>NC_090265.1:1447898561-1448268561 GCF_040414725.1 Anabrus simplex
ACAATATAGAACGGTGACGAGCTCAGAGCAACATGTGCAGAATATTACGTTTCGCAACTGCCCGTAGCCTTCGAAGAAGAGGGAACTCGTGAGGAATGTGCAACGTCCTGTACAAATTACGCGGCACACGGCAGAGCGCTTTGGTACGTGTTATGCTAGTCCTTGATGGACTCTGCGTCGATCTGTTTATTGTGCGTTATAGCGAAAGGCTCTGTATGATTCTGTGTTCACATCAACATGATGATAGTTGTTTAAAGGGGCTTAACATCTAGGTCATCGGCAGGTACACGAACAAAGATCGAGAAGACTGTTGTCAGGAGTTTATTTTATTATTATCCACACGAGCATGTGTTACATTGACGTCTTCCTTGTAATGTTTTTCCGTCCTTTACAATGATGCTGAATCGTATTATGATACCTCTGTTACCACATTATGCGTTCTCTGCCATGTGAGAATGGTATTTCAGAGTAACGCAAACCAGTATTACATAATGTTACTTTCGAGTTATCAAAATAATATATATTGGTATTGTAATAATAGTCTATTCGATAGGTGCATGTATTATAGGCGACCCACATCCCATCTTCCGATCTCTGGATCAGGAACTATGGGCCGTTGTGAAACCATTTTCGATCTAATCTGAGAGTTTCGTCAACAGCTCCGCAACATTCACCTGTAGTTAATAGGTGACGTTTGTAGAAAGTGGAAGAGAAGAATAAGTGTATAAATAAAGAAAGGGTTAAACAATGTGAGACAGAAATATTACAGCCCACGTAGTCCACACAAAACCCAATAAAGTCACAAAAGAACTAGATAACTAGGAGAGAAAAACCTTGCCCAAATAAACGAATATAATACTAGTCTCAGCTAAATCCTTATAACTGGCACGCATGGCTTATATATTGTGAGACCCTTAGGGAATGTACTATCGGTTTGACTGACTGAAATGTGGTGTGCTTAACTACAGGTAGACAACGTGGAAGAGAAGTGAATTAAATTGTCACCCTCAATCGTCCTAGTAACGATTTTCCGGAATTTTCCACTTCAAAATCAGGACAATACATAACATTTAGAAAAGAGCTACTCCGTTCCCAATGTTACTCTCATTTAATTACACGTACATACACCAGTTCGAACACCATTTCGATACAGGTTATCACACAATGCCTCGCAGAGAATGATAGAGATATTCCATGTCTCGTACGTGAAGTAACAGCAGTGGGTCAAGCAGTACTTGACTCACGGTGGAACTGTGTGTGTTAGCCAAACTGATTGTAATCAAACATGGTACGATGATTAATAAAGACATCGTATATTTACCATTTATAGTCATTCTACGGTAACATAGGCCTAATATTTACATAAAAATAATTTTAAATGGAACGCGTGTATCGAAGACATCAAATGAAAACAAAATTCATAAGATGATCAATAAGGAACATGGGAACATCGCTGCACGACTGCCGTTGTTACGTTATTTGTCCACGGCATAATAAAATGAGTGATCGTGATCAGCAATTCGGCAGTTCCTTAGCTTGTATCAATAAAGGAGTATGTAAATAACAAGCACGTTTATATATAGATGACCAAGATTAATTAGACCTGTCGAGTTGGCTATGCGGCTTGGGTCACATGGCTGTGAGTTTGCATTCGGGAGATAGTGGGTTCGAGCCTCGCTGTCAGCAGCCATGAAGATGTCTTTCCGTGGTTTTTCATTTCCGCACCAGGCAAATGCTGGAGTTGTACCCTAATTAAAGCCACGGTCGCTTCCTTCTTAGTCCTAGTTCTTTCCTACCCCATCGTCGCCAGACGACCTAACTGTGTCGGTGCAACTTAGCTGTCGTTATAAACGATACAGAAAAATTAAAAGCCTCATATTTTGATATCTTTATGTATGTGACGGTAAAACAGGGTTATAGAGCGTGAAATTCTGTAGGTTTTGTCAGAATGTCATTGTCGGTATAAAGTGTCCGATGTAACTGTGAGATTGTGCTATCGGCATATTTCTGTAGTTCATACGCAAGGTCCATCATCACCTAACCATTCCAAGCTACTTTTCATCAGTATATTATAACACTACCGTTGACTTTACGGCAAAATAGTTACCACCATTAAATTTATAGTATGTTATTTGACCATTCACCCAAGTTTCATTGAAATCTGTCTGGCTCACCTTTAGAAGGATATGTGTAGCTGCGGCTGTAATTCGGAAGCCATTCTCTGCAGGCCATTATAAAAGGAACCTGTTTCGCGGCGTAGAGTAATGATAGGCTTGGAATTTTAGTACGCGAACTTGTTGGGCCTTTTGTTATATCTCGTAACATGTCTCATTACCCTGGCGCCGGCCACGGTATAAAACAATCATTATTAAGATTAAAATAAGATTGTTCGTCAAGATAGAATATCAGCTAGCTTCCAGTTCATTTCATTACAGCAGATGCTCATTCCTAGCACCATTAATTTGCTCTTGCTACTTCCAAAGTAGCCTGGATCCATTTCTGGCGAGTCGCAGTGTTTACAGTGCACTGTCCTCTCGTATTGGCTAGGACAAATCTGTGACTTAAATATTTGGTTTTGATATCGTGAAAGTGGCTAAGGTAAGAGTAAAATAAGTAATGGCATTCTTTATTCAGCCAGGTCCTTGAAATATTGTGTGAAAGTCGCGCAGGGGATTGGATGGTGAGTGAATTTCGGTGGGTTGTACGTTATAGCACCTTCTGCCTCAGTAAGAAAAAGACTGGGGAACTTCTTCACTCTTCCCTAATCGGTACATCACTTCAGTGACGCCTATGACAGCTGATGGTAGAGCTGTTGGGGATCAAGCCAGCCTTCGGGCCGAACTGTCAATATACATATGTATGTTCTGTCCTCAGCTCTAAGGCTGGTTGGATCCTAAACAGCCCCGGCATCACTGAAGAAGCGTTCAGGGGCTGCCCATTGCTCTGTTTCAGCAGGATAATGCCCGCCCACACACTGCTCGCATCTCCCAACAGGCTCTACGAGGTGTACAGATGCTTCCGTGGCCAGCGTACTCTCCGGATCTCTCACCAATCGAACACGTGTGGGATGTCATTGGACGCCGTTTGCAAACTCTGCCCCAGCCTCGTACGGACGACCAACTGTGGCAAATGGTTGACAGAAAATGGAGAACCATCCCTCAGGACACCATCCGCACTCTTATTGACTCTGTACCTCGACGTGTTTCTGCGTGCATCGCCGCTCGCGGTGGTCCTACATCCTACTGAGTCGATGCCGTGCGCATTGTGTAACCTGCATATCGGTTTGAAATAAACATCATTTATTCGTCCGTGCCGTCTTTTTTTCCCCCCAACTTTCATCCCTTTCGAACCACTCCTTCTTGGTGTTGCATTTGCTCTGTCAGTCAGTGTATATAACCCAAACATCCAGTCCCCAGTCAGAGGATCTCGGTGATAACCTCGAAGTATTTCATTCATTTATTATATGTATCTTAGGCGGTAACCCTGCAATTAAATGTCAGGTTACTTCCAAAAATTTCTTTGTTAAATCAGTAGCTACTTGACATATGAATTAATGTAACTTCTTTTAGCGTTTTTAATGTTATTTGCTTTGGTGATGTGAAACACCCAGTCGCTACCAACATGAATTTTTTAAAATTTTTAGAGCCTTCAGGAAAGGTAGCTTGTAATTTGAAACAGTATGTCTGTTGAGGGAGTGGAGGTTCCGAAATAGTTGCCATAGGTCACAGTAGCTACGAACACTAGACTATACTACACAGGTAGAGGAAGTTACGAACCTCTGATGGTACTGGAAACGAAACAATTGCTCAAGAATATCACAGCACGCAGCAGAACAGTCGCACTGTGGATCACAATGGGGACCACGCCCGAGGATGGCCTTGGGTTCGACCTTGAACAGCGCTCAGTTCCTGGAGCTGACCTTGACCTTATCACAACCTGGTATTATTATTATTGTCATTATTTGAAATGCGAACTACGCAAATAGAACACAAGAATTAAGAACTCGCTTGTACGTGGGTGTATTCTAACACGACTACCCACGCCCCAGTTCACCTCCAGTGGCAACGAGCCCACGACTACAATCCTTAGACTGATGTTCACGCATTATCTTACTTTGAATATCACCATTTTCATTGAAGTAGGCCTACTGACGGGTTCGATCCTGGTTCAGTTCGATGGTATTTGAAGGTGTTCAAATACGTGAGCTTTGTGTAGGTAGATTTACTGCTACATAAAAGGAACTCATGTGGAACTAAATTTTGGCACCTTTGCGTCTCCAAAACAGCAAAAAACGTCAGTGAAACGTTAAATAAATAACAGTATTTTTATTATTAGTATTATGATTATGAGAATGAAACCAGCTGCCTTGGTGATGATTTATTATTCATCAGTTAATGGGAACTAACAGGATCTTTTGTCGAGGAACGGAATAATGCTTTATTATGCTGAGACAAATACCCCATCTTCAAACACAAATCTCCAGTACATTAGCCATTAACCACTTGACGTGAAGGAATTGCGTGGTAACCGATTGAAATAGTTACAAGATTCAAGGTGGCCAGGGTGTGAATCCAAGCCAATGCATGTGGAAGTTTTAAAAAGAAAAGTAACGCCCCTTTTATTCGGACTGCACGCAAGACTAGAAGTACCGTATCTAAGATCGTGATGTCAATAGTCTCGTAAAACTGTAAGCTTCCCTTTTTTTTGTTTTTTGTTTAAGAAATATCCCTCACTGGGTCTCCAAAACCTAAGAATACATTGCCCTGAAGCAAAAACAGAAAACTACCGAGCTCGATATCTGCAGTCGCTCAAGTGCGACCAGTATCCAGTAATCGGGAGATAGTGGATTCGAGCCCCACTCTCAGCAGCCCTGAAGATGTTTTCCGTGGTTTCCCATTTTCACACCAGGCAAATGCCGGGGCAGTACCTTAATTAAGGCCACGGCCGCTTCCTTCCACTTCCTAGGCCTTTCCTATTTCATCGTCGCCATAAGACATATCTGTGTCGGTGCGATGTAAAGCAAATAGCAAAAGAAAAAAAAAGGACAAAAACAGAAAACTCGGTGTAAATTCTGATTGCCAGTTTCAGGAATGTACACCATTTTCTCATCATCACAGTCAGAAAAAATGTCCACAGCAACCTTATGATGGTAGAGCAATAATAATAATAATAATAATAATAATAATAATAATAATAATAATAATCATAATAATAATAATAATAATAATAATAATAATAATAATAATAATAATAATAGTATTTTCATGCAGTATTCACGGCCCTTGTAAGGCAGATCCTCCGATGAAAATGGATGTCATTGGCCAGTTGAAGGAAATATGTCATTATAGGAATCACATGGGATGAACAAACACCCATTAACCATACGCTGTTTAAACCCCACGACTCGCCTGAGAATCGAACCCAGAGCCGTAAGGTTTGAAATGCGTGAATATCAGGCTCAGGATTGCAGTGATCGCGTTGCCGTTGGAGATCAATTGGGGTGTGGGTAGCCTTGTTAGACCGAAACGCTGACAGAGACTATCTAATAATTTCATATGAATTAAGAATAAGTTTATTCGCCTGAAAATAATGTATATGTTCAGAGAAAAACAAGAAAATTATTCATTAATAAAAATAATGGCATTATGTTCCCCAGCCGTGGGTAGCAGGTTATCCTTCAGACATATACGTACAATAGATATCAAGATGAAGGACACTACCCCGTACCAAGCATGTAGGGTTCACATCCAAAGATATGGAGAGCATTTCACTGACAGGCTTCAGTTCTGCATGTTAATCGTATTACCAGCGAGGTAGTTTGATTATTGTTATTGGTAGATGAACTATAACTATCCTTCAGTAGTATGGTTTCCTGAGTTAATTCCAAGAATCATACTGCAATATAACATTTTCTTGATAGTAGATTAACATCACTCTAACATGTCGAAGGTTTTCGGCGAGGTAAGGATGTTAAAGGGATAGATTAGAAAACTGGCGACTGTCGTCTTATTTAAAGTACAGGCACGATATTTCTCTGATGTGGAAATAGGAAAACATTGAGATCCATCTTTAGGTCTGCCGACAGCGGAATTCCAATCCACAATCTCCCGAATGCAACCTCGCAACCCAATCCTCGCGTCAAACCACTTGGTTTTACTCATCTCAAAGCCCGGCTTTATGGCTGAGTTATGTCGGTCCTCAGAGCCCCGGGTTCCGACTCTCGGCCTGGTCGAAGAAAAGAGGAGGTTAGTATTGTGTATGACGTGTGAGTTGCAAGAATGTTGGGAACAACTCAACTGCCCAGTCACCGAGCCAATGGAATTCACCGTTTATGATCAAAATCCCACAACCTATCCGGGATTTGAACCCGTGACACCGATGCCTTAACGGCAATGCTCTGGTCACTCAGCCAGGTAGTCGGTAGTTTTTAGAATGAAAAACTACATCTTGATATCTATTGTACGTAAACATCTTTGAAGGATAACCTGCTAGCCACTGGGCAACATGTCATGATTTTTTTAATGAAATTTGATTGATTGTATGGTCATAATATTCGTAATGGTGTAATCCTCCACAGCTCCTCCAACAGCTGACACAGATGGCCTAGGTGTCATTTGAAGAGTCATACTAGGGAAATGAGGGGTGATGCGGTTTCCTGTTGCTTTCCTCACTGAGTCAGAAGTTGCTATTACATATCAGTCTGCCAAGCCTACCGAAATGCTTGCACCAAGAGCGTTATTTTCACACTATTCATAACAGGAACTGGCTGCATTAGGAATAGTATTACTACCATCGCACATACCTCAGTCACTTTCATAATGTCAAAGCCAAGAATGAGACTGAGATAGGTCAATGAAAGTTAGAAATTTATTCTAGCAGATACCAGAAGAAATAGTGTACTCTAAACTCTACGTCTTGCCAGCAAAGATATATTATTACTTATTATTATTATTATTAATCAACAACATTATGATCAACAGCAATCTGGTACCTTGGCTGAATGGTCAGCGTACTGAACTTCGGTTCAGAGTGCTCCGGGTTCGATTTCCGGCTGGAAAATGGATTTTAACCATGTTTGGTTAATTCCTCTACCTAAGGGGCTGCGTATTTGTGCTCGTCGTAATACAGATCTTCATTCGCATTCAACACATCACACTATAAAACACCACAAGAACACACAATAGCGAATACATCGTCCACATAGGGTGGGCGTCAGGAAAGGCATCCAGCCGTAAACCTTAGCTCAATCCATATTAGTGCCGACGCCACATAGTTGGAAAAGATCGAGAAGAAGATCATCATCATCATCGTCGTCGTCGTCGTCGCACGTTAAGAGTAATTCAATTGGACTCTTTTAAATACGGTGAAATCATAACTTTTGCGATTATATAGGCCACCCCATCTATGTGCCAAGTGTTCATCGCTCAAGAAGTTGACTTCCATTCTCCGCAGGCTATTTCAGATTCAAGCCAAGAACCGCCACGGCCGCTTTCCTCCTAGCGAGGACGTGCTTCGTAACTCCCGCACTTGCCTGACGTCAATGTCCATTGACAAGCGAACGTATTGCCTAATCGTGCAACGCTCGAGTGCCAGACACGTTCCATACAATACATTCAGTACTGTAATCTGGCACAACCCCTTAGCGCCTGGCCTCCGCAACCCACTGCACAGAAGTGTAATCCAGGCGGCCTATGACGACTATTGCAGTTAAGCCACGGTGGAGAGGAGAATGACAGAAAATGAATGTACGTGAGGTGCAGAGAGAAACTATCCGTAGCGTAGCCAGGATCGTCCGAGGGGAGGAAGGGGTGGGGTGTTACAGTTACAAAATGATGATAGAAGATAATGAAAGTGCTTGTGCGTGTGTGGTGTCATTATAGGGACACTGATACAAAAGAATTATGTTGATATTCAGATTCGAGTACACTGCAAAACCTTACATTAAAATACAGAACAAAAGCAATATGATCAACGTCAACAGTATTACAGCGAATGGTACGTTCAAATAGCAATCTAAATCTATGTATGTATGTATGTATGTATGTATGTATGTATGTATGTATGTATGTATGTATGTATGTATGTATTGCAACCGTTAGGGCGTAAAAAAAATGCAACCGTGCCATGGGCATTAGTCGTCGCACCAAATTAAGTATGAACCAGCTCTGAACACATTGGGCGACAAAATGAAACTGGCCCCAAAAATTGGGCAACAAAAATAAGGCTTACATTAGGTATATCAAGGCAATATTACTTAATTTGGTTTCACAAACAGACGTACAGATGGAACATTCCGATGAGAACCGCCAGAAGTCACTTACCAGGCTTGAAGTCTCATCCTCCCTACTTTCATAAGATCACCGGCTGAATTCGTAGAGCAATATGGGTAATGGAATGTCCGATAAAGAAATAAAATAGGCACTATCTAAAATAATGAAAGTAGGATTCTATAATATGAGAGGAATATGCTAATATTTGTTAAATGAGAAGAATCTCCGTTCAATGCTTGCATTCTAAACATATTTATTATAATGATACGAACCACACAAATAATGTTGTATCTCAACATATGAATAAAAGAAACAAATCAACTGATAACATTATATACACTGTATGCCTTCTTTTCTTGAAATTGTCTTGGCATACTTAATTCTTGATGTACACCATTCGATCAACATACACTGATACATGATATTAAAAAGAATGGATACTGAATTCATTTGTTAAGCTCTCGTCACAAATGGATATTAAATATGGTTCCGGTACCGAGGATCGAACTCGAGATTCCTGGGTGAGAACCAGATATCCTTCATATGTTAATCATAACTGGATATTAAATAGTGTCCTTTGTCTACCGTCATGATTTGGAGAAAAGAAGTTATAACACAATATAAGCACATCTGATATACACACGAGATTGCATTACCGTGTATCGAACATGTGATCCATTTGACCACGACAAATGTATATTTACATTGAACACTACGATGAACATACACTCTGAACATATATGTGCGTATCCTGGGTTTACCTAACAAGTTAACATTTAAAGAAAATCAGTCAAAGCTGGAATCAAACCCATCACCATATCACTGGGAAATAATAAAACACACAGAAACATATATATATATAAATATCAAATATATTTACACAACACATCTTGAAGATATGGCTTAACCAAGCCATAATATCTGGTTAAATCTTCGCTCCAGCATCATTCGAACCGACGGGCTTCGGATTCCAAGGTACAACTTTTTGGACTCCAATCAGAGGCTAAATTAATACTTAGTACGAGAAGGGATCTATCCTTCACAAAATCCGGAAATTATCCGTGTCACTTGCAACGTATAATTAGAATGGGATTGAGATTACTCTGGTAAATGAAAAGAGCTTGGCACATTAACATCGTTTGCTAGAGACTGCAGATTTCGCTTGGCGTACGGTCGGCCAGCATTTACCTTTTCATCACAATAACAGCTGTGACTAGTCCTGGGTAAGATACCATAAATCAATCACCCATCACTCTCCCTTTCAATTCTCTTACATATCCTCTCGGCTCATTGTCAAGGATGCATTCACTTGAAGGCCATTATTTCTTATTACTCGTTATCTGGCTATATATTCAGCCCAATTTTATATCTCTCAACAGCTATAATTATTTATTCTTCCTTATCTCTCCAACAACAAAACATGTTATAGCTTCGCCCTCTCATGTCTTGGCATCGTATCTCAATCCGTTCAATTAATTCACAGAGAAAACCCATTATTTCAGGTTAATTATTCTCACAATTTCATATATGATTATAAATTAATTACGCCTCGATTTGGATCAACTCCAATCATTATCTAATATTATCCGGGATTACAACTACCCGAATCTCCAAGTATCATTTATATCCAAACTACTCTGAAGATCTTTACCAGACGAAGAAATATAAATCTAGCTAACTTGCCGTTCTTCCCAAAGATAATTCATATAAGCTAAGAACTTTGAAATCTATATAATAATTCATGCAAATGAATTTTGTTAAATATCAATGATTATCTTAAAAATCATTTGATGATCCTAACTAATAGTAATAAATCTTTCCCAATTATACGCGCATAATGTTTCCTACATATTTAATATTTAATTATAACATTATAATATTTACAAATATTATATTTGTTGGCATGCATATCTCGTGTTTAGGGTATATTGAAGTATGTACTTAACATTTGGTGAGTAAGGCTTGCTGTCATCTGGGGTACATCTTAGATCTTTACACAAACATCATGAATATTATTGTTCCTAGCAGTCCTTGGTTTTTCTTCATACGACGATCCATGACTCGAACTGCTGTTTTCTCAGTTGAATTTCGGGATGATCCTTGTAAAGCTGATTGCAGGCACTGAGGCGCGACTCTTGTAGGCTCCGAGTCTTGGGTTCGACGACCACTCACGAACATACAGAAAATGGAGAATAAGTTATCAAATACTGTTTTATGCACTTTCAAAGGGGGTCTACTTGTAACAAGATCCACTCTTAAGTTCAAACAGATTAACATAAGTAGTGATACGTTTGTAAAAATCACTATTCATTCCCTGATCGTCAGACCGACTATCACAACGAATGTCCCTGGAGGATGCGAATATTAATGTTGTCAAGAACAGTTATTTAATTTTTGCTAAATGTCACTCGTTCTTAAATGCTCAGGAGCTGTAATAATTAGCCCTTGCATATATTAGTTAGCTGTCTCACCACACTAAATAACCTGAAGTGTTTGCCTTCCGATGGTGATTGCACCATAAGTCATAATTAACTAACTTCGACGATTATGATGTTGAAAATGCCAAATTAAGGCTTCTATTCGGCAATTATGTACATTAACTTGTACCACACGGCTTATTCCGTAAAAATATTAAATCACATCGATGTGTTTCTTCAATGGCACAACACTTGATACACTGATATCCAAGTAACTGATATCCAAGTCCGCTTCTGATATGTTGAGCTGCCACTATACAGACGACAATTAAGTAACGTGTTACCGCTGCAGCTACTCGGATGAGAATGAGATACAGTGTCTCGGTCCAGGCTATATTTATAACCTTCGGAAAAATGGTCAGGGGGGAAGTGAAATATGTCGCTGCTGAAAATATGGGTCCGGTAATCGAAGTTTTTGAACGACGTGATAACAATCGAATTAAAGCTCATGACCTCTACTTTCTACTGAACATCTGTGAAACCAAAGCGATCAGTAGGTTATTCATAATTTCCAAAGCGTCCTTTTGGAAAATCATGCGTCATGTTTCATCATGCAATATCTCCCACTTTTTTCCACATGTTGCCGGATTTCAGTAGTCGCCTCTGATCTGCGTACTACTGTATAATAGGCGTCATTACTGATCCATATTTAAAGTATTGTGTTTATATGCATTGACAGTCAGCATAAAATACACTGGTTCGAATAGGACCTGATTTATAAATTTAGGAAAATTATTTCATGTAGAAGTATTCTTCTTCTTCCTCTTTTTCATAAATTATGGTGAAGTGGTACTAATGAATGCGGTGTTGAATTTATAGTGGGCATTTATTTTTCAACGGTTAACACACCTTAATTCGGCCCGGTCTCAACAAACCTCCATCTCCGTGCGTAGCGTCATCATCTCTCCTCACTCGCTCAGAAAGAGAGCGCGGTTTCAAGGTTAACCATACTGCGCTGTCTTCTTCTCGTCACAGCGTAGGGAAACTGCTCCCTCCGGACTGGCGCGTCGCGGATCATACCCCGGTTAAGCATACAGAATGCTAACTACTGCGTTATATGTCATAGGATGTTGCGGAAAATGGCATATATAATTAGCCAGACCTCCTAACATCTCCATGGCATGATGGTGAACGGTCACATCCTTCGCCCGCTCCGACTAAGAAAAATCACGAAATTAGGGATTTTTCTTATTCAACCTATTACAAGTACTGTATTAGAAAATTTTATTCTTGCTTCCGAATCATGATGTTTTCTTGTGTTAATTTGCGTCTTTCCAATAATATTGGTAATAAAATTTGCATTTCGAGGTCTCGTTTTCCTGCACATCCTCTGCATTCTTCATCGTCAGTAAACTCATCATCATCGTTTACGTCGCGTAGATCTTCTTTATCCCATAGTAAATTGATTTCCGGAAATTGTTCATCATCTTCGATATCATCTACGACATCGATTTCTTCTTCATCTTCTTCATCTTCACTTGGTTCTCCACCAATGGGATCTTCTCGTTCTTCAATGGGCAGTTGCCCTGGTACGTGGTACAACTTTAAGTTCGATGCATTATGGATCGCCTCCACAGTACCATCCATCGACTGTACTTTATAAGAGTTATTATCCAAACTTTGTATGATCCTGTACGGCCCTATATATAGTTCCGCGAATTTGTGATAATACTTTCGTGGAGGATCAGAAACGGCGGGACGTTTCACTAAAACTAATTCTCCTACACGAAGAGGTCGGTGAAATCTTCTGTTTCTCTGGCGCCTTAACCTTTTTTCAGCTTGCTTGCGAAGGTGTTCCAATGTGGTCCTTATCCGCAATTCCATTGACGGTCTTGGATCTTCGGGGCATGTCATAATACCCTTCCAAGGTCTATCAGGTTTTTCATCAAAGTGAAGAAGGCTAGGGATTTGTCCGGTTGATTCATGGACCGTTGAGTTGATGCATTCCATAATGATTGGTATGACGTCAACCCATCGCCAATGTTGTCGAGGGCAATATATCCGACAAAACTTTCCTATTTCCCGCATTATCCTTTCTGAAGGATTAGATTCAGGGTGCCTTATGGAACTCATGATGTGTTGTATATTCATCTGTTCCATCTCCCGCTTAAATACGGCAGAGGTGAATTGGGATCCATGATCCGTAAGTAACCTCTCGGGCTTTCCCATCTTTGGGATTATTTTATTGCGAATTTGATTAATAACAGACCGGGTATTCGCTCTTTGAACCGGACATAGTATGACAAATTTTGAAAATACGTCTATGCATACTAAGATATATTGTAATCCCCTAGTTGCCTTTGGAATGGGGCCATAAAAATCCATTGCGAACAGTTCTCGCGGCCTCTCTGGAATTAATGGTCTTGGGGGTTGTTTTAACAAATATGTATTGGGTTTGATGCGTTGACAAGTGTCACACGTCATCAATACTGTGCGGATCATTTTCCTCATTCTTGACCAGGTGAATGTTTCTTTCAAAGTTGCCAACACCTTGTCAACTCCCGCGTGCCCTATTGCATGATGCGCAATCCAAATTAAGTCGATTTGCAATGGTGGTGGAACAACCACTCGAAGTTGAGTATGCGCATCATCTACATATTTATACAATATACCATCAAGGAAATTATAATTTTGTGAACGTCGTTCGGCGTCCTGATGTTCGGGTGTTCCTGGTTGAAGTCGCCTTCGAAAAAAATCTATTAGTCGACGCGTTTCTGGCCATCTCTCTTGTTCTCGGGCAACATGTCTCAATTGATCGAGTGCTTCCCGATCACCTTCACTTAATTCCAAACGGTAAATGACCTGAACTTCTGGATCTGGGTTTCTGCTCAAGGCATCCGCAATAACGTTATCCTTGCCAGAGCAATGCTCAATTTCTAGATCGAATTGTTGCACGAATAGGGTCCACCGATTTACTCTTTCCGACGACATTGTCGATTTGAGCATAAAAGTGAGAGCGCGATGATCTGTTCTGAGAAGAATAGGAAACCCATAAATGTATTTCCGCCAATAACCAAGAGCAGTAACAATGGCTAACATTTCAAGTTCGGTCACGGTATAATGCCTTTCATGCTCTCGTAACTTACGGCTCATAAAGGCTAAATAATTAAATCGTGGCTCGACATCTTTCCTTTCCTGATACAATACAGCACCGACGCCTATCATAGACGCATCTGTCTGGATAATGAATTTCTGCTCAAAATCAGGATAACCCAATTTAACGCTATTTCCTAATAATTCCTTTGTTTTCTTAAAAGCTTCCTCACATGTATCATCCCACTTCCAACGGTTGTTCTTCTTCAGAAGATCTTGCAAAGGAGCAACCGTGGTTGTATAGGCAGGACAGTGATCGGCAAAGAAACCACAGATTCCCAAAAATTGCCTGACGTGTTTGACCTTCAGTGGTTTTGGGAAATTCTGAATAGCTTTGATTTTGACAGGGTTTGGGGAGATACCCTCTGAATCGATTATATGCCCCAAAAATAAAATGTTCCGTTGGCAAAATTTTGACTTGTCAAGATTAATCTTGAAGTTATTTCGATCCAGTTCCTCAAGTACAATGTTTAAATGCTCTAGATGTTCTTCTAATGTTGATGTCGCTATCAGGATGTCGTCCACATACCGGACCGTGATCTCTTTGACCCCTTCACTCAAATTTCGATCTAACGCCCTTATCAAGGCTGACCCAGCATTCTTGATACCAAATGGGAGACGATTATATACATAAGTTTGTTGATCAAACATGAATCCTGTGAGAATTTTCGATTCATCCGTCAATTCCACGTGATGATATGATGCTCTTAAATCTACACTAGAAAAGAGCTGTTTATGTTGAATTTTTTTTAATATATCTTTAATATTAGGTGCCCTATCGTACTCTGGCACCATCCTCTCATTGATAGCCCTCGCATCCAAACATACCCTCAACGATCCATTTGATTTTTCCACAATGACAAGTGGATTAAGAAATGGTGTCGGAACCTTGGAAATTAAATCATTATCTTCCATTTCTTTGATAATGCTTCGAACCTTAGTGTGATACTTCTCTGGGATAGGATATGGTTTTCTCCTAAATGGTTCCCAATTATTGATGATGAGGTTATATTTAAAGTTCAAAATTTTCCCAGGTTGTGACCCAAAAACATTTTTATGTTTGTCTAAGATGTCCTTTAATTTAGATCGGTCTTCCTCTGTGATTTTGGCTTCTTGAATTTTAGTCTGTACTATGTCCTCAAATTTTGGTTCCTCCTCTTCGTTCTCCCTTTCCAAATTGGCAATCATCCTCTCGAATTTACAGTTCATTTCCTCTATTTCCTTTAATTCCCAATTCATAAATATCTTTGGACTTTCTTCCCTGTTACGGTGAATTTGAGTGATCCAAATTCTCTCTTCACCTGTAATCTCTGGTAAGTCATTCAGTTGGATGTTCTCCTGACTTGAATTAATTTGGAATTTTACTTGATTATTATCCATATCAATTATGGCTTTACATTCTCTCAAGAGATCTGCTCCCAGAATAATATTGTATTCTACTTTCTCCAACATTAAAAATGGGTGTGACAATATTGCATTACCTATTTCCAAATCTAGGTATACTTGAGTGTCACACACTGTAGTGCGATCAGGTATAATACCTCTCACCTTTAATTTGGATACCGGCAATACTGGAATTTGGAATTTCGATTGAACCTCTCGAACGAACGCTTTGGATACTACGCTCACGCTGGCTCCAGTATCCACCAAACAGCGGACGCGTAGATCATTGACTCTTATGTATATTACCGGAAGCTCTTTCATAATTTTCTTATTCTGTCTGATTGGGTCCTCCAACAAATCCTCTGGTTGAATTACCCATGCATCTATGGTTACTGTTGTCCATTCTAACTCGTTCGGATGATTACTAATGGCAAAAGGTTCTATCTCCTTACTATTCAGTTGGTATTTTTTTTTACAGCACCACCTCCCGCAAAATACTCAGCTGCTCGAGGATTTAAATTACCCCCATGATTCGGTGTGCGCTGAGCCTGGAATTGGAGACTTTCGGCTCCTCTACACTCCCCTGATGTGGCCATTTCCTGAATAGGCTTCTGCCACTTGTCTGAGTTAGGAGACTGATTCCTCAACTGTTCAATGTATCGTCGGGACTCAGCTTGTCGGTCTCGCATCGAATCATCCTGATTTTTCGATCCTGACCATGATTGTCTATTTTCATCCTTCCACCGGGAATATGGCCTCCTAAACTGTTTGTATTGATTAAATCTTTGTCCAATTTGTCTTTCCGGGCGTCTTCGATAATCATATCTTCTGGAATTCCATCCTTCATTGTACTTTCCCCGAGGTCCGTCCCATGTCATAAGATTTCCTTGGTCTCTGCGCTTCGTTAAACTATTTTCTCGAAGGTCCTCAGTACTCGTGCCTTGATTCCTACGTTTTGGTTGTTTTTCACCTTGATCTATATTCATCGTGTGTATCATTTCATGATGACGTTGTCGCGAATGTCCTCCATTCGTCGTTTGATCCAATTGTCGTAGAATATGCTCAGTTTCAATGGCCGTCTTGACATTTGCCGATATCAAAATTTTTTGTACTTCAGGCGGCAATTGTTTCGCTATGGCGGAGACCAACTCTAATTCAGACGTGGGGTTATCTAACTCTTTCATTCGTAATAGCTGATTTAGAAAGTACTCACAGAACCTCGTTTGCCCCGTGGCGGAGTACCGTTTTGAATACAATTCTAGACGTAAGTCTAATTGTGTTGTGATACCCCAGTATTTTTCCAGAAACCTACGCTTGAAATCCTCATAACTGTCAAAACTGGATTTGAAAGCTTTGAACCAAATTAAAGGTTGATCGGTGAAATAGCGTTCGACCACCCTCAAGCGCTTATCTATAGGTATATGATGATCAGTGAAGTATTGATCAACTTCAGCTAGAAAGCCTTTCGGGGTCATATGAGCACTAGACCCGAACTTCCTGGGTTCATCATTAGCCATTCTTACAAAATTATAGATTGGCATCACGCTGGCATCAGGTGGAATCGAACCGTGACCTGGCAAATGACGAGTTTGATTATCATCTATTCGCGTTGACTCAACTATTACTTCCTGCTCCGTACCAGTATAAGATAAGTCACGTCCAAGATCTTCCCGTTTCTCCTGCATGGACGTCAGTACTGCCTCTCCCTTAATATCCTTTAGTTTGAAGTTATCCATCCCTTTGATCTCCTCTAGTCTAAGATTATCCATTTCTTCTCGAAGTTCCCTTATTAATTCATCATGAAGATCCGTCTTTATACTAGCCTTATAGGCCTTCTGATTTCCTTTGTCAGTTTTCTCAACTAATTCCTGCAATTGACCATGAATTTCCCGTTGCTTTCTTCCTATATCCAAACTAACATCTTCCTTTACGCGGTTTAGCCGTCTGTCAATTAATTCATGTACCTCATTGAATTTAGCTTCATTTTCCTCCGCGGCCTTTTCCAACTGTCCCTCTAGATCCTCGGATTTCGCTGCGAGCTGCTCTACACGCCCTTGTAGCGTTTCAACGTCCTTTATAATTGTCCCTGTGTTAGCTCCTAAATCCTCAAATTTAACCTCTTGGGTAGTCATGCGACTTTCGATTTTCACCAATTGGATATTCATAGTTTCTAGTTTTTCCGTTACAGTGTTAATCTGAGTATTACATTCCACGGCATGGGCCTTTGTAAACGCCTCTTGGTCATCCATGCGTTTAGTGAGACAGTCTATCTGTTCAATTTGGCGATCAAAACGCTCACCCATTTTATTGAATTGATCGTCAATGTCTATTTGCATTCGACTAAAACGCTCTTTACAATCTGCGTCCTGCCTATCAAAACGTTCTTTAATGTCTGCATTGGCCTGATCCTGCCTATCAAAACGTTCATCCAATTTATTAAAACGTTCATCCTGCCTATCAAAACGTTCTTTAATGTCTGCATTGGCCTGATCTTGCCTATCAAAACGTTCATCCTGCATATCAAAACGCTGTTTAATGTCTGCATTGGCCTGATCTTGCCTATCAAAACGCTGTTTAATATCTGCATTGGCCTGATCCTGCCGTCTTTCACTATCGGCCTTCCATTGTTCCAACATCTCCTTCAACGCTTGCACATCCATCACAACACTATTTTGAGAAACTGTACCCCCAAAATCAAGCAAACCATACTACTTCCAAATCATGACATTAGATTTCCAGTCTTAATTAGGCGTGTTTTTTTTTAAATATCATATTACAAAACAAGCTTCAAACAGCCATATCACGCCTCCTAATAATTATTAGTGGTTCTATCAATATATGTACACAACTTATCAATCATCCTGTCCCGATATATTCCTTAAATGATTTTTAAATTAGCCCCTGGAAAATAAAAGTTACTGAAATACGCGACCTGTACTGGGCTCGACAATTTACATATACCGGAAACATGGTATATTTAATAAACATTGGATGTCATCACCTTCAAGATTGGTAAAATGCTTTAGCAGATAGTTACCCGTCTATGAGCTGTCAACATCGCACTGTTTATTATAACAAGTTCAAGAGTAGTAGGATGAGGCATCCCCTCTTGACCGCGATCTCTCTATTTTCACAATGGGATACGCCCCTAAGCTACCAAGGCTTGCAATAATGCATCACCTTTGGCCTAGACCGTAACTAGCAGAATTTGAAGAGTTCGACTTAGTTACTTTATCCTCAAATTTGGGAAAATCATTTCGTTGTTCCCCATGGAATTTCAAATTCCATAATTTTCTCGGGTCTATTATAATTTTGAGTGACTACCGTGTACTTTTCCATTTAATCTGGAGACACGATTTTCATTCTTCTCCCTATCGTATAAAATTAATTTATTTCCGTCACTCATTTAAATATCATTGCACGTGATAACGTTGTCTCTGGTTGTGGCTTAAGCACTCCGTCCGACATATTTATTCACTATGAATACAATACTCACACGCTCTGACTCCCTAAACTTTGTATTCCTCTCCCCTATCAAAATATTATTCGGAATAAATTCGATATTTCCATCTATTTCGTTTGTACCATACCGATTCGGTATTACTACTTGGTATTAGGTATTCCCTAATTACAATAGCGGTATTCAAACTCTTGCCTTAATATCTGGCTATGTATTTGTGAAACAAAATTAACATTATCATCAATTCTAATATGCAAATATTATAGCGCCTTGTATTGCGAAGACATTTAAAATCTACCGCAACACGGGTATGAAAACTGCCTCTTACATGTTCAGCATTATATTAGTGGCATGGCATGGATATAAACCTCGCCTCTACACAATAAGTGCCAATTTAGTGCCGTAACATAATATAAAACCGACCCTTAACACAGTAAATGCTAGTTCAATACCTCGACATGGGTATAAACCCTGCCCTTAGCACATCGAGTGCTGGTTTAGTGCCATAACATGGGTATGAACCCTGCCCTTAACACGTTGGGCGCCAAATGCAACCGTTAGGGCGTAAAAAAAATGCAACCGTGCCATGGGCATTAGTCGTCGCACCAAATTAAGTATGAACCAGCTCTGAACACATTGGGCGACAAAATGAAACTGGCCCCAAAAATTGGGCAACAAAAATAAGGCTTACATTAGGTATATCAAGGCAATATTACTTAATTTGGTTTCACAAACAGACGTACAGATGGAACATTCCGATGAGAACCGCCAGAAGTCACTTACCAGGCTTGAAGTCTCATCCTCCCTACTTTCATAAGATCACCGGCTGAATTCGTAGAGCAATATGGGTAATGGAATGTCCGATAAAGAAATAAAATAGGCACTATCTAAAATAATGAAAGTAGGATTCTATAATATGAGAGGAATATGCTAATATTTGTTAAATGAGAAGAATCTCCGTTCAATGCTTGCATTCTAAACATATTTATTATAATGATACGAACCACACAAATAATGTTGTATCTCAACATATGAATAAAAGAAACAAATCAACTGATAACATTATATACACTGTATGCCTTCTTTTCTTGAAATTGTCTTGGCATACTTAATTCTTGATGTACACCATTCGATCAACATACACTGATACATGATATTAAAAAGAATGGATACTGAATTCATTTGTTAAGCTCTCGTCACAAATGGATATTAAATATGGTTCCGGTACCGAGGATCGAACTCGAGATTCCTGGGTGAGAACCAGATATCCTTCATATGTTAATCATAACTGGATATTAAATAGTGTCCTTTGTCTACCGTCATGATTTGGAGAAAAGAAGTTATAACACAATATAAGCACATCTGATATACACACGAGATTGCATTACCGTGTATCGAACATGTGATCCATTTGACCACGACAAATGTATATTTACATTGAACACTACGATGAACATACACTCTGAACATATATGTGCGTATCCTGGGTTTACCTAACAAGTTAACATTTAAAGAAAATCAGTCAAAGCTGGAATCAAACCCATCACCATATCACTGGGAAATAATAAAACACACAGAAACATATATATATATAAATATCAAATATATTTACACAACACATCTTGAAGATATGGCTTAACCAAGCCATAATATCTGGTTAAATCTTCGCTCCAGCATCATTCGAACCGACGGGCTTCGGATTCCAAGGTACAACTTTTTGGACTCCAATCAGAGGCTAAATTAATACTTAGTACGAGAAGGGATCTATCCTTCACAAAATCCGGAAATTATCCGTGTCACTTGCAACGTATAATTAGAATGGGATTGAGATTACTCTGGTAAATGAAAAGAGCTTGGCACATTAACATCGTTTGCTAGAGACTGCAGATTTCGCTTGGCGTACGGTCGGCCAGCATTTACCTTTTCATCACAATAACAGCTGTGACTAGTCCTGGGTAAGATACCATAAATCAATCACCCATCACTCTCCCTTTCAATTCTCTTACATATCCTCTCGGCTCATTGTCAAGGATGCATTCACTTGAAGGCCATTATTTCTTATTACTCGTTATCTGGCTATATATTCAGCCCAATTTTATATCTCTCAACAGCTATAATTATTTATTCTTCCTTATCTCTCCAACAACAAAACATGTTATAGCTTCGCCCTCTCATGTCTTGGCATCGTATCTCAATCCGTTCAATTAATTCACAGAGAAAACCCATTATTTCAGGTTAATTATTCTCACAATTTCATATATGATTATAAATTAATTACGCCTCGATTTGGATCAACTCCAATCATTATCTAATATTATCCGGGATTACAACTACCCGAATCTCCAAGTATCATTTATATCCAAACTACTCTGAAGATCTTTACCAGACGAAGAAATATAAATCTAGCTAACTTGCCGTTCTTCCCAAAGATAATTCATATAAGCTAAGAACTTTGAAATCTATATAATAATTCATGCAAATGAATTTTGTTAAATATCAATGATTATCTTAAAAATCATTTGATGATCCTAACTAATAGTAATAAATCTTTCCCAATTATACGCGCATAATGTTTCCTACATATTTAATATTTAATTATAACATTATAATATTTACAAATATTATATTTGTTGGCATGCATATCTCGTGTTTAGGGTATATTGAAGTATGTACTTAACATTTGGTGAGTAAGGCTTGCTGTCATCTGGGGTACATCTTAGATCTTTACACAAACATCATGAATATTATTGTTCCTAGCAGTCCTTGGTTTTTCTTCATACGACGATCCATGACTCGAACTGCTGTTTTCTCAGTTGAATTTCGGGATGATCCTTGTAAAGCTGATTGCAGGCACTGAGGCGCGACTCTTGTAGGCTCCGAGTCTTGGGTTCGACGACCACTCACGAACATACAGAAAATGGAGAATAAGTTATCAAATACTGTTTTATGCACTTTCAAAGGGGGTCTACTTGTAACAAGATCCACTCTTAAGTTCAAACAGATTAACATAAGTAGTGATACGTTTGTAAAAATCACTATTCATTCCCTGATCGTCAGACCGACTATCACAACGAATGTCCCTGGAGGATGCGAATATTAATGTTGTCAAGAACAGTTATTTAATTTTTGCTAAATGTCACTCGTTCTTAAATGCTCAGGAGCTGTAATAATTAGCCCTTGCATATATTAGTTAGCTGTCTCACCACACTAAATAACCTGAAGTGTTTGCCTTCCGATGGTGATTGCACCATAAGTCATAATTAACTAACTTCGACGATTATGATGTTGAAAATGCCAAATTAAGGCTTCTATTCGGCAATTATGTACATTAACTTGTACCACACGGCTTATTCCGTAAAAATATTAAATCACATCGATGTGTTTCTTCAATGGCACAACACTTGATACACTGATATCCAAGTAACTGATATCCAAGTCCGCTTCTGATATGTTGAGCTGCCACTATACAGACGACAATTAAGTAACGTGTTACCGCTGCAGCTACTCGGATGAGAATGAGATACAGTGTCTCGGTCCAGGCTATATTTATAACCTTCGGAAAAATGGTCAGGGGGGAAGTGAAATATGTCGCTGCTGAAAATATGGGTCCGGTAATCGAAGTTTTTGAACGACGTGATAACAATCGAATTAAAGCTCATGACCTCTACTTTCTACTGAACATCTGTGAAACCAAAGCGATCAGTAGGTTATTCATAATTTCCAAAGCGTCCTTTTGGAAAATCATGCGTCATGTTTCATCATGCAATATCTCCCACTTTTTTCCACATGTTGCCGGATTTCAGTAGTCGCCTCTGATCTGCGTACTACTGTATAATAGGCGTCATTACTGATCCATATTTAAAGTATTGTGTTTATATGCATTGACAGTCAGCATAAAATACACTGGTTCGAATAGGACCTGATTTATAAATTTAGGAAAATTATTTCATGTAGAAGTATTCTTCTTCTTCCTCTTTTTCATAAATTATGGTGAAGTGGTACTAATGAATGCGGTGTTGAATTTATAGTGGGCATTTATTTTTCAACGGTTAACACACCTTAATTCGGCCCGGTCTCAACAAACCTCCATCTCCGTGCGTAGCGTCATCATCTCTCCTCACTCGCTCAGAAAGAGAGCGCGGTTTCAAGGTTAACCATACTGCGCTGTCTTCTTCTCGTCACAGCGTAGGGAAACTGCTCCCTCCGGACTGGCGCGTCGCGGATCATACCCCGGTTAAGCATACAGAATGCTAACTACTGCGTTATATGTCATAGGATGTTGCGGAAAATGGCATATATAATTAGCCAGACCTCCTAACATCTCCATGGCATGATGGTGAACGGTCACAGTATGTATGTATGTATGTACAGCTCCGGAAATATAGGATCCGTAATCATGCCATTTACCCTGTACCTCACGGCAAAGCGGGCTCTAAAGAGAGATTCAATAGATGTGTAGGGTCTTACAATTATATCTGTGTGAATGTTCAAAAAACAGCCAATCCATTGAGTTGTTTTCATTTGTTTATTATGAGTTTCTATTTATTCTAATTTGTAAACATTTCATGGGGCGGGGTTCCAACTCCCAGTAACCTACCCCCGGTCCCCTTGTCTATGCCCCTGCCTTCTATAGAACGTATGTGGTATATATAACTTGCACAATGAGTAAGTTAGTGAATGAAAGATGATGTTCCACAGTAATCAAACATCAAAGGCAAATAGTTTGGGAGTTGTGAAGCGTTCATGCCAATCAATTATGTAACCACTCCTTTGCTCATGGGAAGTCATCATCAGGTAAAATTTTACTGTCACCGTTGCTAGTACTGACTTTTCGAGTGGTCTTAATTACCAGGTCTGCCAATAGTGGAATTTGAACATACAATATTGCAAATTTAAGCTCAAAGCTAAGCGACCCAAACCACACGACCAACTCACTCGGCAGAAGAACATTCGTGAAACTTTACGTGTTTTAAACAGCTCATTTGTGTTTGGATATGAGGAAGTGATTAGCACAGTGGTTTATCGTTCACCTCTCCTTCTGCTCGGCTGAGGTTCATATCCCAGTCGATTTCGGTCTGGAATTTCCGTCTGAAATATCAAGTGGCGTCAGAAAGGTCATTCGGCTTTAAACCCCCAGCCAACATCATGTATCCAGAAATGCTTGAATAAGCTGAAAAGAGTTTGTGTTTTGGAAATCTAGATCCTCTTCTCCGCATGGTAAAGGTTATTCGACGTTCCAAATTCATTGCATGACTCAGAAACAACAACAACAACAACAACAACAACAACATTATCAGCAGTGTACCACTGAATACCACTAGTGCTGCTGTTATATCTTTTATTCTTACATTGACTGGGCAGATAGAAACCACAAAATATAATGAATCTATTCATACTAACGCACGAATTTATTTATTTATTATAGAAAGATAAATTCATTGAACTAAATGAGTCCAGAAATTCCTCGCAATCATTGCTTATACTTTACACAACGTGTTGTCTTCAGAGTGATACGAATACTAGTCGTGAGCGTTCGGCGCTTAGAATGTCATAGGTGAACAGTGAGGTCGTGTTTCATTCATGATACAAAGAGTGAGATTATGGCAGGCTACCAACTCCTTCCAGCGTGGCACTGCGTGTACAAGAATGTGAGATATGGTCGAAAGTACATACATAGTGAATGAAATTCTTCGAAACCTTTACACTAACACTTTATGTAAAAACACTTGTGTCGTTCATGATCAGCTTTATTGTCCGTAAGGACAAGATTTGCTGGCAGCTAACAACTCACCTTTCACAATGCACAGTTATTGAAGGAGAGAATATTGAAGTAGTGACCACCTGCTGTTCGTACATAACAATAATTCAAAAGCCGTGTCGGAGGGTTAGAATACGTTGTCCTTGACTGAATGGTCAGCCTAGTCGTCTTTGAATCAGAAGGCCTCGGGTTCCGTCATCGTCCAGGCCTGAGATTGTTAGTCACATCTGGTTAATTCCTATGACTTGAGGACTATGATTTAGTGGTTGTCTTAATAAACATACAAGTCCACTTACATAGAGTACATTGCAATACTGACCACCACAGAAACAAGCGTTGGTGAATACATCCGTCCATATAGGACCAGCGTTAGGAAAAGCATTCGGCTGTAAATCTGGGCTTATTCCACATCTAGCGTCGACCCCCAGTCACCGACCAATCGCATCCTTGTAATGGTAGAACACTTAGTGAACTCCTATTACACTGAATACGACGTTGGTTCATGAATACGAGTAAGAACTTATGTCGTTAATATGTAATGCATGATCAAATTACTTCAAAGTAGTACTATTTAGATCGACACCTGCCCTATATTTTTGAGTTAATCTAATAACGAAATCCAGTCGGTCATGGCATAGTTTTCAAATTTATTCGGCGAGTGGCCAGCATTAAAGCACACGCTGGGTAGAAGTGAAAGATGCAGTTGACCAATCCAAAACGAAATCCGTTCACTATAAACACGAATACATTCTACTAACTACACAGGGCCTACATGATTTTCGAAGACGTGAAGGTGCCAGCAACTTTGTCTCACATAAGTCATCTACGTGCCATCAAATGTCACAAGACCTGCAAATTCAAATACGACCGGACTGAACCGGAATCGAAACCACCAAGGTTGGCTCTGAAAGCCAACGCCCTAACCGTCTAAGAATTTTCTAGAATGAAACCGTTTTTTAACATCTTGGTGAAAGTACGGATATGGTATGAAGTCGCCATTTTGTTAAATGAGTGTAAGTGTGTCGGCCTCTCTCCGGATCCCATGATCTCAGGTTCAAGCCAGACAGAGTTACTCACAATTCTGAAGGGAGGCAAGACATCAATTCATCACTCCTCCATTTCGTATATTTTGGCATAATATGAGGTGTTTTTACAACATCAACTAGAATGAAACGATAATCCACCCAGTAGCGTTAAGTTTTCAATCTGATAGACTTGCAGGCAACCTTAATAGCATTAAATCAAAATCCATGGACAATGGCTAAGGCCATATGATTATTATTATTATTATTATTATTATTATTATTATTATTATTATTATTATTATACCCTAGTACCTCTCTACAGTATACCACTAGTATTTTGTTAAATCATGCACTGCCGGCCTGAGTGGCTCAGACGGTTGATGCGCTGGCCCTCTGAACCCAACTTGGCAGGTTCGATTCTGGCTCAGTCCGGTGGTATTTGAAGATGCTCAAATACGACAGCCTCGTGTCGGTAGATTTAGTGGCACCTAAAGGAACTCCTGCGGGACAGCATTATGCCACTTCGCTGTCTTCGAAAACCGAAAACTATTTAGTGGGACGTAAAGCCAATAACGTTATTATTATTATTATTATTACTATTATTATTATTATTATTATTATTATTATTATTATTATTATTATTATTAATTATGCACTGAACCAAAGTGAGTGAACTCTGTATACGTGGATGTCCGTGAAACGTATCGTGAAATATTTGGAGAAACTATCCTCTAGAATAAAGAATTTGGAAGGTATGGAGAAATATTGAGTCGAAAGGAAAGATATAACCGCGAGGTAAGTTGAGGTTAGTGGTGTAATTTACTGGAGGTCCAAGTCGTGTTAAAGAAAACTATGTGGCAGTAGCTTTCTAAAGGTACAAAAGAGTTATTGGTTAACGAAGCATGCTTCTACAGTAGATAAATAATATAAAGCGTAAATCTTGTCTTCCATTGTGGCATATTATTTAACTGAGCACTGTGTACGTTCTGCGTGATGTGAGTTGTTTGTGCTGTTAAGGAAAGGCAAATGCCATACTTGAACACAGAGCTCTGGAGGGATAATGAAGTTTCAATCTACTCTTAATATTTACAATTTTACTCGGATAAATCATAGACTAACGCCTATACTTATGCTAGCGGTTTTAAAATTTTTTTTTAACCCAGAAGAGATACTAAACATTGACGATTCTATTCTACGATATGAAGGTAAACATAAAGAGCGTACCAACCGAATTACATTGAAATTATCATAAAAATGACTATGGTTCCGATAGTGGCCAAGAATGTAGGAATTTTGAATGAAAACATCACGTCCCTGTACTTTGGATTCAGCGGAAACTGAAGATCTGGTGGTTATGATCACAGTATCAACAACCACGTGAAAATGCGGACTTCATTCTTGTAGACATAAATATTAATGCATAAATAAATGTTTATTTCAGCTCATCTCTAGTATTCTTCTGCCAACAGTGTAAACTGGCTCCTCCTTTACAGCACTGACTGACAAAATATTGTCAATGCCCAACAATGTGAAAAAGGTCGTTCGAAAAATATATCGTCTGGTTAAGAAGACCAGCTGACTATACTTCATACTTAGAAAAATATATCGTCTGGTTAAGAAGACCAGCTGACTATACTTCATACTTAGAAAAATATATCGTCTGGTTAAGAAGACCAGCTGACTATACTTCATACTTAGAAAAATATATCGTCTGGTTAAGAAGACCAGCTGACTATACTTCATACTTAGAAAAATATATCGTCTGGTTAAGAAGACCAGCTGACTATACTTCATACTTAGAAAAATATATCGTCTGGTTAAGAAGACCAGCTGACTATACTTCATACTTAGAAAAATATATCGTCTGGTTAAGAAGACCAGCTGACTATACTTCATACTTAGAAAAATATATCGTCTGGTTAAGAAGACCAGCTGACTATACTTCATACTTAGAAAAATATATCGTCTGGTTAAGAAGACCAGCTGACTATACTTCATACTTAGAAAAATATATCGTCTGGTTAAGAAGACCAGCTGACTATACTTCATACTTAGAAAAATATATCGTCTGGTTAAGAAGACCAGCTGACTATACTTCATACTTAGAAAAATATATCGTCTGGTTAAGAAGACCAGCTGACTATACTTCATACTTAGAAAAATATATCGTCTGGTTAAGAAGACCAGCTGACTATACTTCATAGCTTTAATTAAGCTGAAGCCTTTTTAAACGGAAAGTAGAAATGACCTGTCAATGAAGTTAGTTAACAGGACAGCTGAAAAACAACATTTGGGTTAGAAATATCATGGTTATATTAATTATTTCCTTATATACCCAATACTCAATTATTGGATTATTTCTTTCTTAGTTTCAGAATGGCATGCAGTATCTGCGATAAGGATGGAGAGTGAAGCATCATTTTCTCTTAGGAAGCGTCTAGTAGAGTTAGGCCTAGTTGCTAGCTACTTAGAATATCAGGACTGGTAAGAATAACACCATAATTGCGTGTGTTCTAGGTTACAAGAAAATAATAATAATAATAATAATAGCATTGATTATATATTGATGATTGCATATGATTTGTTACAGAACCCACTTCTCACATTTTCTAGTCTAAGTACTGTACCGCACTGGAACACAATCCAAGAGGAGCAAGTGTGAAATACACACAGCACTAATTCTTGACTGAATTTATGAATTAAATTGCTTAATTAGCATCACAAGTTGTGAGAATTTAACAATAATATGACATTCTGAGTCATATTGCATTTAAACAAGTGTTACGAGATATTCGTTTCTTATACGGTTGCTGTTAGAGGTTAAAGTGCACATTTTCCATGACCTCGATACCATAGGTGATTGTTTGTCCACGACCACGGTCACAGAGTCATTCACTTTGCTGAGGAACTTTCGTTAGAGGTCTTTCATCACTGAACTGACTCAAGAGTTCCATAAAAACTGCATGAGACTCCCTGATTCTTCTAGGGATGTTTGATTTACTCAGTGTATGTGTTGTGTCTCCTGACTCACTAATGACTATGCCTCACTATGCCGGGTGACCTATTTCTGTGTTTTAAAAATTAACTTTGTCTGTTAAGCTCAAAACATAATTTAAATTCCGACATCGTACGATATGGAGTGCCTAGAGTCCATTTTCCATCTTTCAAAAATTGCCTACTTCGGCCAGGTTTGAACCTGCAATCTTCGGATCCGAAACTCGACGCTCTATGATCAATCCACCTATCCTATCCGTATATCCTATCAATACCCAACAATTACAACAAGATGAATTTATGGGAGACATAGTAAAATCAATACGAATAAATTAGAACTTTGCAAGAAGCAACATGTGCTGAACGTACACGAAATACAGTATATTAGGTCACTGTGATCATAGATTATCGGAAGAACAGGTGGCAGCAGATTGACATTAGAATATTAATTAAGCTTAACCAAAGCCTGTCACCATAAGAATTAAAACAAATGGTGAGTTTTATTAATTATGCGGAGATCTAAATTGTTTCCGTCTCTAGGACAGGCGCCGCCACCTATGCTAATCCACACCTGTTTACTAATTGGGAAGTGTGCCCCAAGCCTAAAACCTCCTGTAAATTAAGATAATTACTCAGTTTTTGCTATCCTTCTTTCTTGAAGTGGAAGGCGCCTATGGAGAACCTCTCCCGAAGTCTGAGAACAAGGCTGATACATGTGATTATGTGGGTGTTGACTGGTACTTCAAGGTAACTTTTATGAGTTAGCGTGAGCAGACAGATGGAAAAAGAAAGTAAACAGTGATTCAGTACACAAATTACTGCAGTGAAATAGGGAACACGAAATATAACTCAAGTTCAATATTTCGTCTAGAGAGACAAGGCCAGTTCTGAAGAAGTAGAGTGCAGGTGGAGATAGTAAACAAACGTCCTCCCTTGCTTATCGATCATACATTTTACGTGAAATTTTTATTTAAGTCACACTTCTCGTGAGAACCCTTTAATATTGCGGGATGATACATAGCCTTTGTTACCCGTAATGATGATATCTTTCAAATAATAAAATAATTGTGAAAATCTGGAAGGTAGTTAGGAATAAAATTACGGTGGAAGTAACGTACGTGATTTTGTACTACGTTCATGGAATCTTCTCTGTTGTTCTAAGATCACTAAATCTATAAACATAGAATGTGTTATACCTAGCTGATGTACCCGTGCTTCACTACGGAATTCTATAGGGAATTATCACTGTGATGTCAAGTCCCATTGCCTACTGCAAGTCAAAATCTAATTGAGGAGTTTTCAGTCTAGCGGAAGCCAGTAAGGAGAGCAGACGAGTCGTGTAACGTGCGCCTGTGGAGTGGAGTGGAGTAGGAGTGGGGAAGCGGTCGGGCCAAGTGGACGGCAAAGAGATGGATAGGATGAGCTGGGTAGACGTAGAAGTTATGAGAAAAGTGGTAAAAGAGGTAGTACAGGAGTTATGCCCGTTCGAGCAATTAAAAAAGATGCTTCAGGAGCAAGTCCAGGAGCACGAAAAGACGAGACAGTGGATCCAGGATTACATGAAAAATACGAAGGCAATAATGAAAGATAGCGAGAAAGATCTGCTGTCACTAAGGGAGAAAATCAAAAATATGGAAGAGGAGGTGGTAAACCTGAAGAAAGAAATAGCAGTTTGCAGACAGGAGCGTAAGAAGAAATCCATATTTATTTACGGGGTGGAGGAAGAAAAGTCAGAATCTAAAGTGGACATTATTTACAAAGTGGTAGATCTCATACAAAATAAAATGAAAATTAATTTCAGTGAGGTCGATATAGACAGTGTGGAGAGAGTTGGCAAGGTGGGAGGGTACAGACCCATAAAAGTGTCGCTGCTATCTTCATTGATGGCAGATATAGTGATAAGGAACGCTGGTAATCTGCAGAGTGAGAAAATTGGAGTGAAGAGGGATTTCGGAAGAGAAGAGAGTAGGAATTTCAAAATTCTAAAGGAACACTTAGTGAAAGCGAAAATCCAGGGGCTGAGAGCGTATATTAGTGGTCAGATACTTGTGGTAAGCGACAGGAATTGGACCCGGAAGTGGACAGTATCGAAACTGAAATCAATGGATGAGAGTTTGAGGCAAGAAGAAAAAAGCAGGGCTGAGAGTTCGAGGCAAGAAGAAACTACCAGGGCTGATGTACATACTGTAAAGGGAGGAACACTGAGTAGATGGGGTTCCTGGGAAGCTATCGTAAAAAGAGCTGAAGAAAAAGGAAATGCAAGGAGGATGGAAGTAGTCAGGAAATTAATGAACGAACTAGTGTCGGAGGTCAGCGCGAGTGAAGAAAGCAGGATGCAGGAAGAGAGGATGGAAGAAGAATCACAGGGAAAGACAAGTGGACAGAATCGGAGCGAGAATAATGGTTTGAGGGAGGAAGCAGAAGTAAGAAGTGCCGTGGTTAAAGGGAGAAGCTTGAGTTTGAAGGAGCTATGGGGTAAAAAGGGAAAAATGGAAGAAGGAGTAATTACGAGAAGTAAAAAGACAAGTAACAGTAGTAAGTAACATGGTTTGCCTGTGTTATGAAATAGATGTCTGTAAGGGGCGGTGTTAAGTATAAGTGATTGTTGTGTCAAAGTTGAAGTGAATGATGGTGGAGTTCAATGGATGGATGATAAGAGAGGTAGCGAGGTTTAGAGGGTATTCATTCAAGTGAAGGTGTCTTTATATAGATATATGATAAGAGAGGTGGCGAAGTTTAGATGGTATCTATTCAAGTGATGGGGTCTGTATGTGCACTGTAATGGTTAAAGTAAAGAAGTGATGGTGTCTATAATTGTAATGGTTAAAGTAAAGAAGTGATGGTGTCTGCATGTATATTGTATGATGGATGAATGATAAGAGAGGTAGCGAGGTGATAAGGTGTTTTAAGTGTACTGTAATTGTATGGCACTTATTCATATAATGGTGTCTTGAGATATATAAGATGGATGGATTGTTGAGTTCGAAGGGCATTGTAATGGTTAAAGTAAAGAAGTGATGGTGTCTGCATGTGTATTGTATGATGGATGAATGATAAGAGAGGTAGCGAGGTGATAAGGTGTTTTTAAGTGTACTGTAAGTGTATGGTACTTATTCAAGTAATGATGTCTTGAGATATAAGATGGATGGATTATTGAATTCGAAGGATGGATGAGAAGAGGGGTAGTGTAGTCTAGATGGTATTTATTCAAGTAAAGATGTCTTAATGTGTATTATAATTATAAAGTAAATGAGGACTGGAATTGAAGTGTTAAGTATGAAAGATGATGATGGATGAATGATAAGAGAGGGAGCGAAGTTTAAATGGTATTGGTAAGTGATTTATTAGTTAATGGTAAATCGGCAAGCAAAGTTGGTTTTAGATGATTATTTAATTAGATCAAGCATGGTTGAATAAGATGAGCAGGAACAGACAGGTAGTGCAGTGATAAAGTTGCAACATGAGTAGAATACGTATTAGCAGAATGTGAGTGCAACGGAAGTATGGAATCAGCAACCACGAGGGAGTCAAGTAGAGGAAATGTAGTAGGAATGGAATGTGCTAAGGTTAGCGTGTATGAGGTCTGTGACATTCATAATACCGCTGAAGCATGGAATCAGCAACCCTGAGAGAGTCAAGTAGAGGAAATGTAGGAGGAATGGAATGTGCAAAGGTTTGTGTGTATACTCAGCAGGGGCATGGTGGCGAATGGATGATAAGAAAGATAGCGAAGTTTAGTGGGTATTTATTCTAGTAAAGGTGTCTTTATGATAAGAGGTAGATATGTAATGATATGTGGCATGGAAATGAAGTGAATGATTGTTGAGTTCGATGGATGGATATTAAGAGAGATAGCGAAGTTTAGAGGGTATTTATTCAAGTGAAGGTGTATTTATGTGTATTGAGATAGTATTGGTGAGTGATTTATGAGTTAATGACAAGAGGTACTAGGATAGAATTAGTATAGATTTAATGTTGTAAGTAATTAGTTATAGGCTTAATTTAGATGTAGGGGGTGCCCTAGCATGTGAGCTGGTCATCCGTCCATGTTAGAGGCAGCTTAACAGATTTAGCTAGGGGTGGAACCTTGCATGGTTGTCTGGTATTCCGCCTGTGTGGGGGTCCACCAAGTTAGTGGTATGAAATTTGGCTTAGGCTGGACATTGTTATTTTTCTTTATAACGGATCAAATGGGTATTATTACTGTAGATCTAAAGAAAAATAATAAATCTAAATCTAAATCTAATCTAATTGAGGAGTTTTCATTATGATGGCAGCCCCCTCGCCTCCTGCCAGTCACAAACGAGTTGGGCAGTTTTCATTATAATGACAGACATTCTTCTCCACTTGCCATTTTATTTAATCCTCGGTAATACTGTCTTTTAAAGGATCCGCCAATGAACAGAAAACCAACATGACAGCAATATTAAGGCAAAAAGGCGTTTTTAATACGTGTCTGCATAAGTACAAATTGAAAAGGAAAAATTATTAATGATTAACACTTATGAATATTGAATTTTCACGACCGCATTGTTTTATTATTGGAATGTATATGGGATAATTGGCCTGCATATACACACATCGTATACAACGGTTCTCTAAAGAACAGTGTGTTTTTAAGACATTTCCCGAAAATTTATCATAACAATTCTGAGAATGTTAAGAATCAGGAAGGCTGCGACTGAGCGAGAGTTAAAACGATCTCTGTTATATTAATGCAGTTTCTGTTTTTGTTTCGTCATTTGTTTATTCTATTCAAGTCCCTTACCAATCAGAGGCATTCAAAATAAGATAGATTCACACGCAGCGCTAGTGAACTGTACTCAAATTGAAGTGAAGTCAGTTGTATTTTATGGTCTTATTTTCTGCCAAACCGAATTTTAAGTACACCTGATCTGTTGCAGTGTTCAATAGGAACAACTGTCCAGGCAGCTTATTCATTTTTATGGGTCCCAGGCGTACCTTTTCCTCTGATTTGGTTCACATTTTCTTTCGCCACGTAGTCCACTTTTAAATATAGCGTGGTATTGAGTAGATAGTGATACCAAAGGTATCAGCTATAAGCCTGTCAAATTTAAGCTCCGTCAGTCAAGTAGTTATTACGTGAAAAAACACGAAGAGACAAACATACAAACTTTGAGATTTATTGTAGCTGCCAGTTTTTATTTAAGCCACACTTCTCGCGAGAACCCTTTAATATTCCGGATGAAACATAGCCTTTGTTATCTTTCAAATTATGAAATAATTGTCAACATCGGTCCAGTAGTTTCTGAGATTACACGTTACATAGACACAAACACACAGTCTCTTTATGTATTAGCATAAATTATGCCATGTTTTGTTTAACGTCACTTTGTCAAATACCGGTTTTAAGGTCCTCCTGTTGCTATTTATTGATGGATGAAATTCCATTTTTGAATATGTCTCTCAGCACAAGCCAGTGAAAAATGTACCTATCACCAGAATCTGGGCCACATTTGTGGTTTTGACTGTATGCAAGCTGCTGAGGTATGGGTAGTGCAGAGCACGATGTTGTAGAAAGTGCTACTCATAAGGCCAGTCGTGCTGCAATAGCACTTGCTGGTCCATAGAGAAAAAAAGTAGGAAGCTACCTCGCTCCCCCTCACTCCCTGTACGCCTCATTATGGTGCTGCCATCCTTTTGGCTGTTACGCTGTAAACGTGTAACCTTTTCATTCAGCCTCCGGGCTGAGGACTTAACAGACAGGTTTTAAGGAGCACCAGAATGGTCGTGAATGACACTCTTCAATGTGCCAATATATCAGTTGATATAGTTGTGTCAAATTTACTATTAAATGTCCTCCTACTCTTCCAGTATTCGATTTCTCAACCTTCAGAACGGAGGACAAGGGCATAACGAAGTGCACTACGTCAAATAAGTAAATACAGTAGATTCTCAGAAAGATCCTAGGTCCGGTACTGAGATTTGGAGAATACCGGAGACTTCACAAAACAGAGCCCTTTTCCCGAATAGAGAGGTTTTCTGGCTGTGCCATCAAAATACGGGCTGCTTTCTATAGACATGTGGCAAGATTATTTCCTGACAAACTGACCAGCCCCTCCTCACCTTCTGGCAAGAGGAGAAAGTCCGTACCACCTGGCTCACGGAGACTGAGAAGGGCATAAAAGAACTAGGACTAGCAGACTTGAAAAGGAAACAGGCTAAGAGACAAATCCTCAAGAAAGTCCATTTTCAGGAAAAAGAAGAATGGTTGGTACCCACTGGTCGGAGGAAATAATTGAGCCACACTGTGAGAAGGTGCGACAAAACCGGACAAAAGCGCAACAGTTGAACGAACGTCGTTCAAAGATGAAGAAAAATAAAAAGAAGAAGTAATGAATTTTGATAATGAACTGTTACACCGTCCAGCGTTCGTCTAGTGTCATCTTTCAATGACTAATGGCACCCTACTCACCCTTAGAAATGTAGTCTTGTCTTCTTGCGCGTCTCCTATTTTAATGTGATTAAATGTATGTCCTACCTTTGTCCCGATGCTCTGCATAGTCCGGAATGAAGCTGCCATGGATCTATGTAGCAAGTTTTGACGACCAGATGAGCTTCCTGACATCAACCTCCTCACAGGAGTGAATGACTTGAAATGAATGATGTGATATATGGTAATAGGAAGGAAGAGGGTAAAATCCGATGCCGGCACATAGCCTACTCCTGCCGAATAGCACCAAGGGGTCTGCTCAAGGCTTAACGTCCTCATCCAACGGACGAATCAGCATCAGCAGCGGCATATGCCTTCACTTAATACGAACGCTGCAGAGAGGTTGGGAATTGAACCCGGGCTTTTGACACGCAATCTAATGATTAGAAATTGTATACCACCAACCTTTCCTACCCCTCCGGTCAACATTCTGAGAGTGAAATTTTTTCCACCAGAGAGACTAGAACCGGCTAACCAAGGTATCAGCCCATATAGAATTGACTCCTTAACCATCATGGCCACCAGGCAGACTTCTTTATATGATTAAATACTACCATTAATTACGTAATCTCCTTCCCTCCTCTACATCACAGCTTCCTCGAAGTTGGCCTTGGCGTTTTCATTACGAATATATCCTACTCCATTTATTGTTCAATACCTGTTAGCACCAGCAATTATTCTCATTAATTTTATGTACCGCTTGCTTATGAATAAGACGACTTATATGGAGTACATCAAACTTTCAGTTTCCTTCAGTAACCCCAACTTGGCAGGTTCGATCCTGGCTCAGTCCGGTGGTATTTGAAGGTGCTCAAATACGACAGCCCCGTGTCAGTAGATTTACTGGCACGTAAAAGAACTCCCACGGGACTAAATTCCGGCACCTCGGCGTCTCCGAAGACCTTAAAAAGTAGTTAGTGGGACGTAAAACAAATAACATTATTATTATTATCATTATTATTATTATTATTATTATTATTATTATTATTATTATTATTATTATTATTATTATTATTATTATTATTATTATTATTAGTTTCCTTCAGTGAAGACAGAGCGATGTAAGAATAGATATTAATTGGGGTAATCATATTTTAACGAGGTTTACTCGTAACTAAAGCTTATAGATTTATTCATATGATTATGAGGGTATTTAAGGGTTGTAGTAAGGATTTATAGGAGAAGGAGTATACGTCTCTGGTAAGACTCCAGTTAGAGTGTATGGGACCCAACCAAGATCACCTTGTTACGGGAACTGTCATCCAAAGAAAAGCAACATGACTCTATTCGTTACGGTTACGAAAATCTTGTAAAACTTTGGGCCGGGAAGACTTGGGAGTAAGGAGGCGAGCTGCTTGACTGAGCGGTATGTTCAGTAAAAGTCCAAGTTCTTTGATTTCATTTAAGAAATGACTATGTAAGCAATTGATAGGGAATCTACCACTAAGGTGACAGTCCTAAATGCAGATCAATCGTGATTTATTGATAGATAGATAGATAGATAGATAGATAAATAGATATATAGATAGATAGATAGATAGATAGATAGATAGATAGATAGATAGATAGATAGATAGATAGATAGATAGATAGATAGATAGTTAGATAGATAGATAGATAGATAATTGATTGATTGAATAATTTGCTCAGAGAACTCGCTTCGTCCTTGCAAATGACTTAGACTGCAGCAGTGTATTCAGTTTTCCTCAAAACAATTTCTCGTCTATAGTTCTGGCATTATACGTGGAAAAGTACATGTAGGCCCTATTGCGTCAGGAAATCGAAAAATCTAGAAATGAGATTACCACTTCTGGAGACGCACATGGTACTAAGTTTCACTCAGCCTACACCAGAAACGAGTAACAGGTTAATTCATGGAGACAAAAGCGGCCGAGCATACAGCTAAATGCTTTTGTATTTGGTACCAAGATTACTACAAATAATAATAATAATAATAATAATAATAATAATAATAATAATAATAATAATAATAATAATAATAATAATAATAATAATAATAATGCTATTTGTTTTTCGTCCCATTAACTACTTTTACGGTTTCCAGATGCACCGAGTTGCCAGAATTTTTGCCCGCATCAGTTTCTTTAGATGACAATAAATCTACCGTTGCGAGGCTAGCGTATTTTTCCATCTTCAAAATATCACCGAACAATGCCTATTTCGAGCCTGCCAAATTTGGCTTTATCGTGTGAATCATTCAGTCCAGAAAGGTTACGAATAATGGAAGCCTTTACCTTTTTCTTCTCCCAGGGCCTTCACTGCCTGTATTTACATGTGCTGTGAACAATCTACTATCCCGTCACCTTAGTACTGTATGTGATGCTGCAAGCATGCAGTCTTACTTGAGCATTAGCCACTGGACATCCAGTTTTATGTGGAATCCGATCTACAGGAATGTGACATATTTAAAAATTCCCACATGCCTTGACCGGAATTCGAACCACAAGCACCTTCGCGAAAATCAAATGACGATGCCACTCGGCTATCACCCCACCACATGACTTATCTCACGTGCGTTGACCAAAAACTTTCACCTCCTTAGTGAGAAGCAATGCCTTTGTTACTATAAAGGTTCCATATTGATGACGATGATAGTCCGGCTCCTTAGCTAAATGGTCAGCGCACTGATTAATTCCTTTGGCTCGGGGACTGGGTGTTTGTGTTTCAATACACTTCCCTTTATCTACGTATATCACACTACACTACCAACCACCACAGAAACAATAGGGAATCCATCCCTCCTCATACGGCTTACATCAGGAAGGGTATCCATCCGTAAAGCTCAGCCAAATCCACATCAAGTGCTAAACCCGATAAATTAGGAGGAAAGACAACAACAACAACAACAACAACAACAACAATAATAATAATAATAATAATAATAATAATAATAATAATAATAATAATAATAATGATAATAATAATAATAATAATAATAATAATAATAATAATAATAATAATAATAATAATAATAATAATGAAGGGGGCCTAATTTCAAAGTCATTGCTCCATAAATATCCACTAGTAGTCTATTTTTTTTTGCTATTTTGTTTTACGTCGCACCGACACAGATATGTCTTATGGCGACGATGGGAGAGGAAAGGCATAGGAAGTGGAAGGAAGCAGCCGTGGCCTTAATTAAGGTACAGCCCCGGCATTTGCCTGGTGTGAAAATGGGAAACCACGGAAAACCATCTTCAGGGCTGCCGACAGTGGGGCTCGAACCCACTATCTCCCGATTACTGGATGCTGGCCGCACTTAAGCGACTGCAGCTATCGAGCTCGGTATAGTCTAATTCAAGAGACGGTTCGCAGATTCATGTGTTGAGAGAGAGGAGTTTTCTAGAGAGCAATGGGAGGACGTAAACCTGTGAAATGGGTAAGAGGCAGACGAGTTCACTGTTGGGAAGGTCGTAGGCAGATTTAGTTGCTCGCCTTCACTGGGATGCACCGCTCCGGGCTAGTCCACAGTAGAAGAGCGCATGCTAACCTTCGACAAGCCACTCATTTATTGTGACTACTATTAGGGCAGGACTGCAGCGAGCAACTACATCCTATACCAAAGAAAAGTCAATTTCAATTCAGACACTTAACAATAGCCATCTTTTGTTGCTTTTTCTTCACGTAACAGGCTCACAGAGTGGGGTATATCTTCTTCTTCTTCTTCTTCTTCTTCTCCTCATGGGTCGAGTAGCTCAGGCGATAGAGCACTGGCCTTCTGAACCCATCTTGGCAAGTTCGACCCTAGCTCAGTCCGGTGGTATTTGAAGGTGCTCAAATACGTCGGCCTCGTTACGATAAATTTATTGGCACGTAAAGAACGCGTGCGAGACAAAATTCTGGCACCTCGGAGTTTCAAAAAACCGTAAAAGTAGTTATCGGGGACGGAGGTACAAAAACATAATAACATCAGTGTTGTTACTTCTTGTAACGCATTTCCTCACACCCTGGTGGGGTCATGGGTTCAAACTGTGTCGCACATTCTGAGTTGGTCCTTTTCTTTCACGAACGTATGGCTTTCCTGACGGATGTATTCAGTAATGACTGTTTCTGCAGCGGTTGGTAGTGTGGTGTGTATGCATGAAAAGGACAAATACAAACATCCAGTTCCCGAGCCAGAGGAATTAACAACATGCGGCAAAAATTCTCGATCCAACCGGGAACTGAACTCAGGATCCTCTGAAACGAAGACCTTGATGTTGACCATTCAGCCAAAAAGAAAGAACAAAAGCGAAAGCAGAGTCATCTTCATACACGCCATGGAGGCCCTCGGAGGGGTGGAAGGTAAAGGCTTCCACTATCCGTAACCTCGGCACTTGGTGGGGTAGAGTGGTTAGCTCTACGCTCGGACGCCATTGCCTCCATGAATTAATCTTGTACTCATTTTTGGTGTATGCTGAGTGAACCGCCGGAAGTGAAAAATTTAGTTTCTTAAATCTCCTGACGGGGAATCGAACCCACGTCCTTCCGGGTTAACCAAGCACGCCTTTATCGCATTTATCCCTAATCATTGATTGATCAACAGCTCTAAAACCTTAACGCACTTGAAATCTTCCTGGTAGGTATTTCGTTGAGATGTCTGAACTATAAGAAATGTGTATTGCCCATATGTAGGTAGCATATTAGTCTTCGCCTGCATTTGAAGTTCAAGGATGAGAGTGTGATTTTTAACCCACGTCTCAGTTGTGTTCACTAGGTCGAGTCACAGAGTTTTAAAACCTGGTAAAATACGACTAGGTCAGAATTCGAAGCTGGATTACATGAAGTGTACCCACTGTATCAACATTCTACACTCAAACTTATGGGAATGGCGTTTGTTACACCTAATATATCCATCATGGTAGCCGAGATGAGTGTTTCGGAAGTTAGAAACACTGGCCTTCTGAGCTTAACGCTGGTGGGTTCGATCCCGTCTCAGTTCGGTGGTACTTGAAGGTGCTCAAATAATTCCTGGGAACGAAATTCCGGCATTTTGGTCTCCGGACATCTGCAATAGTAGGCATTAGAACATAAAACCAATAATGTTATAGGTAACTTATACATCTCAGTGCATTTAACGTCGTTCAGTAGTTGTTATAGAACGAATAGTACGCGCACATCGAAGAGGTAGAGAGTCCATTGAGAATGCAAGGAGTGGAAGTCATTGGTCTTACACCTCATTAACTACTTTTATACTTTTTAGAGACGCCAGATGCCATAAATGTGTCCCGTAGAGTTCTTTTAGGTGCCGGTAAATCATCCGACACCAGACTAGAGTATGTGAGCATCATCAGATGTCATCGGACTACGGCGGTAACGAAAGCCCCGATTAGAGCCCAGAAAGCCAGTTTTTCTTGTTATTTGATTTACATCGCACCGACACAGATAAGTCTTATAGCGACGGTGGGACAGGAAAGGCCTAGGAATACGAAGGAAGCGGTCGTGGTCTTAATTAAGGCACAGCCCTAGCATTTTCCTGGTGTGAAAATGGGAAACCACGGAAAACCACCTTCAGGGCTGCCGACAGTGGGATTCGAACCCACTATCTCCCAGTTTCGAGCTCACAGCTGCACGCCCCTAACCGCACGGCCAACTCGTCCGGTCGGAAAGCCAGTGCTCTACAGTCTTAGCCACTCAGCCTGGTGATATGGAAGCAGAACTGATGATGCTGATGACCGTAATGTTATTTAGAATCCAGTCCCATGCCTTCGTGTGAAAATGTCTCAAGTGATGCCAAGCGATATACTGTTTGTAATTGCAGATTTCCTCTCATGCGCTCCGCAGGGTCACGAGTATTAAGTTGTATAGTTACCATTTCCTCAAATCGAATACATTACCATGCTCCAGTAAGTATCGATCTGATAAAAGATAATGCAATATGTCCCCATAGGGAACTCTACTATGAACATTGTTCACACATATCCCACATTTATTGCCTGTCACTCTCAAGGCTATAAGGAGATAGTGTCGGCATGTAAAATTGTTTTTAATGATTGTATAGTCTCCATTTCTTATAACTTATACCAGATATTCCATTACATTACTTTCTACGGCAAACCACTCTGCATTGCAACTCGTTGCAGCCGACAAATGACGTTCAGCAGTAAGTCCTCGCATCCCGATTTTCCAGTCTTCGAACGCTCAAGAAACCTATGATGAACATATATCTCGTTGTTACCTCCAAATGAAATTGTCCTGGTCATACGAATGCACCGCAGTTCCCCTATAGCATTATAACCTGTGGCACATACAGCATTCTTGGTGTCTTGGCTTACCGGAACGATTGCTGCCCTGCTGTAGATATTGGAGTGGGAGGTGTTCAATCTACTGCCGTATTACTTGGCTTTGGTGACCGGATCCGCTGCCTCTCAAATCAGTCAGCTCCTTAGTTGATCTCAAGAGGCTGCGTGTCGTTCCTCAATCCAGAATTTAAGAACTTGGACTGGCCAGGAATCAAGCCCGGAGCCTCTGGGTAAGATGCAGGCTCACTGCCGGGCGCGCAGAGTATAATGGAAGAGGTCGAATTAAGGTGAAGGTATTCTAAACAGTCTAAGGATGCGTTAAAAATGGAATTCACATTTATAATTGTACTTAAGTCTCTGAGCTATCTGGCCCTTTTTACTGCACAAAAGTGAAAATTGAGTGGAATCAGGAGCCAATGGGCATGGTAAGAACGGATAGTTTCTAGGGAGCCAGGAAGGTCTTCATAATGAAGGGACATAACTCACATACTGTATTGTGAAGCTTTCGTCCCTGGCTTTGACAACATGAAAGTGACAGTGCTGTGAGCTACTGTATGTGTGATGATAATATCGCCATTACTTAAGCATTACTTAAGTCCGTGTAATGAATGGTGTAAAAACATCGTTCGTAGGGTCGGCAGGTTTTGTGACAAACTGCCGTATGTAACGGTACATTCTGGCTTGGTGAGAAATGCAAGGGAAAATTGACTCATTTCCAATTTTCCTACTTTGCCTCTTCAGTGATAATAATAATTTCGTGTGGATATTACAGTCAGATGCAGCCCGTATAAAGCAGACCCTCCGATGAGTTTGGGCGGCGTCCACTTTCTGTGAAAAACTGGGTGTTGTTGTGGTGGAGGATGGCGTGTGTGATGTGTGAGTTACACGAATGCTGGCGACAACACAAATGCTCAAACCCCGAGAAAGGTAACAAGCAACAGTTCACAATTAAAAATTCGACGACCAGTCGGGAATTTTTTTTTTTTTTTTTTGCTAGGGGCTTTACGTCGCACCGACACAGATAGGTCTTATGGCGACGATGGGATAGGAAAGGCCTAGGAGTTGGAAGGAAGCGGCCGTGGCCTTAATTAAGGTACAGCCCCAGCATTTGCCTGGTGTGAAAATGGGAAACCACGGAAAACCATTTTCAGGGCTGCCGATAGTGGGATTCGAACCTACTATCTCCCGGATGCAAGCTCACAGCCGCGCGCCTCTACGCGCACGGCCAACTCGCCCGGTCAGTCGGGAATTGAACCTGGGGTCCCGAAGACTGACGACCAAGATATTGACTATTCAGCCATGGAGCTGTGAGCTTTCATGCGGGAGATAGAGGGTTCGGACCCCACTGTCGGCTGCCCTGAAGATGGTTTTCCGTGGTTTTCCCATTTTGAAACCTGGCAAATGCTAGGGCTGTACCTTAATTAAGGCCATGGCCGCTTCCTTCCCACTCCTAGAACTTTCCTATCCCATAGTCGTCAGAAGACCTCTCTGTATCGGTGCGACGTAAAGTAGGTTGTTAAAAATAAAAAATAAAAAGCCATGGAGCTGAACCCCTTCTCAATGATGACGACTACGCTTTCTATGTCAGCTCATGGTGGATCTGTTCGGATCCAACTAACTTTCATGCTGAGGACTTCCCAAACATGGATTCTATGTTTCTATTGTCACAGCTGTCAGTGCCTGTGAAGGAAGACAGTGGACAAGTACTGAATTTGGTCGCCATTACCAGCCTAAACAACTCAATCTTGGCTTGTTCACACGCACGTCCACCTGTCGGCCCGATATGTTCTTACGTGCTGTAGTGTACGCACAGACAGCCTAATGCATGTAAATGAATTAGGGTTCGTCAAGGAGATAGCATTAATATTCAAGACGTCACAGTCTATTATTTACGACTAATACTGTTTATACAATGAGCAGATCAGGGAGATCACAGAACCGTAGAAATAGAGAAAGTTATCTGCTGTTCATTGAAAGATTCTGACGATGCTGAAGGTGTTATGTGCCAGGCTGAGTGACTCAGAGGGTTGAGACGCTGGCCTTCTGTCGCCAACTTAGCAGGTTCGATCCTGACTCAGTCCTATGGTATTTGAAGGGGCTCAAATACGTCAGCCTCGTGTCAGTAGATTTACTGGCACGTAAAAGTATTCCTGCGGGACTAAATATTGGCACCTCGGCGTCTTCAAAAACCGCAAGAAAGTAGTTCGTGGGACGTAAAAACGAATAACATTATTATTATTATTATTATTATTATTATTATTATTATTATTATTATTATTATTATTATTATTATTATTGAAGGCGTTAAGTAGTTTTGTATTATTCTTTTGATGGCTCCGTGGCTAAATGGTTAGCGTGCTGGCCTTTGGCCACAGGGGTCCTGGGTTCAATTTCCGGTAGGGTCGGGAATTTTATCCTTAATTGATTAATTTCGCTGGCACGGGGGCTGGGTGTATGCGTCGTCTTCATCATCAGTCCATCCTCATCACAACGCGCAGGTCGCCTACGGGAGTCAAATCAAAAGACCTGCTTCTGGCGAGCCGAACTTTTCCTCGGACACTACCGGCACTAAAAGCCATACGCCATTTCATTTTTTCCATTCCTTTGAGCCCTATATATCTACCTATATTATGAGGAATGCTACAAATATAAGCCAATGGCCGTAGCCGTGTTGAAACACCGGATCCCGTGAGATCTCGGAAGTTTAGCAACATTGGGCGTGGTCAAGATTTGGATGGGTTGCCACCCGCTGTTGGTGGGAGTGGGAGGTGGGGGTAAGAGAATAGAGGAGCGGAGAGGAACTGGCCACCCTACCAAACGTAAACTCCGGCTCAGGCACACCTCTGCGGAGGTTCGGACCTGCCTTCGGACAGAATACACCCTTACCTTACCTGCAAATATAAAATGTGAACTTGCAAATTAAAATGCAGTAGTTGTGTCTCTGCTGTTCCTTTTACTTATGCACCAGGTCCTTCCCAAACGATTGTCCATCTCTCCCCGTGTTTACGTTTTCGTAAAACACACTGTTGGGACTTTCTTCCCTCCTTGTCATCAATAATTTACACTCCAGCTTCTCTATTATTGTGGTTACTTTGCATACATGATAAAAATTACTTGACTCAAGACTTTAGTATTCCTTTTCATAATACAGTTGAACCTGCTTTATACGTAGCTCTGTTCTACGTAATTCGTATTTGTACGTAATTTCCTTTAGGTCCCGACAAAATATAATTTAAAAGCGTGCTATTTAAACCTTATTTATACGTAATCCATTTATACGTAATTCGCTGTTATACGTATTAAGTGCCAGTGAAATATAACTGAGTTTTGCGTAATTGTAATGAGAATGTGCTTTTTTTTAAAGAAACTACTGTATTTACGAAGTTTCCTCTTTGTCGGCGTAGGCGGAATTAGAGCGATCGGGTTTCGGTGCTGGAACAGAACAGAGTTTTGCCGAGTGACATTGTTGACCCTTACTTACTGGCGGCTTAACAAAGGCGGGTCCCCTTCGCTCCTCCTCTACCTTCGTCGTTTTTTGCACGCCGCGAAAGACAATCTGGCTGTATGTGGTGAACCACCGGATGAAGAGATTATTGCTGATGTATGCCAACAACGCGGCGGTGATTGACAAGCTACAGGCGATAGTGACATTGGAAATGGAGATAACGACTTGAATCTTGACACCTGAACTTATTGAAGTTTTAAGTGCAATCGAAGTGTGTAGGCATTACATCAGTGCGAAAAGTTGTAGTGAAAATGCTTCGAATTCATTAGTAAGTTTGTTAAAGGAGGTTTACCAAGCTCGATAGCTGCAGTCGCTTAAGTGCGGCCAGTATCCAGTATTCGGGAGATAGTAGGTTCGAACCCCACTATCGGCAGCCCTGAAGATGGTTTTCCTTGGTTTCCCATTTTCACACCAGGCAAATGCTGGGGCTGTACCTTAATTAAGGTCACGGCCGCTTCCTTCCCACTCCTAGCCCTTTCCTGTCCCATCGTCGCCAAAAGACCTGTCTGTGTCGGTGCGACGTAAAGCAACTTGCATTTTTAAAAAAAAGTTAAAGGCGGTTTATACTCTTAATGCAAGAAAAGTGAAACAAACCAAACTATCTGATTTCTTTAAGGCTGGGCCGAGTTCAAAATAATACTTTCTGTCTTAATGTATTTATTATTTGCAAGGATTTACACATGTAATTCTATTCCATTGGTTTATCAGTAAATATGTGATGTATTGCGTAAGTCTGATTTCTAAGTAATTCTGAGTTACAAGTAGTTTTTTCTCTTCCCCTTGATATACGTATAAGTCAGGTTCAACTGTATCTCATTGTTAAGCTCTGATTCAAGTCGCTTTCACACTACCGCTCCATATTCCAAGCCCAATCTTCAAGTGATAAATAACGAAGTTTATTATTCATCTCCGTACTCCTGTATTTTAACACCCTCACTCATCACAAACGGCAACTTCAGAATACCAGAAAATTATTTTCAACATTTGTTCTTGAATTCCTTATCCTGTTTTCAAGACCAAAGAACAATGCATCTCTGACGGTTTAATTCAGAGCTTGGAATGCACGTTACAGACTCAGAAAGCGGAGCGACTTGGGAGAAATCCGTAGTTGCCGTTATTACAACACAAGCGAACCGCCTGCATTCTTCCGCGGCTTGGTGGCAGGTAGGCTGAGCTGATGAGGCGGATACTGTGGTAAGGGGCATAGGCCAGCCCCAGTTCGTGACCTGCAGGTATTTCCTGCCAGGGTGGGGATTATTCTTATTGTATTCTTCGCCCTGTGATAGTAATACTTCTGCCTCATAGCATTCCATGTACTATATAACTGCTAGTTATATGTTACAAATCTAAAACGTGGTTTAAATTGTTCAGCGCCCTGACAGAGGAATAGACAGAATATGAGCTGAGTTATTTCAATGAAACTGTGAAAGGTTCACCAACGTATTATTAAATAATTGCATAAAAGCCTTCGACACGACTCCCAGACAACACCGTAGAGGTCGCTGAACGTTCGTGTCAGATGACCTTTTCTCGTGGAGGACCTACAAGTCCAGTGCTTGTGACAAGCTACCAGACCCGACAAAGTGTTATTTTCAAAATTCCTGTTGAATTTTCGTTGAGGAAGTTGCGCGTAATTTTACACAAGTGCTAAGAACTAAGAATGTCTGAAAGTCTCCAGTCACGTGGATTTGACAGTTGAAGCTTCGTCAGGGTCAGTTTCTGATTATTATGAACCTGCTCTACTGCTTGTTACAGTTTCTTTTTTTTCTACGGTTTGCTTTACCGCACCGATACAGAACGTTATCTTATGGCGACGATGAGACAGGAAAGGCCTAGGAGTGGGAAGGAAGCAACCGTGGCCTTAATTAAAGTACAACCTCAGAATTTGTCAGATGTAAAAATGGGAAACCATGGGAAACCATATTCAATACTGCCGATCGCCGTAGGGTTCGAACCAACCCTCTCCTGAATGCAAGCTGATAGTTACGTGACCAGAACCACGTCAATTACAGCTGGCACTATTGGTACTCGGTCCACTTGCCGTCCACTTGCCACTGATCTTTAACAGAATGTGCTAGCAGTGATATTACTGTACCTTTGTTAGCTGCCTGAATATGTGAACTACAGTGAACTGCAAAACTGATCATCGAAATATAATTATGGTATTTGACTGTGTGGTTCCATAGGGTGATATCTGGTTTCTTCTTCTTGTTTACAACGTGCTCTATGGAAGTATGTTACTTAGATCGTATTTAGCAGTGATTTTGGAAAGTGAAAGAGATGGTATTCAGATAGTGTCTTCCATTACAAGCATTATTATTTTTGAACAAAGCTCTCTGGCAGAGCTTACGAGAATGCATATCAGAATGCGAGTACCGACACCTGAGCATTGTAATTCTACAACTAACCACCCATACACACCGGCCGCATGATAAGTGTTCTTAATCTCACATACTGTAGGCTAAATACATATTTAACCACGTTTCCTTCAGCATGCAAGACAACTGAGCAAAAAGAGAAAGTGCGCTTTGGCAGAAATATTCGGACGTACTGCAATGATCATCTGATGTCAAAAGTAGATATATAATTGGGGAAAGAAGACGAAGGATAAGGTAATACCATATTAAGAATATGCATGTGGAATAAATCCAAAGAAATATCTTCTGAAGTTAGGAATGCTGTCTAACAAGTATTACTTAAATATCATTTTCACCTACTACTTTCCTTCCACATCCTGGTGGGGTTGCAGGTGTAAACTGTGGACTTAGGCTAGTTTTATAATCCAATGCTCTTCCTGACGTCAACCCTATGTGAAGAAATGTGTTCACTAGAGTGTGTTTCTGTGGTGATTTGTAGAGGTATGTGTTGTACGTAATGAAGATGTGTATTAAAACGAACTGAAACACTCAACACCCGACCTAAAGGAATTTTCAAACCGAAGCACACTACGCTGACTATTGAGTCAAGTAGCTACACTTGTATTTACAGTACTATCAATCATTCAAAATACAGGGAAGTAACATTATCTGATTTTTTTTCCCTTCAGTCATTTCTTTTACTTCAATTTTTTGTCGTTTGTTTGTTTGTTTGTTTGTTTGTTTGTTTGTTTGTTTCTTTGTTTGTGGAACTATACTCTATTTTATATTAGAGCAACCAATCACGTTACTCAAACTCTTATTGCTCGTTGTATTCATCTCACATGACTTCAGGAACCGTCAGTGAGAACTTAATGTTCGTTGACAATTTTGCCTACCGAGCGAGTTGGGTGCGCATTCTAGTCACTTAGCTGTAAGTTTTCATTTAGAGACATGGCGGGTTCGAACCCCTTTTCCGGCAGCCTTGAAAATAGTTTTTCATTTTCTTACCAGGTAAATGCTGGAGCTGGAAGATAATTAAGGCCATGGTCGCTCTCTTCCCAGTCCTAGCCCTGTCCTATAAGACCTGTCTATGTCGGTGCAGACGTAAAATAGATGGGAAAAAGTAGCTGTCCGCTCTTTACAAACCCAAAATAATTTATGACATCCGCTTTTCGAGGTTAAAAACTTCTGGCAGAATTACTTTGGTTCTCACGATAACACAAATGAGAAAGCGTATTTATTAAAACACTGTTCTCCCTCTGCGCTGTTGTTGGCTCCAGTACTTGGTTCCGCCAGTACTACTACACGTAAGAGGAAACAAACATATCATTCTTGTACGTTGAATTACTGTCTCTGGAGTGCTGTACTGAACAAATACTGAAATATAGTTATTCCTCTTGGCAGTACTACTGTAACTTGCTAGTCTGTGTTAGAACCTGAACTATCAATGAAAGCCTCCGGAACTACTTCATATCCACCCTAAAGGACCATTTTAAGATGATCTCTCGCTTTTCACTGTTTTACTAATCCTCTTGAAATTACAGGTGACCAAAAGAATTCAGGAAACTACAACAAATCCGTAAATGAATAGCCTACAGCAGTTTATAAATACCACAAGGAAATATTTGCCAATTGTGGTGCTTTAAATGTGTTTGTTTGAGGATAAATGTAAATGCTATCTCAGTATCGTGAATGCTTCCTTCAGTGGCGTTAGGGCAACGGCTAATGTCAAATTCTAAAATTATGAAAACATTATTTTTTTGTAGTAGACACATTGTTCAAAATGTATGTTGCCAAATTTTATTTATACACCCTTGTTTCAAGTGGTGTAGGACGTTAAGGAAAAATGTTTATAACAGGAGTTTTCCAGTCCCGCTTCCTGGTAAATGAAATTAAATGGCGTATGGCTTTTAGTGCCGGGAGTGTCCGAGAACATGTTCGGCTCGCCAGGTGCAGGTCTTTTGATTCGAAGCCCGTAGGCGACCTGCGCATCGGGATGAGGATAAAATGATGATAATAATAATTTCGTGTGGCCCTTGTAGGGCAGACCCTCCGATGAGGGTGGGCGGCATCTGCAATTTGTAGGTTACTGCGTGTTATTGTGGTGGAGGATAGTGTTATGTGTGGTGTGTGAGTTGCAGGGATGTTGGGAACATCACAAACACCCAGCCCCCGGGCCATTGGAATTAACCAATGAAGGTTAAAATCCCCGACCCGACCGGGAATCGAACCCGGGACCCTCTGAACCGAAGGCCAGTACGATGACCATTCATCCAACGAGTCCGACGAAATGATGATGAAGACGACACACACTCCCAGCCCCCGTGCCAGCGAAATTAACCAATGATGTTTAAAATTCCCGACCCTGCCGGGAATCGAACCCGGGACCCCTGTAACCAAAGGCCAGCATGCTAACCATTTAGTCATGGAGCCGGACGGGGGACGAGGTGAGATGACATGATATGGCATGCTTTTTTTACGGCCGGTTGCACCTCCTTTCGCCAACCTCAATTGAGGAGCTAATAACGATGAAAAGAATTATGTTGAATGAAATTGGGTAAGGAGGTGGAAGGAATCGCCTGTGGTCTATGAATGGGAACTGTCCCAGCATTTGCGTGGAAGTGGACATGAGAAACTAAAGAAAACCATTAAAATTGAAAATGACTACACGATTCACACCTATACATCTTCTTTTAAGAGCACGGAATATACGAATATTTGTGATTTGTGGTGCTTTCAAAATGTTTGTATGAGGATAAATGTAAATGATGTCGCAGTATCGTGAATTCTTCCTTCAATGGTGTTAGGGCAACGGCTAATGTCAATTCTAAAATTATGAAAACATTCTTTTTTTTGTGATAGACACATCGTCATCCTCATCACGACGCGCAGCTCGCCTACGGGGGTCAAATCAGAAGACCTGCACCTGGCGAGCCGAACATCTAGACTAGAAAATCTATCAGAAGCTCGAATTCACTTGCGACATGCAAACTCTGAGGTAATGTACAGCCCTGCGAGTAGTGACCGCTGGTCAGTGTCACGGCTGTGGACATCCCTGGCTGGCCAGACGTGATCAGCTGAGGTGTACCCACGGTGCAGCAGGCGGGTGGTTGCGCCAGCTAGTGTTCTGACCTGGTTCTGAATGTGGGCCACGCTACACGTCTGTGCAGGTATTACTTCTTGTTTATTAGAACCAAGGATGGACATGAAGGTCTCTTCCTCAAGTATCATCAGTCCACAGGTCTGCAGTGATGGAATTAAAGTGCTTATTCCTACTTCCAGAGTCATGTTATGAGAGTATGGGATTACCTTATTTATATTTTCTTTAACATGAACCTCTCTTCCAAAGCCAAACATGGTATTGTATCAAATAGTAAACTAGCGCTGTCGTGGTTCGAGTATATATATATCGAACCTTCTTCCGTATTTAGAGTGAACGTCTCATTTGTGTTAAGATCATTTCTTAATCATGAGGACTTGGTTTCGAATCCTCGAACCTTCTTCCGTATTTAGAGTGAACGTCTCATTTGTGTTAAGATCATTTCTTAATCATGAGGACTTGGTTTCGAATCCTGAAGACATACGCTTATCTTAAGTTTAATTCTCTTTTTGCCAGCCGTGTTGTCTGTAACCTAGAAGCCGCAGGTTCCCCTTCCCCTTTTTTTCAAGGATTTTAATTCAGGACTGAGGGCTCAGGCTTCACTCAACCCAGTGAGATAAACTGAAAAGCTATATGACACAGAGGTAGTGGACCCGGACAAGGAAGCAATTCATAGAGCTGAGGAAGTCATCATACTGACCATGTGACATTTCAATATTTGTAATCGTCTTAAGCAGATCAAACACCTTAAAAGTTGTACGGGTCAAAAATGAGGTGGAGTCAGAGTAATTCTACTTCAAATAATGTACGATCTACCTGACTTGTTAAGATAATTTTCTAACGTTAACTCTGCAATAAAGTTATAGAGATGAACGTGGAGGAAGAGGAAGTATAGAAACGTATCTTCTGGCAAGGTTCTGGTACTCATGATTGTTCTTGGGACATAACTCTTATGAATAAAACCAGATATATTACATATCACAAAACTACGTATTATCTGCTAACTTCTCCATTGTCAGTATATGTGACCATTATGCTATGTAAAAGTATGTGATACCAGACTCAGCTTATGCTCCTTCATTGACACACACACCGTTCTGAAGGATATACGTTAGTGACACGTTGGAAGGTCTATGTAACAGATAGCTAAATATCTTTTTGAAACAAATTGCTCTATGTCGCACTGACACAGACAAGTCTTATGGCGACGATGGGATAGCAATGGGCTAGGAGTGGGAAGGAAGCGGCCCTGACCTTAATGAAGGCACAGCCCCAGCAATTGCCTGGTGTGAAAATAGGAAACCACGGAAAACTATATTCAGGGCTGCTGACAGTGGGATGCAAGCTCACAGCCGCGCGCCTCTAACCGCATGACCAACTCGCCCGGTGTGAAAGATTTTTAACCGCTAATATAAATAAATGTCCTCCTCTGTGGTGTAGTGTTTAGTGTGATTAGCTGCCACCCCCGGAGGCCCGAATTCGATTCCTAGCTCTGCCACGAAATTAGAAAAGTGATACGAGGGCTGGAATTTGTTCACTCAGCCTCGGAAGCTCAACCAAGTAGAGAGGGCGGGGTGTGTATTCCTTCCTCAGCCATCCTGGAAGTGGTTTTCCGTGGTTTCCGACTTATCCAGGCAAATGCCGGTATGGTAAATAACGTAAGGCGCCGGCCGCTTCCTTTCATCTTCATTGTCTATCCCTTCCGATCTTCCATCCCACTACAAGGCCCCTGTTCAGCATAACAGGTGAGGCGGCCTGGGCATGGTACTGGTCCTCCTCCTCAGTTTTATCCCCGACCGGGACACTGCCCTTGAGGCGGTAGAAATTGGATCCCTTGCTGAGACCGAGGGAAAAACCAAACCTGGTGAGTAAACGGATTAATAAGGAAATAAATAAATAAATAAATAAATAAATAAATAAATAAATAAATAAATAAATAAATAAACCATTATATTGAGATGGTAAGGTAAATAGAGTCCTTAAGTGTTGAATCATAACAGAAAATGTTTTAAGTCTTGGACAGAAATCAACAATGATATTGATGTGATATATTGAGTCCTTAATTGTTTCAATCAGAATATAAACTATTTTAAGCCCCGGATTATTTCAACAATTACAGTATATTGGTTGTATAATGTAAACTGAGTTCTTAGACGTTATGTCAAAATACAAACGGATAACATAATAAAATTCAGCAAACTCAATCGTCAAAAATACCAGTGTTTCGCCCCAGTGCGGCTTGGGCTCATCAGTTGGGTACCGCGCCTTCATTTTCAAACATCTTAAAAAGGGAAAAGTAATCATTTGATCGACACATTACCTGTAAAGAAGTTTGTGTTCGTTTAGCAGTATGATTACTCTGTGGTACATTTCTGTTGTTTTCAGGTAACTAAATCAAATAAGCTTAATTATTGATAAGAAGTAGGAGAGCAAAATTTGTTTTCTTACCAAATTTTGAATTTCACATTAATCTAAGGACTGAAAGGACCCGTTTTAGTGTTGTTGCATTGTATCCTAGAGCAGTGTACATATAACACGTAATTGAAACTGAAACCTGCATTCCTTAATGTAATTCGTCGTTAGAGTATCAAGCTGCGAAGAGAAACAGTTGGAGTCTCATGCATGGACGAGCACGAGAGGAGCTGGGGGAAAGATATTCCAAGGACAGTCCCAGAAACTGAAGAAGACACGTGATCCCAGGGGAAGTTGCCAAGAAAATCGCCAACCAAAGTGAATGAATGAAGTGGAGATACGGATCGCGAACTAGGGTCATAGCCAAAAAATACGCGCGCGTAATTCTGAAAGAGCACTGCTCATCATTTAGAGGCTCCAATATGCACACAGATTCAATGACACTTTTATGAAATTGGACAAGCAATTACATTAATCAAAACAGATTCTTGGTTAGAAAGAATCACATTTTCTCGGATACTCCCAAGAGTATAGCTTGGATATATCGAAACGTAAAGAAACGCTGAACTTACAAGTTGTTTACTCAAGAGGCAGGAAAAGGCAGGTACTATATTTTCAAGACAGTATCGAAATTGTACGGCTATTGTAAATTAAAGAGAGAAGAATCTGTACCGCTGCTGAGAGAAAAGAAGAGGGCAATGGATTAAAGGTGCTAAAGCCTACCTAACAACCTCAATCAATACAACACAAAGTAGGGGAAAGAAGTAATCATCTATAGATTAAGAGGACTGAAATGGTTAGTTCTCTTATACATGAAATAGACCAAAAAAGCTGAACTGTGAAAAATTGTATCAAAATACAGTAAAATGTTATGAACAGACACGTTAAAAGGCAGAGTTCTCTACACAGTATTTGACTCTTGATGTTGCGTCTCTACTGTAATGAAATGTGCATATGTGCATGATTACGAACGTTTACAACGTTTGTAAAAAGTCTAGGACTACATGAAAAAATAAGTTATTTGGTGCGGCCTATTATGGCAAGCAGTAAGTACTGTAGGTCCTGCGTAAAGGAAATTAAGCATACTTATGCACTAATTTATATCGTAATAAGTAGGTAACTTGGCGAACAGAGAATTAAATGACAATAACTTCTTTCATCTGGAGTAACGTAACGAGATTTCCAGAATTTATTTACAAATAATCTGAAACTCGAATTATATTTATTTTCCCTATTTAGAGGCCAGCCTCTCGGTGTAGAGGTCGTGTGCCTGCCCCTTACCCGGAGGCCCCTGTTTCGAGTCCCGGCCATGTCAGAGATTTTTACCTGGATCTGAGGACTGGGTCGAGGTCCACTCCGCCTATATGATTACAATTGTGGAGCTATCTGACGGTAAGATAGTGGCCTCGGTCTAGAAAGCGAAGAATAACGGCCTAGAGGATCCGTCGTGCTGACCACACGACACTTCATAATCTGCAGACCTTCGCGCTGAACAGCGGTCGCTTGGTAGGCCAAGACCCATCGGGGCTGTTGCGCTATGCGGTTTGGTTTGGTTCTTTTACTATTTAGAGAATATTTACAAAAATATATAAGTAATGAACAAAGTGAATATATAAAACAAATATAATACATAGGTATTTATTTTCGTTATGTCATCGTTTGTATGTAATCTATTCGGACTAGGAAACTTTCCAGCACGGAAACACACTGTTTTATTTTTGCATTCAAATTCTTTGTGGGCCGATGACCTTAGATGTTAGGCCCATTTAAACAACAAGCATAATCAAATTGTGCCGCAGCCTGCAAACAAGTAGCCTGTTGGCTAACAGAGTTACGTCCTGTTGATTGTGCGCTCTACGGTAAAGTGTACCAACGACGTTTTTTGTTTGGCCCAAAGAAGCCATAAATATGTCCCAGTGCACTGTCCTGATACAAAACGAAATTCAGGCAGGTGCGATAAAATGAAAGTGACAAAACTGTGCTGTATGTAGCTGTAATCGGTTGAAATTCCTGATATTCTTAAACCGGGTTGGCCATTGATTCATGAGCTCAATATTATAACTTCAATACGATGTAGAGGAGAGTAACACAGCCTGTCACTATTTCTCTGGCAGAGGCTTTGCTACGAAGGCGGTGCGGATCAAACACGAGAAATTGCAGGTTGCAAATCGTGGGTTGAAATCATTTCCCCTATGATATTCTCACCGACTCTTCCTTCACGTACGGGTGGGGCGGACACCAAGGACACAGAGCAAGGACGTCTTCCTCATTCAGTAGGGAATAGAGGACAGCCGACTTCTTCTCAGTTTTCACGTAGTCGGTTTTCACTGACAAAGCTGGGTGGCTCTAAGTACTACTTGTACGCCTAAACACTGTTCTGTATGACAATGAGGACGTGACCACAGTGAGGTATGTTCGATACAGTTGTTGACTCTATATCACAACAGAGCTGGAGGGAGGAGAAGCGGTGTCCTCTTTGGTCTTTCACTTGCCCTGTTTTCTATGTGGGAGCAGTTAGCTGCTGGCGAGGTCGACTTCCCCTCATATGTTGTGCATTGGCGTGCTTTGCCATAACTAACTGAATGTTACTAAGCAACATAATTGTAAATATACTGTTCTATTATTTGTTCTACTGCAAGTGACTGTTAAATGAACATGCCTGTTTCTTGATGAAGTATTTTCCAAAGTATTCACAATCACAATGGTACTGTTGGAGTATTGGCTGGGTCCGATCAGAAGAAGAGCCTTCGTCGATTTGAATTATTGCTTCTTGATGCATTACGAAACCAAACGAGAAATCAATTTTATTTTCGTACACGCTGTTTTACGTCGCACCGACACAGACAGGTTTCATGGCGACGATGGGATAGGACAGGGCTAGGAGTGGGAAGGAAGTGGCCGTGGGCTAATTAAGATACAGCCCCAGCATTTGCCTGGTGTGAAAATGGGAAACCATGGAAAACCATCTTCAAGGCTGCCGGCAGGGGTTCGAACCCACTATCTCCCGGATGCAAGCTCACGGCTGCGCGCCCCTAAACCGCTCGGCCAACTCGCCCGGTAAAAGTCAATATTAAACGCTACACCTCAAGAGAAGACTATTGTTGTAAAACCTTTTCCAAATGGTACCAGCGGTATGATTCAACCTTTGGATCTAACGATTTGGTCTTGTTAAATACCCCTCACGTGAACATTAATTTGCATCATCATATTTTGAGAATCCAACCATAGACACACACGCACGTCATGTTTTCGTAACATGTAGAAATATACAGTAGTTAGCATACTGAAAGGAAACAACCCGAGTTTCACCCTCCCTCAGTTACGAGGTACTGCACAATGCGTCTCTGCATGTTCTTTTCAGACTTCATCGATCAATCAATCAATCAATCAATCAATCAATCAATCAATCAATCAATCAATCAATCAATCAATCAATCAATCAATCAATCAATCAATCAATCAATCAATCAGTCAATCAATCAATACTGATCTGCATTTAGGGCAGTCGCCCAGGTGGCAGATTCCCTATCTGTTGTTTTCCTAGCCTTTTCTTAAATGATTTCAAAGAAATTGGAAATTTCTTGAACATCTACCTTTGTAAGTTATTCCAATCCCTAATTTCCCTTTCTATAAATGAATATTTGCCCCAATTTGTCCTCTTGAACTCCAACTTTATCTTCATTTTGTGATCTCTCCTACTCTTAAAAACGCCACACAAACTTATTCGTCTACTAGGGCCTAATGTCATTCCACGTCATCTCTCCACTGAAAACTCGGAACAGGTGAAGGAGCTATACCAAATGAATAGAGAGTTGCTATTGTATCCCCTATGTATAAAGGAAAGGGTGATAGACATAATGCTGAAAATTACAGGCCAGTCAGTTTGACATGCATTGCATGTAAGCTTTGGGAAAGCATTCTTTCTGATTATATTAGACATGTTTGCGAAATTAATAACTGGTTTGACAGAAGGCAGTTTGGGTTTAGGGAAGGTTATTCCACTGAAGGTCAGCTTGTAGGATTTCAGCAAGATATAGCAGATATCCTGGATTCAGGATGCCAAATGGGCTGCATTGCGATTGACCTATCTAAGGCATTTGATAGGGTAGGTCATGGAAGACTACTGGCTAAAATGAGTGCTATTGGACTAGAAAAAAGAGTGACTGAATGGGTGGCTATATTTCTAGAAAATAGAACTCAGAGAATTAGAGTAGGCGAAGCTTTATCTGACCCTGTAATAATTAAGAGGGGAAATCCTCAAGGCAGTATTATTGGACCATTATGTTTTCTTATATATATCAATGATATGTGTAAGGAAGTGGAATCGGAGATAAGGCTGTTTGCAGATGATGTTATTCTGTACAGAGTAATAAATAAGTTACAAGATTGTGAGCGGCTTCAGGGTGACCTCGATAGTGTTGTGAGATGGACTGTGGGCAATGGTATGATGCTAAACGGAGTTAAAAGTCAGGTTGTGAGTTGCACAAATAGGAAAAGTCCTCTCAGTTTTAATTACTGCGTTGATATGGTAAACGTTCCTTTCGGGGATCATTGTAAGTATCTAGGTGTTAATGTAAGGAAAGATCTTCATTGGGATAATCACATAAATGGGATTGTAAATAAAGGGTACAGATCTCTGCAGATGGTTATGAGGGTGTTTAGGGTTTGTAGTAAGGATGTAAATGAGAGGGCTTATAAGTCTCTGGTAAGACCCCAAATAGAGTACGGTTCCAATATATGGGACCCTCACCAGGATTACTTGATTCAAGAGCTGGAAAAAAGTCAAAAGAAAAGCAGCTCGATTTGTTCTGGGTGATTTCCGACAAAAGAGTAGCGTTACAAAAATGTTGCAAAGTTTGGGCTGGGAAGACTTGAGAGAAAGGAGACGAGCTGCTCGATTAAGTGGTATGTTCCGAGCTGTCAGTGGAGAGATGGCGTGGGAGGACATTAGTAGACGAATAAGTTTGAGCAGTGTCTTTAAAAGCAGGAAAGATCACAATATGAAGATAAAGTTGGAATTCAAGAGAACAAATTGGGGCAAATATTCGTTTATAGGAAGGGGAGTTACGGATAGGAATAACTTACCAAGGGAGATGTTCAATAATTTTCCAATTTCTTTGCGATCATTTAAGAAAAGGCTAGGAAAACAACAGATAGGGAATCTGCCACCTGGGCGACTGCCCTAAATGTAGATCAGGATTGATTGATTGATTGATTGATTGATTGATTGATTGATTGATTGATTGATTGGTTGATTGATTGATTGATTGATTGATTGATCATACCGCTTAGTCGAGCAGCTCGTCTTCCTTCTCCTAATTCTTCCCAGCCGAAACTTTGCAACATTCTTGTAACGCTACTCTTTTGTCGGAAATCACCAGAACAAATCGAGCTGCTTTTCTTTGGATTTTTTTTTCAGTTCTTGAATCAAGTAATCCTGGTGAGGGTCCCATACACTGGAACCATACTCTAGTTGGGGTCTTACCAGAGACTTATATACCCTCTCCTTTACATCCTTACTACAACCCCTAAACACCCTCATAACCATGTGCAGAGATCTGTACCCTTTATTTACAATCCCATTTATGTGATTACCCCAATGCAGATCTTTCCTTACATGAACACCTAGATACTTAAAATGATCCCCAAAACAGTATTAAATATTAATCTGGGCACACACAGTTTCCACTTTCGGAATATACACCAGCTCAGCTAACCGTACGCAAAATCTGGACGTAATGGGAGTGCAACACCTCGAGGATTAGTGTCGCTGGCTGGATCCACCATGTGGCTCATTTTGGGTTTTAGCCAAGGATTTAAGACTAGATGTCCTTTCCGACATTTCATAATTTTTAACACATCCAATCAGCAATACTACGTCAAGCTGTTCAGATCAAATGAAGGGTCAGCGGGGAAAATGATTTCTTGTTGTAGTCGAGTTAGCGGTGTTATACTGTGCATCGGGCCAAGTATAATTCCCTCCTATGAACTTCTTGGTCTTTCCTATCCCATCGTGGCCATAATACATACAGTATCTGTGTCGGTGCGACGTAAAGAAAAATTGTTTAAAAAAATCCCTGGCCCTTCAAATGTAAGGAAAATATCGCGTTATGAAATATAACATACAAAGGATGAATACTAAAATTTCCCTCCATCAAAACCACGGGAATAAATGTTTACATGCTATGAACATTTCCTCAAAGTTTATCAGCATTACATGATTAGGCACCTTCGACTCCCCTTAAGCCGCAGCACTAAATGAGTTATTAAATTGACATTGTGGAATCTATTTCGTAAGAAATATTCTCGGAGGGACGAATTAACGAGACTCAATCCACTGTTTCCTAGACTTTTCCCCAATAATTTGGGGTCAGTACTCGATGTGCATTTTGCCCAGTTTTACGGTCAGATATCATTCCTGGCACCAATCCAACATGGAGGGATATGTTGCGTATTTCTTTAAAATGTGGTTAGTAGTGTGGCGTGTTGTATGTAAATGAGGAAAAGTGTATTGAGACAGCTGGCATACAATGGATAGCTTAGGCGTCACTGAAGAGGCCTACTAGGGAAATAAGGAGTGAGGCAGTTTCCCGTTGCTTTCCTTAACGAGCCAGAAGTTGCTATTACATATAAGACCGTCGAACCCACTGAAATGCACGCACCAACCGATCCTATGGACGGTATTTTCATACCATTCATAACAGGGACTGGCTGCATAAGGAATAGTATTACTAGTATCGAATTAACCACATTCAGTTAAAGTCCGCACCCGTCCGGGAATCGAACCTGGGACCCTCGAATCCGAAGACCTGTACGCTGACCATTCAGCTGAAGAGCTGGAATATCAAAGAGATTCAATGAGAGTCAGACATATCTGAGTACTAGTAAGAGATGGACGAAGTTTACTAACCAGACAGAGAAGATAATACAAGTCTATAATGATGGCAAATATGAAATAATCGCATTGAGTACCTCTGTACTTGATGATAACTTAAACAAATTATTTATTATTATTATTATTATTATTATTATTATTATTATTATTATTATTATTATTATTATTATTATTATTATTATTATTATTCAACGTTGCAGTAACTCAAATTTGGCAACCTTTAGCTTGACTGAAGAAGGTGGCCAGTGAGGGTGGAGCACCCGGGTGGTCCGTGCCGGACTAAGCCGTGGGAATGGCGACGTGCGGTGACATTTGACTGTTGCAACTGAGGCCAAGAATGTGATGGCAGCCCCGATACTCTCTTTTGCAACATAACCTATTTGCCGATGCATATCGCGTTCCCTTAAATGACTCAATTACATTGGCGAGCATGACCTTCGTAGTGAGACTGTTCACTCGTAGACAGGGGGAATCCGAATTTGCAGTGCACTTGATAAAGCCTACTCAGCACTGTAACTCGTGATGTTCTTGGTGTAAATTAGAACGACTTGCCATTTTATAAGATTGGCAATTTCGGTTCGTCTTTTGACCACCAGATTGCACGCTTACTCCCGGGACACATCGATGGCAATGAATGCAGCGCTGATGGATGAGTAGGCTACTGTGCATAAACCAAAGCGACGCTTGTTATTAGGTGAATGATTAACAAATCACTTCCAGGACAGAATTTTTGGATTCCTATACCTTATCTTATCAGCAATCAAAGGTAGTCCGGCTCCATGGGGAAATGGTTAGTGTGCTGGCCTTTGGCCACAGGGGTCCCAGGTTCGATTGCCGGCAGGGTCGGGAATTTTAACCATCATTGGTTAATTCCGCCGGCCCGGGGTCGCAAAGACGCGCAGGTCGTCTACGGGAGTCAAATCAAAAGACTTGCACCTGGCGAGCCGAACATGTCCTTGGACACTCCCGGCACTAAAAGCCATACGCCATTTCACTTCAGTCGAAGGTAATTGCTATTATTATTATTATTATTATTATTATTATTATTATTATTATTATTATTATTATTATTATTATTATTATTATTATTATTACGACAATGGGTGTTAGCAGTATTACTGGTTTTGGATAGTAAGAAATAATAATAATAATAATAATAATAATAATAATAATAATAATAATAATAAAATTTTTTGTGGCTGATCAATTACTGCGGGCCGGAATGAGTGGCTCAAACGGTTGAGGCACTGGCCTTCTGACCCCAACGTGGCAGGTTCGATCCTGGCTCAGTCTGGTGGTATTTGAATGTGATCAAATACGTCAGCCTCGTGTTGGTAGATTTACTGGCACGTAAAATAAATCCTGCGGGACAAAATTCCGGCACCTCGGCGTTTCCAAAACCCACCAAAATTAGTAAGTGGAACCTAAAAACAATAACATTATTATTATTATTATTATTATTATTATTATTATTATTATTATTATTATTATTATTAATCTGTTTATCCTCCAGGGTCGGTTTTTCCCTCGGACTAAGCGAGGGATCCCACCTCTACCGCCTCAAGGGCAGTGTCCTGGAGTTTCAGACTTTGGGTCGGGGGATACAACTGGGGAGAATGACCAGTACCTCGCCCAGGCGGCCTCACCTGCTATGCTGAACAGGGGCCTTGTGGAGGTATGGGGCGATTGGATGGGACAGGCAAGGAAGAGGGAAGGAAGCGGCCGTGGCCTTAAGTTAGGTACCATCCCGGCATTTGCCTGGAGGAGAAGTGAGAAACCACGGAAAACCACTTCAAGGATGGCTGAGGTGGGAATCGAACCCGCCTCTAGTCAGTTGACCTCCCGAGGTTGAGTGGACCCCGTTCCAGCCCTCCGTAGCACTTTTCAAATTTCGTTTTAGAGCCGGAAATCGAACCCGGGCCTCCGGGGGTGGCAGTTAATCACACTAACCATTACACCACAGAGGCGGACTAGTTTCGTTTTATTGAGGTAAAATGACTTTGTCAATAACCCTATTTATTTACCATGCGTGTAAATTTTGCGCACTAACATGCATTCTTGTCTTGTTTGTTCTAGTGCGGGTATAAGTAATTTACTGGAAAGGGAACAGCCATTGTTGAAGAGACGTTAGCGTTAGTCACCGAGCAGCCCAGCCGGTAAATGATGTATTGTTTCATTTATCTGTATGAGTGAGAGAGACCCTGCTATGGGGGTTACCGAAAGTCGCAGCGGAGTAGACTCGACATTCTCTCCCCCTTAGAATGTAGTCTTCAAGGTGTATGGGCTTAATTAAGAATGATATCCAAAATCACGTAACGCTTTTTCTACCTACTTTCAGAATCTCTGTAGTAGATTTGTTAATGAACTCGAGATATATAGCTTGTAGAAGCCTCCGTGGCTCAGGCAGCAGAGCGCCGGCCTCTCACCGCTGGGTTCCGTCGTTCAAATCCCGGTCACTCCATGTGAGATTTGTGCTGGAGAAAACGAAGGCGGGACAGTATTTTCTCCGTGTACTCCTGATTTCCCTGTCATACTTCATTCCAGCAACACTCTCCAATATCATTTCATTTCATCTGTCATTCATTAATCGTTGCCCCAGAGGAGTGCGACAGGCTTCGGCAACCGGCACAATTCCTGTCCTTGCCGCTAGATGGAGGCTTCATTCATTCCATTGCTGACCTGGTCGAATGACTGGAAACAGGCTGTGGATTTTCATATATAGCTTGTAGTTTCAGATTATGAACCCAAGTTTATTACTATGTTTATCCAAACAGACCACATTCCTCAGTTTGTGATGTCTTAATTAAAACTGATACGAGCAGTTCCTAAGCGAGCTTCATCTTTATGATAACAGTTGAAACATTAGATCGTTGATGTAATTTAGACGGAAATGACATACTGTAGTGCAATATATCACCTGGCCAAGTGCTCACTTCGGTGCACAAGTTTGGCAGATCGAGTCCCAGCATATTCTGTTGACATTTAAAATATCTCGCATATGAGAGATCTGTAAATTTACTGGGATGTTAGGAACGTTTTCTAACGACAAAACTTCAGGAGTCTGGCATGCCCTAAGATCATTAACACATAGACAGACTCGCCTAACTGTTTGACTCCTGCAGCGTTCAAAGGACACCAGACCTTCCAAGGCTGCTGTATGTTCAAATGGCCTCCGGACATTGGGTGACACGAGGTTATTGTATTGAACCTCTTAGCCAATTTTCTTGGAATTTATGAATGGGTTTGGAGTTGTCCACTTCAACTAGTTCCTCTATTATACGCACGAGAATGATTACTTCTGTTCCACTCTTATACCGGGATTTATGAACTATTACCGGATTCGATATCAGCTCAGTCCGGTGGTATTTCAAAATGCTTGAATTCGCCAGCCTTGTGTCGGTAGATTTACTGGCACACAAAATAACTCTTGCAGTATGAATTTCCGCCACTTTGACTTCAACCAAAGTCGCAAAAACAGTTAGTAGGACCTAAAACAAACAATGTTATTTCTTGGAATTGATAATCGGTTAGAGATAGCGAAGTGAACTTTGAAAGCGGACAAGAACATAGTACTCTGCTAATGACAGAGCAGGTGTAGGGATGTTAGAGTAACGTGTTAAATGAGATCTGCTACTGTAATCCTCATGATATACATTCCCCGTGATCATTAAAATACATAAGCAAACTCATTCAGTGTACTTCTGCTCATCAGAACATGCAGTTTAGTTACTCAAAGGATTTAGTTCTGCTTCAAAAGGATAATGGCACAAAATCACAAAATATTCCCGGCTTCAGAAAGTGTCTCAAGATAGATATAACCGAATATGGTTAGATTGTTTATCTAGTCAGTCTCAAGGCCTGTTCCATAAAGGGTGAAAAGAGACGGAACAGAACCATCAAGTACAGTTATTCACCACCCACTCCCTTGACAAAGATGCGAAGACACGCTTCATTGGCAGCCGAACTTCTTGCTCTAACTGATTAGATGTCGTTCCGCTACTTACACCGCTCTTCATGGCCGTGAAATCACGTCCTTTGGTTTATCCATAGGTCATCAGAAAATGAGCCGCACAAAGAAATCTCCCTGCTGCTACTGCTCACAACTATAGCATTGATTTGAAGACAACTAACTTTGGAAAAATGCTCCTGATTATTGACATCGTTACAGTTTAAATATAACCATCGCCCTGATGCAAGGTTCAGTTTATTAACTAAACTTCAGGTTGAAAATGCGATTTTTTTTTGTTAATGCGTAGTTTGTATTACCCTCAGTTCTTGAAAATGCCTTATAGCATGGACGAAGCGGCTTGAATGTAAATTGACGTTAAACATACTATAACTAAAAATAAAAAACATATACTACTACTACTACTACTACTACTACTACCACTACTACTACTACTACTACTAATAATAATAATAATAATAATAATAATAATAATAACGTCCTTTCAACATATCAGCCTATCAGAGACGCGAGAATGACGTAATTCGTCCCAGAGAAGGGTCATTGAACGTTTCAAGAAAATATAGACAGAAGTGTTTTGGACGTCAGTACTACTAAATGTCAGTTAACTGTGCTAGGATTCGATCCCACAACGTTAAGCAGAGAAGGCGAGCACTTAACCAAATATGCTATTCAAACCGGCCGTTCCTAACATATTAAAGTTATTTCGATCGTATGCAGGTTGACATCAAGAATGAAATAGAAAGATAAGAGATGGTCAGATAGTAACCTGAAGTACGAAATGACAGGATTCATTGAGTATTCTGAACAACTACGAAAAATTTTCCACAAGCATTCAGTATGCCTGGCGCCATGAGTAGTTGGCTAAGTCTGCCGTGACCATAACTTTCAATAAAGAGAAACAAAGAACGGAGCTGTGTGATGAAATGCATATCTTAGGTGTGCAATAAAAGGACATTGAGAAGGTTTAATTCACCATTCTGCTACGGGCCAATGGGCAGCTGGAATTCAGGCTGAAATTCAAAAAATTGTTGTTTTATAATAGGAGGTATCTCAGTACTGTAGTGTTTATAATCACCAATTAGAGAGTTTGTATAACGTTAAATGTTGTAGTCGTGAACTGTGGAGGAGTGAAGTCGTCTACTGTGAGAGATTAGAGGTTCGATTCGAGCTACGGTCATTTTTGACATCCATCATCCTTGTGGAATATCTCTGAGGTGTTATACCCCTCCTGAGATATTAACCTATTCTAAGTTCTGACGCACTTCTCTTCATACTGAAAATTGTACCGAAAATTCTCGGGGTGGTGCACCCCTTTTTCAGGCTCACCCATTGGAGTTGAGGTGCATGTACTTCTTCAACCATATAACCTACTAGCCCTCCTGCCAATCTTAAATTTCTGGTAGTACATAGAATCGAGCTCGGGCCTCCGAGAACGGTAGCTAAATTCGCTAACCGTTACACCACATAAGTGGGCACTCAATATAATTAAAACATAACACGCATCGGCAGAACTAAGTATCACCAGATGTTCCCATTTAGGCTTTTTACACACAATACGTACGTACTAATGTCCACGTAATCTCTACCCTCTAAATTGTGTGACTATGGTATCTGATGTCATAGCTACTGTATATGGAAGGAACTTAACCTGTTGTCACCATTTAAAAAAATTTTTTTTTTTTTGCCTGTTTAAAAGCAACATGCCATTTCTCGTAAGATATAGCTCAATGAAGGGGCGATTATTAATTATTCCTTTACCATTAATGCTCACAAGTGTATCTTAGTCAAACCACACGAATACATTATTGTACTCACTAATACAAGAAGCCGCACTCACCTGGATTCTAATACGATCCTTTGCCGCTGTAGCTAACCAGAGGATATACAGGCGGGATAAGGGACGTAAAATCATCTCCGTACAGGCAATGAATGCCTTTGGATACATGGAAGGTAAAAACTTTGACTATTCGTAACCTCGGCACTAGGTGGGATAGAGTGCCCTGCCGCCTTTTACCCCATGAATTATCGTGGTATTCATTTTTGGTGTTGGCTGAGTGAACCTCGGTGTTATGTGAACCTCCAGAATTGGGAATGCTGTTTATAAATTTGTAAATTGTACATTTAAAAGTTAAGTGCGTTGCAGTTTTAACCTTGCATTGAAGATTGATTACAAAACTGTTCTGTCTTATATAGTAGACTAGTCACCGTCTCCTGCGAGATATTCTTGCTCAAAGTGGCTGGTCTTTTACATTTTTCTTCCTAATCTTGATCTAATACATCGCCACGACTTAGCTGTTGACTTAATGGGATAATAGCGGAAACTAAATATTAATATAATTCTTTATATTCTGATTCATAATAATTAATTATAATTTCATGTGGCTATTGCTAAACTGCCCTTGTAAGGCAGACCCTCCAACGAGGGTAGGCAGCATCCGCCATGTGTGGGGAACAGCGTGTTAACGCATAGGAGGATAGTGTTGTGTTGTGTGTGGTGTTCGGGTTGCAGAAATAAGTATACAGTCCCCGAGCCAAGGGAATTAACCATTTAAAGTTCAGATCTTTGACCCGGCCGGGAATCGAGCCCAGGACTCTCTGAGCCGGAGGACGCTACGCTGACTATTTAGTCAAGGGGCCGGAATATATTGCTTCATCAATTTTGCCCATTGATATCCAGTGTCAATTTTAATGTAAATAATATTTTTATAGTTGTTTCAAATGCTTCATCTCAGTTTACAACTTCAGAATACGTGCTTATAAACATCCCTGCTTCTGCTTTTGCCGATATAGTAATATATATCAAGATTTAATGAAAAGAATAAGTGAACAGCAGGTTGTAAGCATGGATAAACATGAAGTAGTTCACAGAACCTATTGTCGCTTTTATGGAACAGATAGAACGGAGATTTATCTTGGATATCATTTATCCCCTGTTCAACATTTGGTCATGAATGATTTAAATTACGTAACGTCATTTATCAATACGACTTGTACAACCATATGGAATAAAATACAGTATTTTGGTATGCAGTACAAACTTCCTGTCAGTAAAATAGTGACCTTATAAATGTCAATAAAAGCAATATTCTTCTTTTGAAAGATGGAGCTCGTAGTGACATCCTTCTGGAGGTCAATTTCTGTAAAATTTAATTCTTCTACACAGAAATAATTTATATCTACTTAAGTAAATTCGTGTCCTCATCCCGAGGTGGTGAAACTCCTTTCAGGCACACCCCCAATGGAGGTGAGCTGCACCTACCATTTTTAATCACATATTAGCCATTATGCCATTTTTAAATCTTCGGGATTACCGCGTATTGAACTCAGATGTCCAAAGACAGCCGCTAATAGCACTACGGAGGCGGACCGTTGTAAGGGTTAAAGAACATAGGCTTAATTGTTATTCCAGTTCTACCTACAGCAGAACGACACAATTCATCGGAATCAAAGTATAAAAATATTAGCGAGTCTTCAATTAAAACATAGCTTATAAATGACTTCCACAGCTCTTATAATACAGATTTGACAGGACAATGAATACAATCATGCGTATAAAGACCATGGAACTAATGCTCTAAAATCACTGATCCATGCTATTGAGTTCACAAGAACACGCATTCTTGCATAAGTAAGCATATTTCAACATTTCGGACTAGTGTGAGTAACTCCATTGCTAAAATATTCTTCTCACACACAAATTTAGGTCTGAACTAATCGTACGAAACAGAGGATGACCACTAACAGGTGGGCGGCCATCTCCTGTCACGGAATTACAGTCGAAGAACAGAAACTGCTCCAGGATAGTGATATACCTACATCATTGCAAGGACAGCAGCTGAAATAATGCATCAACTTCTAAATTCTATGGAAAGAAAATATTTAACTAATCATTCTTCGTCACAGTTATTATAGCTAATCTTCACTGGAAATCTTCTTGCAGTGAGAATGGTATCGTCAACTTCTGACTTCCGTGACAGATGTCATTAAATTTTATATTTGCAGTCAATACGGTAGTTAGCTGGAGATCTTGTACAGTAAAATGGTTTAGTTCTTGAGATTTACTGTAAATCGTATCTATTAATTAAGAATGACATTTTACGGTGTTGCGGATGTGTTCTGTGGATCTGATGTAGGGAATATTTAAGTTTATTTTGAATTGAATGTATTATGTCTATGTCTCAGATGAGGTTGGCAAAATCTGTAACTGTGTTCTACCTGTATGCTGTGATAAGTTCTATTAAACGCATTTTAAAATTTCAGCTGGTTAGTCTGGCATAGAATTTGTGGCATTCAGTGCTTTTCAACTTGCAAATACCTGGAAACGTGCTCATACAATTATGCTGATCGTTATTTTAGCGTTTTATTAAAAAAATTATTTTTTGATTGGTTCTGTTCTTGATTTTAAATATTGTTTAACGAATGTTACCTATCTCCCATCGCTGAGTGTGTGTTTCTTTTCTTCCCTGTATATTTTATAAGGGGGTACGGATGTCTATCGTTGTAACTCTAAACCGATAACAGCAAACTTACAGCCAAAATGCTTATCTGTAATATTGTGCGTAGTATTTTAACAGGGCCGGCCCCGTGGTGTAGGGGTAGCGTGCCTGCCTCTCACCTGGAGGCCCCGGGTTCGATTCCCGGCCAGGTCAGGGACTTTTACCTGGACCTGAGGGCTGGTTCGAGGTCCACTCAGCCTACGTTATTAGAACTGAGGAGCTATCTGACGGTGAGATAGAGGCCCCGGTCTAGAAAGCCAAGAATAACGGCCGAGAGGATTCGTCGTGCTGACCATACGACACCTCGTATTCTGCAGGCCTTAGGGCTGAGCAACGGTCGCTTGGTAGGCCAAGGCCCTTCAAGGGTTGCAGTGCCATGGGGTTTGGTTTGGTTTTAGTATTTTAACATTTCGTGTGGCTATTGCTAGACTCGTGCAGCCTTATAAGGCAGACCCTCCGACGATGGTGAGTGTCATCTTCCATGTATGGGAAACTGAGTGTTCTTCTGGTGGAGGATAGTGTTTTATGTGGTGTACGAGTTACAGATATGCTGGAGACAGTACGAACACCCATTTCCCGAGCCATGGATTTAATCATTCAAGATTAAAATCATTGACCCGGCTGGGAATCGAATCCATGGCCCTCAGAACTGGAAGTCATTACGCTGATCTTTCAACCAAGGTACCGGATATGTTTGGAGTGATAGGCTTAATTCCTTCCTTAAACAACTTAATTCTTCGAGAGATGTAAATCTTTGTAGGTCTGTATATGTAACAGACTGGAACTGTACCTGATATACTGAAGGTTCGTGTGTCATAGCAAGTACGCTACGATGACACCGGCTCAAACCCAGAGCCAGTTTGTGTTTGTTGCTGATTTCTCAGCATGGTTCTCGTGTTGATTTAGCAACACCGTCTCTCAAAGCCCGTTTGAATTCCCCCGCGAAGGTATATGGTTGGCTAAATTTAGCAGCTCATAAAATGACAACTGCTAGAGATATCGACATATTTTAAAAAATGCATCAGTATGATCAACCCTCTAACCGTCGTATACTCGGTTCACGTTATTTACAACTACCCTGCACAGATATTTCTGTGTCTTCATTCGATGTCCACTGATAAACAGTCCTTGCTAACAACGATCATACTTCTTAAGTTTTGACCATACGACTAAGTTCTGCTTAATAGTTTGTAATATGGATCAGTTTGATTTGATTTCAGCTTATTGTTTGAATGTGTCCGAAAATCAGCTCAGTGATGAATTCTTGTACATGAGATCGTATTCGAAAAATAATCTTATAAGAGCTGAAAATTAAATGCCTTTCTTGCAAACTAAGCAAAATTATATTGAAAAACAATTAGTCAATTAGTCAATTTGTTTGGCTATAACTCAAAATATCCCGGCAGGAGTAATCATTTGACAGCGTAGGGACAGGTATACAACATTATCTTCGAACGGAGTTCGTCTGCATAATCTGTAGTTTGATGTGAACATCGATTGCGTTCAGAAGTATTGTAATGAGACCTGTGTACCTTGTGTGACTAGCATTGCACTGAAGGCAAAGCAAGTGATCCGAAGAGTGCCTTTGATGATCGCCGACTAGTCCTTTGTGTGCCGTGTGAGTACGTACTCCAAGAACTGATATTCTTTGTGCGATATCTGACTTCCGAGCAAGGCACTGCATATTAAACATTAAAGTATTCTCTTGCGTTTAATGTTTCCAGTACATATCCTGTGATATTATTTTCCTGAAGGATGCTTAAGAAACTTGCTAGGCCTATATGCGGGATTAATGTGCAGATAGTCTACCTGTTCATGGGTATTTTAATGCCTTCTTCTAGAAGAAAAGTGTATTTGCTTTTAACATACTTTCAAACTGCTGACGATCTTACCCTATTTGTAATTTTGAATCGCAGAAGTTCCTTAACGTTCCGAAATCCATCAACAAGGAAATTTTGTATTTGCATATTAACATGTACATTTCTATGTGAAAGCCATTAAACATGTAGGGCTATTAATACCGCTATGCGTAACTGAAATGAATACAATAAACTCTGCTTTCTGCTGAACTTTCTGTACTTGTTATTATCCAGAACCTTGTTTAGCATCTACGGGGCCATTGGGCCTAAAATTATATAGAGGTGGTGGTAGTTTTGAACCAAAATAAAACAAATTGTTTAAACCGATTGTAATATATATTACACAATAATAACAAAGTACACGGAAATCTTTATTTAAAAATTATAGATCTAATCATAGACTTTTTCCTTACATTCAGATAAGCGAAGCCATTTATCACATCAACAAAAAATATATTGTCTACAATTTCATTATCTATACTCGTCAGAGCGAGAGATTTTGATGTTCATGGTGCATAGTGCTTTGAAGATTATTTTATAAATTGTAATTCGAAGAAGCTGAAATTATCAACCCAACCACTTGCTTCGAAATCACAACTAATCGATAAGGAGAAAAAGGAGTTTCATGAACCTACAATGTCACGAATTTTGGGCAAGTACCATCTAAGTTAATTTTTTTACAAGTTGCTTTGAGTCGCACCGACGCAGATAGGTCTTATGGTCACGTTAGGATAGGAAAGGGCTAGAAGTGGGAAGGAAGCGGCCATGGCATTAATTAAGGTGTTGTGTTAAAATGAGAAATCACGGGAAACCATCTTCAGAGCTACCGACAGTGGAGTTCGAACCCACTGTCTCCCTTATGCAAGCTCACAGCTAATGAGCCCAATAATCGCATGGTCAACTCACTCCGTCTAAGTCACATAAGCTATATTGCGTATGAAATAATTTATTTTTATTATTATTATTATTATTATTATTATTATTATTATTATTATTATTATTATTATTATTAATATTGTTACCATTATCATCATCATCACATTCCTTATTAATTACAACTTAGTAATGAAAGATAGCATAAACATTCTTACTATTGCTGTTTAGAAAATTTCGCTTTTTATCACCGGGGTCCCTGTGAGTTGAGGACCCGGGCCCGTGCCCATTGAGCCCATACATAAAATTAACAGTGCCAGTATCTACCAGGCACTTTACAAATGTCCCAGATGAGCCAGCGAAGAAAAACGAGGATAATATGTCGGTAGATTCTAACAGTAACGTTCCTGAGTATTTGATAGGTACCACTGAATCCATAAAGTCACGAAATAACTCCGAAGGATCTTACCTTTCTGAAGACAGAGAAGTAAAAATTTACGTATTTTCACAGCGGCGAAATTCATGATTTTTATATTTCTGTACTACCTGCATAGAGATTTCGTCCGTTGAAGAATATTAATGACGTAATCATCTCATTACGTCATTCGCAAGAACGCCTTTTTTTTGTGATGGAACTAAATCTACGACCTCCCCGCAGGAATGTGCGGGCTGAAGAGCAGAGTAGACCGCCTTGGGCAAGGACGCTGTTAGTGACGGTGCATTGCAACTCGCTAACACTGAGCAATGTCTTCAACAAAACATCTCTCAGGGCGTCTGGTCTGGCGTCACGCGATGTTCCAAAAGAGGAAAGTTACACAGCCACTGTAGTCACTAGCTAAGACTCAGCTGCACCTAGACGTCACCGAACAGACTTTTCAGCATTCTATATTTTTAGTCTATTGGTAACCTTGACTTTGCACGCACCTTCGTACATCACGTAACCCAGTTAGAAAGAGAAGTGAATTAGAATCCAAATTTCGGAGTACATAGTAGTTTTCTGTATTTTTCAGCTTCATACAAAACCTACACTCGTGAGTAACATAGGAACTGATGTCTCATACTTCTCACTCCTAGCCCCAGTTAAAGAATGTTGAGTATGATCAGCTAACTCTTACAGGTAACACCAGCGACAAACTAGGACGCACCACCTTGTAGAGAAGTAACTAATAAATGTAGGACTCGTTGGCTGAATGGTCAGCGTACTGGCCTTTGGTTCAGAATGTCCCGGGTTCGATTCCCGGCCGGGTCGGGGATTTTAACCTTCATTGGTTAATTCCAGTGGCCCGGGGGCTGGGTGTTTGTGCTGTCCCTAACATCATTGCAACTCACACACCACACACAACACTATCCTCCACCACAATAACACGCAGTTACCTACACACGGCAGATGCCGCCCACCCTCCTCGGATGGTCTGCCTTACAAGGCTGCACTCAACTAGAAATAGCCACACGAAATTATTATTATAACCAATAAATACTCTGTTTCAGAGATAACAAAAATGAAAACAAATTTTCTTCCTGTATCAACATTGATAGAGCCAGCTCCATGGTGTAGGGGTAGCGTGCCTGCCTCTTACCCGGAGGCCCCGGCCAGGTCATGGACTTTTACCTGGATCTGAGGGCTGGTTAGGGATCCACTCAGCCTACGTGATTACAATTGAGGAGCTCTCTGACGGTGAGATGGCGACCCCGGTCTAGAAAGCCAAAAATAACGACCGAGAGGATTCGTCGTGCTATCCACACGACACCTCATAATCTGCAGGTCTTCGGGATGAGCATTGGTCGCTTGGTAGGTCAAGGCCCTTCAGGGCTGTTGCGCCATAGGGTTTGGTTTGGTTTGGTTTGGTTTGGTTTGGTTTGGTTTGGTTTGGTTTGGTTTGGTTTGGTTTGGTTTGGTTTGGTTTGGTTTGGTTTGGTTTGGTTTGGTTTGGTTTGGTTTGGTTTGGTTTGGTTTGGTTTGGTTTGGTTTGGTTCAATGCTTTCACGGCCCGTACTTGTAGACATGATATGGGCGTTTGGGCTTATGCCGTGTCGAGAAAACAAGGTGAAACTATTTATGTTTCGCGGAGAACTTTGCTCTGCACCTTCAGAAGAAAACCTCGACTGTCCACGAGTAAGTTTCTCTGCGAAATGTAAAGAGTTTGTTTCATCTTGCTTTCTTGACACGGCATAAGCCCAAACGCCCATGTCATGTCTACAATTTTCTTCCTCTTGGTCTTTTCCAACTACTGTACTTGGGATGGGCACTTCGTTTCGATTAAGCCTTGTTTTACAGCCAACGTCGTATGGAGAGATGTATTCGCTATTGCATGTTTCTTTGGTGATTTGTAGCGTGATATGTTATATGTAAATGTGTATTAAGGCGAACATAAACACCTAGCCCTCGAGCTAGAGAAATTACAAAATACGGATAAAATCTCCGACCCCGCCAGGAATCGAATCCGGGGCCCTTTGAAAAGAAAACTACTTCTATGACCGTTCAGCCAAAAAGTCGGCCGAAGATGAAAAATATATCGATTCGAAATATTATTCATCTTAAATTACGAAGACAGAAAGCTGTGTATTTTGTAACTTAAATTGATAAAGACTTCTTCCAAACAATTTGCTATTTTGCTTTACGTCGCACCGACACAGATAGGTCTTATGGCGACGATGGGAGAGGAAAGGCCTAGGAATGGGAAGGAAGCGGCCGTGGCCTTAATTAAAGTACAGCCCCAGCATTTTGCCTGGTGTGAAAATGTGAAAACACGGAAAACCATCATCAGGGCTGCCGACAGTGGGATTTGAACCCACTATCTCCCGGATACAAGCTCACAGCTGCGCGCTCCTAACCGTACGGCCAACTCGCCCGGTCTTCCATACAATTAATTTTGGATTACGTCAGTTACATTTTTATGTTAACCAAAGATATTATGTTTTAAAACAGTTATAACATTATTATAAGTTTAAAATTTAGTCAAATGGTCTTTTTGTTCTATTTGCTACGAATACTACCGTATTATTGTGATAGGGGTTAATATACACATTCCACCAAGGAAGCACTTTCGTTTCTTTCAGATCATATAGCCCTTGGAGCCAGCTATTATTGCATACAGGATAGGTGAGAATGAACGTGGTTTTTCAATACAATCACTTAAGAAAAGAAAAATATATTTTTCAATTTAATGTACGCAATTTTGGTAATTGCCACGGTAAAATTACCTCAAGTAATTATAGGGTCAATGGATGGCTGTGCGTTGGGGAAATGATGTAAGCAATTTTGTATCGAATTTCTCGTGGAGTTCTGAAGTAATTTCTGACATACCATGTTCTGGTTACACGGTCCATTAGATACTGGCAGAGGAAACTTTTCTAAGAAGGGGAAAGTACTCCGCGTTCTGTAATTTGTGACCAGTGGAACTCGAATGCACAGTCCTCGGATTTTGTGTCCGAGGCGCTACCGATTGAGCGAAAGTGACCTTGCCATTTCTGCTCTGTTGCGCAGGATTTTAGGTACAGTTCCGGCACTTATCGTCATCACAACTGCACGGTGGGATAGTTGCTCACTGAGGAAAACACCTAGATTGCACTTGAGCATTATAGGTCTATTTGATATATACGGTATTTTCACCTATTAGATCGTGTCAAGATCTTATCATGCTAAAGAGATGTTAAGTACAAAGCAAAAATGTCCGACTTTACACTGGGGGACCCAAACCGCCAGAGTAGAACGTAGCTGAATTGGTGAGACCTGATTTATCTCCTAAACTTCCAACGTGTCCACGACCTTCATTTAGTGTACACACGGGAAGGGACTCAGATGTCGAGACAATATGTCTCTGCCCAAGAAACTACGATTTTTGCACTCTAAGGAGGACAAGGTTATCCAATGGATTCCTGATTCCAGATATTTTGGTAATCATCCCAGACTCCGTGATGCAAGCTGATAGCGGCTGCGCATCAGTTAGACCTGCCAAGGTCTGTCTCCTGGCGTAACATGTCCCTCGTCCTTTCTCCAGTTCCATCTTCAAACACCCACACTTCTTGCTTTTCTTGGTAACAATAGGTTAAAAAGTATAATTCCATCCTTTATTTTCACTCCTACATAGAGAATAATACCATGCAGAGATGCTTTAGACTTGAAATGTCCTCCAGTGGGCAAGAATATAAAAGGGAAACCATGTGACATTCTGTAGCTCAGACGCTAATGGCTGGTTTACACGTGGACAGTGTTTAGTCCAGTAGTAAGTGGTAAGTTACTACTTAACTCACGTAGGCTTGTTTAAACGTAAGACAGCGTTTAGTACAGTGGTACATGGCAGTTTGTCACTCAAGCCACGTGATTCAGTCGTTCCTGTGTCGTCAACTAGAGCAGAGATAAGATGGACGGCCATCAACAACGTGTTAGATAACATTTTAGAGGAAGTTGAGGATGAGGTGACCAAAGTTAGGAGAAAAAGAGAATGGGAGCGAAAATGGATTACCAGAAGGAATAATCTCGGGGCAAGTACAATTCTCTTTTAAGAATTAGCCGAGGAGGATCGACAGGAATATTTATGTTATCCTTGCGAATGTCACAAGTAACATTTAATGAGTTACTGCATAAAGTTGAACCAATGATACAAAAGACAGATACCATCATGCGTAGAGCATTATCAGCAAAGCTGAAACTGCATATCGTGCTGTACATGCTCGCGACGGGAAATAATGTCCCAACCCTTCATCATTTCTTCAGAGTTTCCAAAGCCAGTATATCTAGTGTTTCCGGAAGTATATGAAGCTATATATATATACTGCTCTGAAATATTTCATACAGGTAAGGAAAAATACAAACACATATTGGTTACAATATTATATATAAGCAATTGTTTAGCAAAATGACTATTATCAAAGGTTTATTGCTTTTAAATTTCAGTGAATACACATCAAAAACCTATCACAATAATTAGTATTGTTTCCATTCTGCAGTGACTTAAAAGCTTCTGTCCATCTAGCCATTGTTGTCGGCAATTAGAATGAACGATCAAAAGAAAACAGGAACTCACAACGATGATCAGCTCCGTAGCTTTACCCATAACTTATGAACTTGACTAAATTGCGCCCGTTCGCACGTGGTAAGTTGCAAGTACAGTGCTTTCCCACTACTCCGATGGGTGCGTGCGCAGCTGGTGAGAAGTCTATTTGAAAGGAAAAATAGACTGGATTCTATTCCACTTGACTAAATTGTTACTTAATCGTTTACTTACCACTTACCACTAAAGTCACAGTTCACACGCTGCAAGTCACTTAAAATTAAGTTAAAAATTTAGTTACCACTAAATTACTGTCCGCGTGTAAACAGGCCATAAGAGATACAGGAAGCAGAATCTGGCATCCTCAATCCCGAAGCAGCTCTCAGTGACTATTTACCTCATGGCTCCACTGATCAGTCCGGTATATTAATTTGACAAAGTGTGTTTCGCCGCAAGTTATAAATTTACGTTCACTTGTTCTTAAATTATCTCACCTACGCTCACAAGTTCATCAGATTAGCGCACTCAAACATCTTGATTACGCTATATGAATGTCTACCGCTAAGTCCCGTTTCCTGATACAGGGTTGGGGATGAAGTGAGATGAAATTATGTGGCATGTTCTTACGGCCGGATGCCCTACCCGTTGCAAACTCAATTGATGAGCTAATGATGAAATGAATGATAGTGAATGAAAATAGGTAAATAGGTGGAAGGAATTTTTATTTTCTATTTGCTTTACGTCGCACCAACACAGATATATCTTATGGCGACGATGGAATAGGAAAGGCCTAGGAAGTGGAAGGAAGCGGCAGTGGCCTTAATTAAGGCACAGCCCCGGCATTTGCCTGGTGTGGAAATGGAAAATCACGGAAAACCATCTTCAGGGCTGCCGACAGTGGGGCTCGAACCCACTATCTCCCGATTACTGGATACTGGCCGCACTTAAGCGACTGCAGCTAACGAGCTCGGTGTGGAAGGAATTGGCTACGGCCTATGAGTAGGAACTGTCCCGGTATTTGCCTGGCAGCGAAAATCGGAAACCACAGAAAAACCTTCTCAGGACAGCGACGGTGGGGTTCGAATCCACCATATCTCGATTGCAAGCTTACAGCAACGCTTTCAAAACTGTGCAGCCAGCTCGTTCGGTACTATTTTACTTGTTTCGTCGCGCAGCTTTCAGCTTGCATTCGGGAGATAGTGGGTTCAAACCCAAAGTTTGCAGCCCTGAAGATGGTTTTCCGTGATTTCCTACTTTCACACCAGGCAAATGCTGGGGCTGTACCTTAATTAAGGCCACGGCCGCTACCTTCTTACTCCTAGGCCTTTCCTATCTCATCGTCGTCAGTGCGACGTAAACAAAATAAAAATGTTTCGTCCGTGAACCAGATTAAACTGGAATCTCGTTTACTTCTGTTGTGTTTAACATCTCCTGTATTATTGAATAATCTTAATAATAGAAGCATTGGCCCAAAGCTTATTTTGTGTAGGCTTGCGTAATTGGGAAAGCTATGGGCTGCTCAGCTGAAGACTGACGTTGTCGGCAAGGAGATTCAATTATCTCAACAAATATATATTCACTGGTGGCCTGTCACACCAATAGCTGAGCACAAAGACTAAAATGAAACTGATGATAAAGGAAGCGTGAGAATATAACGTAAAATGTACTGAACTCCAGATGATCATTCATTTGCCATTAAACTTACACTTCAGTTGTGACTATACGTATGGAGTTTTTGAACCTTGGCAATTTATAGAATTTTCACAATGATCTGTTCTCAAGACTTAAATCTATCACATACAGCTGGCCGTATAATGCTCGACAATTTTCAGTAGACAGTAAATCTGAAATGTACCTATGAATCATCCCTTGAATCTTAAAACAGAAAGGACCTAATTCTGGAATGTGGCTACGCTTATCAGAGAAGTATGCAAAGGATCTTGTACTGTTATACAGCCTTATATGATTCATCAAATCGTTATCATGCGTCATACGTCGTTTACTTGAGGTTGTGGAAAATAAACCAAACAACTGTGATATCACGAATTAAAATGTCCATTTACCATTTCCGCAGCGAAATGTCGTGCTTGGCAGTTCATACAGATTTCATTATTAATAAACCGATACGTCCACCTCTGTTGTGTAGTGGTTAGTGTAATTACTGCCACCCCCGGAAGCCCGGGTTCGATTCTCGGCTGAGCCACGAAATTTGAAAAGTGGTACGAGGGCTGGAACGGGGTCCACTCAGCCTCGGGAGGTCAACTGAGTAGAGGTGGGTTCGATTCCCACCTTAGCCATCCTGGAAGTGGTTTCCCATGGTTTCCCGTTTCTCCTAACTTAAGGCCACGGCCGCTTCGTTCTCTCTTCCTTGTATATCCCTTCCAACTTTCCCATCCCCGCACAAGGCCCCTGTTCAGCGTAGCAAGTCGCCTGTTGTATCCTCCGACCCAATATCTCACGCTCCAGGACACTGCCCTTGAGGCGGTAGAGGTGGGATCTCTCGCTGAGTCCGAGGGAAAAACCAACCCTGGAGGGTAAAGAGATTAAGAAGAAGAAGAAGAAGAAGAAGAAGAAGAAGAAGAAGAAACAGGAGAAGAAGAAGAAGAAGAAGAAGAAGAATGTAAGTTTCATAATGAATGACTTCTTGAAATAAAATATTCTGAGATGGATTTCTTTCTGTTTCTCGCTTATTAGAACCTACAGTATATGGAGCAACAACTGGCATTCTGGTGATAACTTGATTTCTCAGAGCCATCTATCAGAATAACACAGAAACATCTGCACAGAAAACGTTCACAGAGCTCTCTATCGGGATGGCATAGAAAAATCAGCGGAGGCAACTTTCATAGAGCCATCTACTGCCGAATACAGTGAACAGCAATTAGTACTGCGTTAGTATTGCTATGTTCTCACAATATTATATATACAGTATAAATAGATAGATAAGGTGGAGTTGCAATTAGCTTAAGCATCGGAACACTTGTGAATTTATTAAAAAGAAGCACATCTAATTCCTAGAGTATGGTTCCAGTGTATGGGACCCTCACCAGGATTACCTGATTCAAGAACTGGAAAAAATCCAAAGAAAAGCAGCTCGATTTGTTCTGGGTGATTTCCGACAAAAGAGTAGCGTTACAAAAATGTTGCAATGTTTGGGTTGGGAAGAATTGAGAGAAAGAAGAAGAGCTGCTCGACTAAGTGGTATGTTCCGAGCTGTCAGCGGAGAGATGGCGTGGAATGACATTAGTAGACGAATAGGTTTGAATGGCGTCTATAAAAGTAGGAAAGATCACAATATGAAGATAAAGTTGGAATTCAAGAGGACAAACTGGGGCAAATATTCATTTATAGGAAGGGGAGTTAGGGATTGGAATAACTTACCAAGGGAGATGTTCAACAAATTTCCAATTTCTTTGAAATCATTTCGGAAAAGGCTAGGAAAGCAACAGATAGGGAATCTGCCACCTGGGCGATTGCCCTAAATGCAGATCAGTATTGATTGATTGATAGATGACATTACAATTAAATTTACGTTTATAAAATGTTTTGATTTTTTTGTATTGAGAGGAACAAGACGGAACGAATGTGATATTCACCAACAACGGAAAACTGCTTCGATTGCAGTTGCTCGTGCAGTGCAGCGTTCGACCTCGCCCATATAGAATGTGCACACCAACGCCAATTCCATGGACATTCTATTAATAGACTGGAATATGATAAAGGCAATTATATATAAAATTTTAATATTTGTATAATACTTATGAGTTATCAAATATATTGTCTGTCTGTCTGTCTGTCTGTCTGTCTGTCTGTCTGTCTGTCTGTCTGTCTGTCTGTCTGTCTGTCTGTCTGTCTGTCTGTCTGTCTGTCTGTCTGTCTGTCTGTCTGCCTGTCTGTTAGGTCATCAGCCCAGAGGCTGGTTGGATCCTCAAATAGCACCACCAAAGGTTATGCGCTTATAAGGAAACCCCCAAAACCAACGGCAGCACCAAAATAAGGCGTACTAGGCAAGATGAGGAGTGAGGTAGTTTGCCATTGCTTTCCTTACTGGGTCAGAACGTACTATTTCAGCACGACTGACCCTATGAGCAGCACCTTTCATAACACTCAGATGCACTAGTCGTGCTCTGAATGTCATTACTCAGCACTACCCATACCCCAGCAACTTCCATATTGTCACAGCCATGGATGTTGACTGGCACTTCGGTGGAAGCTACACTTTACTATGGCCTGTGCCAAGAGATGGATGCAAAAGTACTGTATCCATCAAGAAATGACAGCAGGCAGATCAAATATATTATATATCTGAGTAATTCCGTCGTAGAACATGTCTGTGATGGTCTCTAGAGTAAATATTTCAGAGATATGGTAGAACTTTCTCCTGTTAAGGGAATTTAATTATCACATGGCTGTTCGTGCAAGAGAGGATATGAAAGAACAATTTGCTTTCCGAGAGAAATTAATCAGTATAAATATTCAAACAAGGTGATCAATTAAATGGACCGGTGCACGGTGCAGTTCTTGTACGACCTACTTTCACAGCCTTGTAATGTGACACTGGACAAAACCGAGACCGGGCTACATATACGACTCGCTGTCGAGGAGAATGTTAATATCATAACTTCAGTTCGTACACTAGATCAATTTGTGAGTGTGACTGTGTTGCGTTAGTATATGTCGTTCTGTGGTAGCCTGGTGTTCTTAGAAGCGTTTGTGAAAAATTAGCTTCATGAGTTGTGGAATTCTTTCAGACTACATTGTAAGGGAAAACATGTTAAATAACCATGGGCAGAATCGAACCACAAAACATTGACCTTTTATAGCACGTGCCTTAGTGCGGGAGCTATGGACATACAGAAGATTTTGTTATATTTTTTAAATTCCACTTGAACACAGTATGTCTTAATATTGATGATTTGATCTGTTATCAAATTCGGGTTGCCTGGACTACAAGATATCTTATCTGGAGATCATGACGAGAGTTTCTTTACAATCACATTATCGTTTCAACATCTAGTTTCTTAAGAATTTGAGAATGAGAGGCATTGTTTCTCGCAATGGGAGACAGTAATAGTTATGTGTCGAATACGAGAAGCAAATAAATAAATAAATAAATAATAAATAAATAAATAAATAAATAAATAAATAAATAAATAAATAAATAAATAAATAAATAAATAAATAAATAAATAAATAAATAAATAAATAAATAAATAAATAAATAAATAAATAAATAAAAATCCGGTGTTTTCGGAAGAGACGCAGCCAATTCCGGAATATAGGATGAGTCCGCTTAGTTCATTGTGTACATGGTACACACAATAACAAATTTTCCAAAAATTGCTTATGTAATTCAAAGATATTTTGGAAGTAAAAGGTCTTTTTTCCCATATTCTTTGCGTGTATAAAATGAAGCACATTTCTATGCAACGATATAGGGCAAATAGTTTGTTTAACGAGTATTTTGTTAGACAGCCCGAAAAACTACCGTTTTAGAGAACATGTAAACAAAAGATATATTTTACGATTAAACAACAGAAGATCGTATAATCAGATGACCAGCGTGCAAAGAGGTTGAGATATGTATCTGCCATTAGTTTATCTTGTTTACAAGAGTGTTTGTAGCCATTGCTCAACAATAGACGAATAGGAACGTTTTCTTCGGTCGTACAAAATATAATAAAGCACAGGAAAGTGCTGAATACATACTTTGTGAATTCATGCTCAGAGTTAATACTCCTGGGAGTTACTTCAGTGGTTTAAAGTAAATGAACTCTATGACGTCCTCCGCAGTAGCCGTGCAGCATTTTAGCACTAAATGTACAATTCAACGGGAAGACTAAAGTGGGGGAAGCACAAGGGATCTTATATGGAAGCAATGCAAGGCCGTGCATTGACCTCCCCATTGTGAACTAAACTAACCTAACCTAACCCAACCTCGAGCATAAAATCTATAGGTACAAGTTTAGTTCAGCACCAAGTTACATTCTCTGCTTACACTTACACTCATACAGTATATTGACCCTACAAAAGAGTAATCTATTGTTAATACATGCTTTTAACGATGCTGTCCAAAACTAAATCAATCAAAACATGATGGAAACTCTATATGACTATTAATATTAAGATTGTTGGTCACATGACCAGCACGGTTCACACACAACCTTAAACAGTTTTACAAAAAATTCCATTTATCTTAGCATCGACTGGGACTAGATACTTGGCCACTTTGGTGAGAATAAAGCGCCTAAATAACTGATGCTTCGTGTCAACTGTGCTTTAGAAAAGAACGGATGATAAACGTTCATGAAATAGTTTGGTTAACAAATGGTTTCAATCGAACCAATATCGCCTTCCTAATGATGAGTAATTCATTTCCATGAGAATATAGACCATTGAAACTTCATCATCCTCATCATCATCGTAGTCTGGCTTCTAGTCTGAACGGTTGGCATAGTCGCCTTCGGTTTAGGGGGTCCAGATTCGATTCTCGGTCTGGTCAGAGATACTATCCGTTAATGGTTAGCTCGCCTGGCTCGGGGACAAACTGTTCCCAACATCCCTACAATTCACACACCACTCACTCCATTCCACTAACACGCAGTTTGCTATGCACGGTAGATGCTGCCCACCCTCGTCGGAGGTTCTGCTTTACAGGGGCTGAACAAGGCTAGCAATAGCCACACTAAATGAAAAATATCACCTTCAAATGATATTATTATTATTATTATTATTATTATTATTATTATTATTATTATTATTATTATTATTATTATTATTATTCCTGTCGAGAAAGCCAAGCAATACGGCTGAGAATGTCGTCATGCTGATCACAGCAGCAGTCATCTTGGAAGGCCAAGCCCTTAATTAGCTTTATGTGCTATAGGTGTGCTAATTTTGTAACTTCTTCACATTCCTCGTCTAGTTATTATTATTATTATTATTATTATTATTATTATTATTATTATATTTTTTCTAACTGAAATTTTCATAACCAGCTGTACTGCAGAGTCTGACATCCGGTGTACTTTTAATATTTTTATGAACACAAGGAATTAAGGCTTGCATTGCTCGGATAACGGTTAACGAACTCAGTCCTTAATATGACTAGAGTTACCACGTTGATGCCCGCGCGTGTTAACGTTATGGTCATGAATATGAATAACAATGGGTGATGTATGCGGGGAATGCTGATGCCATCAGGTGTCGAGGAAGTGCGACAGGCGCGTGCTCAATTGCTGTGACCGCTCACGAACAGTCACGCGCCTCCAGAGGGAATCCCCTGCAACATGGCTCCTCACCGATGTCTAAATAACTCATGCGTTCGAGGATGTAGTGAAGATTTCCGGGGTTTTCAGTTCAGCTACTTACCCCCCTAAAACAATAATACATGAACTCAAATAACAGAGACAACCGCATACAGTGGGTCGTACTCTCTAATACAAGCTGCAGAGTCTAAGTTATCAGTTATCATACACGATGGTTGTGATTACAATGCCAGTACCCTATCGACTGTATGTGGCATGAAGCTAGGTGGAATCGAACCTTGGTGGTGGCCATCCTTTTCGCGATAGTCTGTATTATGTTAGGTCCTTGAATTTCTCGTACACCACGACCATCAACTACGCTTATTTAGTGACGGTTGAATCATGTGATTACAGCATCAAATATTTCACTTTTATGAGGAATATGAAGCGCACGGACGTAATTTTGCACTTCTAAATTTCCCCATGAATTCAAAGAGATTTGAATTGCGGCTGCCTCGTTGAAATGTCATTCGACTGTCACTTCCGTTAGATGACGACCGCCGAATTTCCTTTCCCATACAAAAATATATATCAGTGATGGAAGATCAATACAGGTCATCAGATGATAAGTTTTGAACTCGTATTTATTTCACAAAATTGTTAACGCCTAAACGAACAAAATCAAAACATCAAAACCTGGATCTGATATTCATCATGTTACCATAAATGAGTTAACTACCAGCTGTACGTTCCGCGATTACAGTGTAAGTGCATTGTTAAATATGCATATTTCTTGTAAATGTGAATTATGTGAGAAACGTATTCTCAGTATTTATGTATAGCCAAAACTATCAAGAGATAATGGGTAGAGTTTGATCATTTAATTATAAATAGCTTAATAACTTGGTCATCAAAGTGATGACAGTTGCAATTTTATGGGACTAAGGAAACTTTATTACCAACCCATTAGTTTATTGAGAGAGAATTGAAAAGAGTTTCGCCTCCTAGAAGAAGAAATGAGGCTGAGATAAGAAAAGTGAGGCATTATCGTTGTAAAATCTGAAAACATCGATTTTGAAAGAGAACAGGGGTTGACCGGTTTAAGAAACTGAAACTAACGTTATTCTTTTAGTTTTTCATTTTTTTTAAGCTTCTAGAACCAGAGAAGTGAATTATAATACCATCAGCCCTCATTCGAGGTTGTTGCCGAAGTATAGTGACCGATATGCCAAAGTGCTTCCTATGAAATAAACTTAAATATTCCTAACCTTGCGTTGAACAGTTGCACATTATACAACTTTAATTATGAGAATATTTATTCATCATCATCATCTGTTTACCCTCCAGGTTCGGTTCTTCCCTCGGACTCAGCGAGGGATCCCACCTCTACCGCCTCAAGGGCAGTGTCCCGGAGCTTCAGACTCTTGGTCGGGGGATACAACTGGGGAGAATGACCAGTACCTCGCCCAGGCGGCCTCACCTGCTATGCTGAACAGGGGCCTTTTGGAGGGATGGGAAGATTGGAAGGGATAGGCAAGGAAGAGGGAAGGAAACGGCCGTGGCCTTAAGTTCGGTACCATCCCGGCATTCGCCTGGAGGAGAAGTGGGAAACCACGGAAAACTACTTCCAGGATGGCTGAGGTGGGAATCGAACCCACCTCTACTCAGTTGACCTCCCGAGGCTGAGTGGACCCCGTTCCAGCCCTCGTACCACTTTTCAAATTTCGTGGCAGAGCCGGGAATCGAACCCGCACCTCCGGGGGTGGCAGCTAATCACGCTAACCACTACACCACAGAGGCGGACGAGAATATTTATTACTGTGTAATTACTTTAATCTCGAAGAAAGATTTCTCTATTTCCTTCAGTTCTGTACCGGAGTCCTTCACTATTAAGTGGTACTGTGTCGAAATGCGGCAATGGCTTATTGAAATAACCAGGAAACCAGCGACCTTGTCTTCTATAATTGAGAACAATAGCAGTGGTAAGCCGCGAAATGTAGACTGCCCCAGGTGCTTCGTCGAGAAGTCAGGAACAATCGGCCCCAGAATCACAGTTGTATTTTGGCCTGAGGAAGAGAAAGAAAACTAACCGAAATTTTTACCCCTTACTACTATTAAATACTATTACTACTAATAATAATAACAATCCGGCTCCTTGGCTGAAGGTCAGTTTAGTGACCTTCTGTTCCTAGGGCTTCTTGTTCTATTCCCGGCCACGCCAGGGATATTAACAGCGTACAGTTAATTCCTCCAGCTTGGTGGCTGGGTGTTTGTGTTCGTATTAATACACACCTTCCTCTACACCACATAACACTAAAAGCCACCACAGTAACAAACAATACGGAATACATTCCCCCACACATGGCTGGCGCCGTAAAACTATGCTAATCTATATAAATAAAATTGTTTCTGTTTGTCTGTTTGTCTGTCTGTTTGTCTGTTCCACCATCACGTCGAAACGGCTGGATAGATCTCAACCAAACTTCATATTTAGAGTATACTGACCCCGGGGAAGGTTTCGATATGCATATCATTTTAAAATCTTTGAAAAGACGGGGGTTTTATAGGAAAAACGGTTTTCCTCCATTTTCTCTTATACTATTATAGGCAAAATATCGAATTTGTCGTATAAGGACGAGACAAAGCTCAATTTAATCCTCTTGACGCAAAGAACAAAACTCGGTAAGCCCTACGGGCCCGAAAACCATGTTTTAAGGCCCTAAAACCAACCGTTACGGAGATATTGGCACCACACTACCCCTGCTCTAGGAATCGGATAAAGAAATGAACTGCCGTAACCATGGCAACGTCAGCTCCAGGATTCTAGAGCAGTGAGATTATGCATGTACGTTTGGGCATAGCTGTCAACCAAAATAGGTACAAATAAGACTTAATATCTGGGAAAAAAATATACTGTTGTGTAAGGCACTCATAGGACTCCTTTGGGCGGGGATGGAAAGGGGGTGAAGAACGAGTGTAAAAATCTATATAAATAAAATTGTTTCTGTTTGTCTGTCTGTTTGTCTGTTCCACCATCACGTCGAAACGGCTGGATAGATCTCAACCAAACTTCATATTTAGGGTATACTCATCCCGGAGAAGGTTTTGATATGCATATCATTTTAAAATCCTTGAATAGACAGGGGGTTTATAGGAAAACCAGAATGTTTTTTCCACCATCACGTCGAAACGGCTGGATAGATCTCAACCAAACTTCATATTTAGAGGATACTCATCGCGGGGAAGTTTTCCATATGCATATCATTTTAAAATATTTGAATATATGGGGGGTTTATAGGAAAATCAGAATGGTTTTTCCACCATCACGTCGAAACGGCTGGATGGATCTCAACCAAACATTGTATTTAGAGTATACTAATCCCGGGGAAGGTTTAGATATGCATATCATTTAAAAATCCTTGAATAGACGGGGAGTTTATAGGAAAACCAGAGTGGTTTTCCCACCATCACGTCGAAACGGCTGGATAGATCTCAACCAAACTTCATATTTAGAGGATACTCATCGCGGGGAAGTTTTCCATATGCATATCATTTTAAAATATTTGAATATATGGGGGGCTTATAGGAAAATCAGAATGGTTTTTCCACCATCACGTCGAAACGGCTGGATGGATCTCAACCAAACATTGTATTTAGAGTATACTAATCCCGGGGAAGGTTTAGATATGCATATCATTTTAAAATCCTTGAATAGACGGGGGGTTTATAGGAAAACCAGAGTGGTTTTCCCACCATCACGTCGAAACGGCTGGATAGATCTCAGCCAAACTTCATATTTAGAGTATACTCATCCCAGGAAAGGTTCCGATATGCATATAATTTTAAAATCTTTGAATAGACGGGGTGTTTATAGGAAAACCACAGTGGTTTTCCTCTATTTTCTCTTATACTATTGATTTTCTGTAAACTTCGTTTACCGTACGTGAAACGTCTCTTCATTATAAACAACTTTCGTTATGTTCATAATGTACCTTACTCTTCACATGACGGAGAAATTTACAATTTTCTGCTGGTATCATGCTCTGCATTTAGTGACCGACAGACCGACAACGAACCTACAGGTTACCATGGCAACGTCTCTGACTGCATGCCAGTAGGGAAGTAACGTATTGCCATTTTCCTCATCATGCTTTTAAATTCGTGGTTGTTCCTTGGGTAGATGGCAAGAGAGGCATCAATCGGCTCATCTGCGGGATATTGGCGGAATATCGTTGGAGGTTATAACCGCCCTCGAATAGATTAAGTAATAACACCATTAGTCATCTTCATATTTGTTTACCTAAGAATCACTGAACCTAAATTTCTCCTCTGTTAGCGCTTTATTATATCCATAACTCACGGCATTTATTTATTTGTCGTTATCCGGCTGTCCTCAGTTATAATCCATTTTCTATTAGTTTCAACATTCTTAACTGTATTATTTTCTTCCTTAATTACGCCGTATGTACGTGAATGCTAGAAACTACTGGATGCATTTCCACCAAGATTCGTATTTAGAATACACCTGTCCTTGATAGGTTGCAGGGCAAATATTGTTTCTAAATCCCTGAACTAACTGGGGGTTTATACGAAACCGAAACAGTGATTTTGCACTTCCAAAAAATATACACAACAAAAGTTTATGGAAGTCTACCTACCTTGGTAGAAATTAATGTCTAAACCTTTTTTTCTCATGTGCATCATTTCGATACGAGGATCAATAAGGGAGATATCATTAAAGGACCGTTTTTCTGTACAAGTCCCATCGGACTTAACTCACGAGCGGGTGCGTGTAAAGCGTATTCCTTACAACTTGAAAACTACTGAAGACATTCGAAACAAAATTTATATTTAGCATCCACCTGTCCAAAGGTAGGTTTTAAACGTAAATAACATTTCATGTTCCGGAATGGACTGGCGGTTTATAAGGAACCGAAATGGTGATTTTACTCTTCCACAATATATACAGAACAAGACCAACCTGACTGGAAATCGACCAAACCTGATGGAATTCCACCTCTAAACCTTTTTTTTCATGTGCATTTTTTCGTCAGGAGGATTAATAAGGGAGATATCATGAATGGTCACTTTTGCAGGTTAAGTCCAGCGGACATAGCCCAAAAGGTGTTTTACATGGAGCAGATTCCTTATCTATATAAATCAAATCGTAACGACTGTGTACCTCTACACTGACTATTTTGGCGAAATTTTCGTACAGCTTTCCGTTTAAGGGGTAATAATAACAATCTCCATAATTTTTGATTTCCTGAAAGTCCTAATTTTTACCCGCCTCGCCCAAAATCCACATTGTGGCATAATCTGCCAGAAGAATAAGAAGATAATTGAAATTTGACAAAATTATACGTTTTAGCCTGTAACGAATGAAAAATCCTATATCATTAAATTTTTCATTTTTTATCCCCGAAGAATATCGAAATATGCAGGCAATTTTAATGATGGTGCAGACCTTCGGAAATTCCTATCACGTAACGGATTGCACAATCTCCGTTCAATTTGGAATGATCTACAACCTTGGTCTTATGACTTTATGCCGTATCTGTATCCCTTTTACGTTTGATTTTTCTCTATTAATCGATGTTAAGTCAATTTGGAATTTTCACATGCATTATTCATACTTTCAATTACTTATATGAAATACAGAATCATCAAACTCTTCACGAAAATTGGCCCACTCAGTAGCCATATGTGAGCCAAATGCTACGTATGTAGCTGTCACATTATTATCCGAAAAGTAATGTAATGTGAGATGATCTTACAAAACCTTTACCCTGTTCCACGTTTCTAAATCTGACCCAAGAATAGATGACATATCATTGGACCAGCCATTTAGGCCACTAAATCCGGCGTGTCTTATGGTATAATCCTTTGTCGATATGACGTACGTTTAGTAGCAGTTAATCTGTAAATGAAGGTCTTCAATATTGTAAACACGCATATACTTTCGTATGTCGATCTATATATATTCACTGATGTCGATTTAGCGATCGAGAAAGGGTCGGTCTGCTATTGTAATCAGTACTCCCCACACCGACTTTGACTGGCAGTAGGAAAGGGTTCCTTCTCCAACTCCTGTGTAACTGTCATTAGTAAGGAAGGCCTACAATTGTAATGAATAGTTCCCTTCTCGATTTGACTTGCAGAAGGTAAGTGAGCATGCAGTTTTGTTTAAAACTCCCCTACCCGATTGTGTTTGGCAATAGGCAAGGGTGCCCGCCATTATAAAGAAATGTACTCATCTAAAATGTGACTGGCATTAGGCATAGTGGCCTGCTATTTTGATGGAAACTCACCAACTTGGTGTGACTGGCAGTACGCTGGCTGGCAGTAGGAAAAGGGGCCTGTCATTATAATGATAACTGCACAACTCAATTTCGAGTGATAGTAGGGTAATTGCCTGCCATTATAATAAAAACTGTAATCTGTCTGGAGGTAGGAAAGGGGGGCTGCCATTTTAACGAAAACTCCCCAAATCGATTCTGTCCGCATAGTAGGCAATGGGGCCTGCAATTATAATGTAAACTTCCCAACCTGATTGTGAATGCCAGTAGGCAAGTGAGCCTGCCGTTATATCACAAATCCGTAACAAACACTTTACATTGGAAACGTACGGGGACCTCCCCATGCTCTTTCTCGGATAACGCTAAGAGACATGCAATTTTAAAACTATCTTATTTACTGCATGTACACTATTTACTTCGATATTCGAATACAATGTAGAATACCGTAGCGAAGCACGGGTACATTCGCTAGTATTGAATAAAGTGCCAACCCTAGGTAACATCTAAGAAGATAATAATAATAATAATAATAATAATAATAATAATAATAATAATAATAATAATAATAATAATAATTGTACCGGGCGGTACACCTCCACGCCGCTAATTTAAAATGTGCGCCAATTGAAACTCCTCTGCTGGAGGAAGTCTGAACTTTATTGATGGTATTAATTTTCAAGTTTCTCAGAAGATGTCACTACGTGGAAAATTTGGAGTTTTTGAACTATGTCATTTTCGACGTATTTTTGTTTTGCTTGTAGTAAGAAGTGTGAACTTTCTCTTCTAGAGGACACTACTGAAGATCAACAATAGTGCACCCTAGTGCGAAGAAAAAGAACTGTTCTTTTGGAGAAAATTTAATTTCAAAAGTTTGTTCTTTGTTAAATTTCCTTCTGTCATTGTTTAAGTTGGTAATATTAACCCTTTCTTTCCCCTTGTTTTAAATTTAGCCAATCCCGAATTTCTTTCATTAATTTCTGACCAATCGGATGTATCTTCCCCCAACTTGAATATGTTGCTGTATCCTACCCAATAAAGAGTTTGTGGGAGGGTGTTCTCATTCCCCTAACGCCTCGAACCTTCCGCGAGAGGATATAAACTGCTGATTTTTGGGTCTCCGGGCCACTTCTGTTCCATCTTTCAGTGTGTAAAGTACATAGCAGGGGGCGGGAAGCGCCTCTTTCTTCGGCAGCGGTCAACAACAAGGTAATGGCCAATTAATAACTTCTTTCTTTGCTAGCTCAGCAGTTTAACTCTCGGGGCGGGTCCGAAGTTTTCCATTATGTAACCTTTCTTAAAAATGTAAAGAAACTTGTATCTATTCTATCTTTTAAACTACATATTGGGATAGAGAGTGCTTAACCCTCTCGAGCTCCCACTCATATTTTTTGAGGTGAACTTATATTTTTCTCAACCTATTCTTCTTCGACTTAATGTAAATTATTTCCTTATTAAGTCACCTCTTTAGTATGGGATTAGCCCTTGTATTAACGGCCTAGTGCCAAGTAGGTTTTAAACAAAGCGTATTAGGAGCGCAAGATCGCCTCCTCTCAAATTGTTATTTTAGAGGTCATGTAATTACCCTTTTTCATTTAATAGACCTCAGTAGGTTGGGTATTTTACCCCTGTGTCTATGTCCATAGAGGACAGCTTGAAGGTGGAGTTTGGTGTGGCCTTTGAGAGGCTTAAAGTTGAGAGCGAGTGGCTCTTTTTCGAAAATTGAGTGTTGTATGCCTCGTGGAGGCTTTTCCGTGTAATTTGGAGCAAATGGGGGTTTTCTGCCCCTCTGGTAAAACTTATTTTGAAGTAAGGTTGGGCTAATTGCCCACGAATTGTGAAGTAAGGGCGCTGAGCCCAAATCCAGTAAATATTGTACCTACATTTTGTTGACTTGCTACTCTGTACCTGCACTGCTTGTTATTTCTTGATTTTAAAAAGAAAATATAACCTTGTTAAATTTTTACATTAACTTTGATTCCGTAGTTTGAGACCCGTTCACGCCCGCACCTTCTTTCACCTCTACCTACCGCTAAAACACGGTAACAAGTGGTAGCAGAGCGTGGTTGAATGGGTCTCATTTTAGCCCATTTTGACGGCTAAACATTGTTTTGATCCGAACTCTAACCATTTTTCTCAGTTGCTGGAATTTTTTGAGTTTTTCAAAATTGTTCTGTCATCATGCCCGGTCCTCGCGATGTTCTCCATCTTAACTATTTGCGCAAGGAGGAGTTGATCTATGAATTGACTATTAGAAATGTGCAATCTGGAAGCACAGTTGCGGTAGACACAAACAAGCTTAGAGAGTCCCTTGATTTGCCCATTTCCATCCCCACCTTGGGTGAGAAAGAAATTGACGACTCTCTTTCCACGATCGTCGAGAATATTACTGGGCTAGCATCTGTAGTTAGTTTTTTTGATGAAAATGATCCTTCTCCTAATCAAATTAAGCGTGTGCAAGCCAGGCTGTTTCATTTTTCAAATAGAGTTAACGATCTGTTGTCTCTAAAGTTGAATGACGTTCAGAAGAAGGAAGCTAGTACGCTACTTGAAAATATTTCTGAGTTATCTAGCAAGGTCACTCAATTGTTAACTGGGGAAATTCCTCCCAAAATTGATCAACCCACCACGATGAATGCAGGTTCCGAGGAAGAGCCTCCTAAGGGAGAAGTTAATAGGATAACCGTTGCTGCTCAAACCATCTCTGCCCCATTGGACAACGAGTCTGGACGCCGTGCATCGTTGAATAATATACGTTCGGAATTAACTTCCTTGCCATTGAAACCTTTACCTACTATGTCACCCGGATTTAGCAGCTTGCCTCATCCATTGGCAATGTTGCTCAGAGGGATCTCTAAGTTTTCCGTTAATACCACCAGTGACGTAATTACATTCTTAAGATTTTTAGTTGAATTTCAGGACCATGCCCTTGTGTTTTCTCTTTCTCCATGCCAAATTTTGCAAATCATCTATCCTTATGCAATTGGTATTCTCTCTGACAAAATAGTAAGAGCCATAGCCGAACAGTCATCTATTGAAGATTTTCATGCACACTTGCTTGCAAATTTTATTCCCGCCCGCGCGAGGGCATCTCTGATTCAGAAGTACTATTATCGAGTACAGAGATTGGATGAAAATCTGGCTGATTTCATACAAGACATTAAGTTTTGTACTAGGGTGTTTGCCCTTCATTTTCCTGAAGATCAGATTGTACAGGCTATTGTAGAAGGAATTTCACCACCCTATAGGTCATATTTGTGTTTCGCGGCGTGCCCGCAAACTTTCTCTGAACTTGAAGCGTTGGCCGTCTCAGCGGAAGGAGTTAGGTACGCCGATTCCTTGCGTGTCGCGAAAGAACCTTCCTTTAGTAATACTCGGCCTCCACCTCGCCGACCAGTCACACCTCGTAAATGTTATGCTTGCGGGTCGCCCGACCATCTGCGCAATAAGTGTCCACTGATCAAGTCGAGTGGGACAAGGAATGGGGCTGGTTCATCACAAGGCTGTTCTAAATGTGGGGCTTTCTCACATATCGCCAAAAATTGCCCAAATTCAAATAGCACCCCCTCCTGCTCAACTTCTGGTGCAACTTCCAACAACAATCAAAAGTGACTAGTGGCTTCGGCTGAGTCAACTAATCCATCTTCCCGAGACTCAGCCCCGGGTAAACAGGTTGTACATTCAGGGAACGATCAGTCTTCAAATTCGTCTTTTGAATGCCCTAAAGAGTGTCTTAGGATTGCGGCGGGTTCCCCCGCGCCTGTTCCTTTTCTTAAGATTGAGTTAAATAATGAACCTGTAACAGCTCTCTTAGATTCAGGCAGTGTTTGTTCGATTATTTCGGCTGAATGGTATTCAAAATTGAAGTCTGTTTGTAAACTACCTGACTATGTCTCTTCTCCTGTTCAGTATGTTTCGGCTAATTCATCTCCATTGGAAATCCTAGGTGCTGTAAATGTCAAAATTCGTATTTTTAAATTTACATGGAAAATCAAATTGTTTGTGGCTAAGCACTTGTCTTGCCCCATTATATTGGGAGCTGACTTCATTTCTTACACTGGTCTTGTGCTCGATCTCCAGAGTAGGTCGTGCACATTCAAATTTGCGTCCAATTGTAAAATTCCCTTGTTAAAGTGTAATTCTGTATCATGTTCATCTATTTCGCCTACCCAGGATGAGATGTTGTTAGACCTTAGACATCTACCTGAGGAGCAGGCTGATAGTATTCGTAAGTTGTGTCAGTCGTTTCCAGAGGTGTTCTCTGGTACTCTTGGTGTTACTGACCTTATTGAATACAAAATTGAGGTCACGGATTCGATTCCTGTCCGTTTTCCACCTTATAGGCTATCTCCACCTAAAATGAAGGCTCTGAAAGAAATTATCGATCAGATGTTGAAGGACGGTATTATTAGGCCCTCTAAGTCGGCGTATTCTTCGCCTATTTTTCTAGTCCCGAAACCCCAAGGGGGCTTCAGGCCTGTCATTGATTATAGGGCTCTCAATCGGAAGGTGGTGTTGCAATCTGTGCCCCTTCCCGACCTTCATTCTTGTTTTTCATGGTTTCGTAAGGCCAAGTTCTTTACTATCTTGGACTTGAATCAAGCCTACAATCAAATTCCCCTGGCGGAAGAGTCCAAACATCTTACAGCGTTTGCCACGGACTGGAATTTATACGAATACAACCGCGTGCCTTTCGGGATCCCCACGGGAGCAGCTGTACTCACTAGGCTGCTAGATAGGGTCTTCTCTGACATCAAATTTGAGTATTTGTATCACTATTTGGATGATGTCGTCGTATTTTCGGAGACCTTTGAAGAACATCTAGATCATCTGCGAGAAGTTCTCAATCGCCTTCGTAAGGCTGGGTTAACTGTCAAGTTGTCCAAGGTTGCCTTTGCTAAGCCCTCTATGTCATTCCTAGGGCATATTGTGTCACCTGATGGTGTCGCAGTCGATCATTCTAGAACACAGGCCATCCGTGATTTTAAACCTCCCAAGGACATTAAAGGTATCGCCAGGTTTATTGGTATGGTGAATTTCTTCAGGAAGTTCATTCCTAACTTTGCTAATAGAGCGGCGCCCTTGAACCTTCTTCGTAGGAAAGGCATCAAATTCGAGTGGGGACCTTCTCAACAAGCCGCTTTTGAAGATCTTAAATTAGCTCTCTGTAATGCCCCTGTACTTGCTATGCCTGATTTCTCGAAGAAATTCATCGTCCAAACCGATGCGTCGTCGTCAGCAGTAGCAGCAGTCCTTCTTCAAGAGACTGAACTAGGGAGGCGACCCATCGCCTATGCATCTAGGACTTTATCGGCTCAAGAAGCCAAGTATTCCATCTATGAGCTCGAAGGTTTGGCAGTCTTATTTGCCTTAGAAAAGTTCCGTCTCTATCTTGAACATGTCAAATTCGACCTGGAGACAGATAATCAAGCCTTAAGCTGGGTCTTAGGTAGGCCGCGTCGTACTGGTCGTATAGCCCGTTGGGCCATCCGTATTTCTGCCTTCCAATTCGATGTCAGGCATATCCGAGGTACCGAAAATGTTGTTGCTGATGGACTCAGCCGTATGTTTTCCAACGAGGTCGAGACCCATAATCCGGTCGATAGTTCTTCACCTCCCGAGTCCATGCTATCTGAGGTTAATGCCATCTTAACAGATGCTCCCATGCTCTTTAGGGATATCGAGAAATACCAACGTGAAGATTCGACGCTGGCTCCGATAATGGAAACCCTTTCTTCTGGGGAACATGTTGTCCCTTATGTTCTGAGGAATGGTGTTCTATGTTGCCCTTCGAGGCATGATAAGATGATGAAGGTTGTCGTTCCAGCTGTTCTTGTGCCTATGATCTTCAAATACTATCATGAGACCCCATTAGGGGGGCATCTTGGAATCTTTAAAACTCGTGAAAAGATTCGTGAAAGGTTCATCTGGAAGGGTATGGACGGTGAAATCCGTGAACTAGTAAAAGCTTGTAAACCTTGTTTGCTCAGTAAACCAACCATGTCCACCAAGGTAGGCCTTCTGTCTTCGCATCAAGCGTCGCGCCCCATGGAACGCCTGTATATTGATTATGTAGGACCCTTCCCCCAGTCAAAGGGAAATGCCAACAAGTTCATCTTTGTATGCGTAGATGGTTTTACAAGATTTTCCTGGTTATTTCCGACTAAGCTGGCTACCGCTCAGTCCACCATTACTTGCCTAAATTCTATTTTTGCTTCTTTTGGTCCGTGCCAATATATTGTGTCTGATAATGCTAAGGCGTTCACATCAAATCTTTTTCGTAAATTCTGTTTTGACTTGTCCATCTCTCATGTAACTACTTCTGCTTATTACCCTCAACCATCTCTGGCTGAACGGGTTAACCGTAATCTCAGGTCCGCACTTATTGCCTATCATCATGAAGATCATTCCAGTTGGGACACGTCCTTGCATTGGTTAGCTTTTGCTTTGAATTCGGCGGTTCATGAATCTCACAAGTTTACTCCAGCTTCTTTGATGTTCAAGTTCGTTCCCAACACGCCGCTCTCTAACCTCTGGTCTCTGAGTGACATTCTACCCGAGACAATAGATCCGGACAACATTAAAGATCTTTGGAAGAAAGCTAAAGCCAATCTTAAAGTCTCTCATGAAAAGGTTAGGGAAAGATATGATCGTGGACGGAGACCCACCCCTTTGAAGATAGGTGACCAAGTGATGGTCAAGAATTTTGTTCCCGCGGGCAAGCTTGCCCCCAGATTTCATGGGCCGTGTACTATTTTAGATTTCCTTACGCCGGTTACGGCCACCGAGAGGATATTTAGGGTTCACCTGTCACAGGTGAAACCGGTGTAATTTCTGTGTTAACTTGCTTCATATAATCGTGAAAGGAATATGAAGGTTATATTTTTTTTTGAGTTTTCACCTTTAAGGCTTTCTGCCCCTTCTATAGTATTTTGTTTTATATGTAAGCATTTTTGTGAAACCTGCCCCGAACCATTAAACTGCCATCCTGTCCTTGCCACGGCCATTACCACGCTCCCGTCTCCTGCTCCACTCTACACAGTGGCTTAATTATGCAATGAATTTCTGCACGCCGCTGGCCCCTCAACCTCTCCACAAAGCCTGTGCCCTCAAAAAAGATGATGGTCCAACAAATTCTGCCGCCTAGTTTTAATGTTTCAGTGCCCCCGCAGCCGCGCGGCGCCGTGCTGCGACTGGGTTAGAGGATGGGCCCCCTCTTCCCCAGCGAGGACCACATGTGCAGGGCGAGCCGGAGCTCTCCTCCCGGCCTAGGCTGATGTGCGGCGCACGATCTGCTACTTGCCCGCAGCCTGTATATGTTCACCGCGGGCGCGGCGTGCTTCAACACCTCTGCTCCCCTCATAGTGCGGGCGAGCGGTATCTCAGGGTACTTGAGGGGTCCGAGCGGCCTCCTCTGGACGCAAGCTGCAACGGCCGGTCTGGCCATCCAACTTAATCAACATTAACTACATGAACTATTACTATCAGCAATTACTGCACTTGGGAATTCAACAGCAATATTTGGTGGACCTTGCAAAATTTTTCTTCACTTTCAAGTATTAAAAGTTTATCTTCTGAATTCAACTTCTACAACCATAAAAACTTTACTTCTCCAGTTACAACAAAAATTTTGAAACTGAATCAAACCACATTAAGAAAATCTTATAAAGTCTTCGGCAATTAATCTCCATATCTACATCAAAACTTGGACCTTGTTTGCAAACAAATTTCATGTGTCACACCTGGAGGAACTTTTGTGGGGGGGAGGTCTGTACCGGGCGGTACACCTCCACGCCGCTAATTTAAAATGTGCGCCAATTGAAACTCCTCTGCTGGAGGAAGTCTGAACTTTATTGATGGTATTAATTTTCAAGTTTCTCAGAAGATGTCACTACGTGGAAAATTTGGAGTTTTTGAACTATGTCATTTTCGACGTATTTTTGTTTTGCTTGTAGTAAGAAGTGTGAACTTTCTCTTCTAGAGGACACTACTGAAGATCAACAATAGTGCACCCTAGTGCGAAGAAAAAGAACTGTTCTTTTGGAGAAAATTTAATTTCAAAAGTTTGTTCTTTGTTAAATTTCCTTCTGTCATTGTTTAAGTTGGTAATATTAACCCTTTCTTTCCCCTTGTTTTAAATTTAGCCAATCCCGAATTTCTTTCATTAATTTCTGACCAATCGGATGTATCTTCCCCCAACTTGAATATGTTGCTGTATCCTACCCAATAAAGAGTTTGTGGGAGGGTGTTCTCATTCCCCTAACGCCTCGAACCTTCCGCGAGAGGATATAAACTGCTGATTTTTGGGTCTCCGGGCCACTTCTGTTCCATCTTTCAGTGTGTAAAGTACATAGCAGGGGGCGGGAAGCGCCTCTTTCTTCGGCAGCGGTCAACAACAAGGTAATGGCCAATTAATAACTTCTTTCTTTGCTAGCTCAGCAGTTTAACTCTCGGGGCGGGTCCGAAGTTTTCCATTATGTAACCTTTCTTAAAAATGTAAAGAAACTTGTATCTATTCTATCTTTTAAACTACATATTGGGATAGAGAGTGCTTAACCCTCTCGAGCTCCCACTCATATTTTTTGAGGTGAACTTATATTTTTCTCAACCTATTCTTCTTCGACTTAATGTAAATTATTTCCTTATTAAGTCACCTCTTTAGTATGGGATTAGCCCTTGTATTAACGGCCTAGTGCCAAGTAGGTTTTAAACAAAGAGTATTAGGAGCGCAAGATCGCCTCCTCTCAAATTGTTATTTTAGAGGTCATGTAATTACCCTTTTTCATTTAATAGACCTCAGTAGGTTGGGTATTTTACCCCTGTGTCTATGTCCTTAGAGGACAGCTTGAAGGTGGAATTTGGTGTGGCCTTTGAGAGGCTTAAAGTTGAGAGCGAGTGGCTCTTTTTCGAAAATTGAGTGTTGTATGCCTCGTGGAGGCTTTTCAGTGTAATTTGGAGCAAGTGGGGTTTTCTGCCCCTCTGGTAAAACTTATTTTGAAGTAAGGTTGGGCTAATTGCCCACGAATTGTGAAGTAAGGGCGCTGAGCCCAAATCCAGTAAATATTGTACCTACATTTTGTTGACTTGCTACTCTGTACCTGCACTGCTTGTTATTTCTTCATTTTAAAAAGAAAATATAACCTTGTTAAATTTTTACATTAACTTTGATTCCGTAGTTTGAGACCCGTTCACGCCCGCACCTTCTTTCACCTCTACCTACCGCTAAAACACGGTAACAATAATAATAATAATAATAATAATAATAATAATAATAATAATAATAATAATAATATCAAAGAAACCCTATGAAGAGTAAAACCTTGGTTAACCGAAATCGGGTTAACCCAAATCCGGGTTATCCTAAATGCCTCCGAAATCACAAATCCAAAAACACGTACTATACCGGACGGGAATAATCGCGAGGGCGAGAGTGTGCTGGGCTATGGCTAGCGGAGAAGTGAACTCCGGACCTTTAGTTGACTCCCCAGTCCAGTGAGAACTGACGATGGTTTCAGAGCACGAAGTTAAGAATTTGTGTTTTTTTAATAACCTCCTACACCTCCTTGCTTTCTTTAATGTGAAAATTAAAAGTCACCATCCACCTGTCGCCCACTGCGTATTGTACATTAGGCTAATACTTTTCCTTTTAAAGCAACACAGACACTGTAGTAGGTACGCGTGTTGTTGTTATTTTAGGTTGGCCTAAGAGTTTTGAACAAAGCAGCGAGTCAACTGTGGCTGACGTCTTCCGAATGAAAAGATGACGGGACATTGCTGTTACTTAAGTTTATTAAGTTTATTAACAAAGAGTGTGTTTTGGGCAAATGATGGTCCCGCGGTCTAAGGGTAACGTGCCTGCCTCTCAATCGGAGGCCCAGGGCTCGATTTCCGGCCAGGTCATGGATTGTTACCTGGATCTGAAAGCTGGTTCGAGGTCCACTCAGCCTGTGTGATTACAATTGAGGGGCTATCTGACGGTGAGATGGTGCTTCCGGTCTGGAAAACCATTAATAACGCTCAAGAGGATTCACCGCGGCTCAGTACACATCACCTTGTAATCTACAGGTTTTCAGGATGAGCAGGGGTTGCTTGGTAGGCCAAGATCGATCAGGGCTCGAGAGCCATTGGGGATGGTGGTGGCGGGGGGATTGTACAAATTTATATTAAAGAAGAACATATTTTATTACAAAACGCTAAGCCACGGGACGAGGTGTACAAAGTTTGACACAGAATCTTCCGTACAAGAATCTGTTCAGTGCCGAGAAGAGAAAAATAATCGTAAGAACATTGATGGTAAGTAAACACCGTGAGCAGAATTTCTCATTACTTCAACTTCATTTTTTTTGTGCCCTTATTAGTTAGTTTAACTTGTCACTGATTGATTAACTTCCTTTCCTCCTGTAATTAGAATTCAGTGGACTGAAGATCGACGCGTTTTCTACACTCATACCAAAGTTATGAGAGACCTTCATCTCCATTAGTTAATGAGCATCAAACCACACAATATGACAGTAAGAAAGAAATAGAAACCTTCTGTCAAAAGTATTTAGTATTTCAATGGACCAGTTTTGGCTTAGAGAAATCAAATAGTCTAAATTTGTTCCTACTGATTAGTTACACCTAATTTTCTCAGGTACTACTACTATGTCGAATTCTGACCTAAACTCCATATCTATAAATTCGGTCTCCAAAGATATCTCAGAAAATACAGTCATATTACGCTTCTTGAATAAGTACTGGGCCATTCTCGGTTAATTCTCAGCCATGAATTGTAATGTTTATCGATTATGCGAGGAGCGCAGTAAAATTCTGGAAATGTTCAAACAAGGTCTTCCGTAAGTATACCTTCACAAAGCTTCTAAACCGACAATGGGTGTGAGGGATAAAGTCGTGGTTGCCACCACAAGGAGGCTGAAAAATATGTTCCCGTCCACGCGGCGATAGTTCCAATGCCGGCAACTCATCTGAGATGCAAGAGACGAAAGGCCACTAGCTCTTTGTTCGGACTTAGGCAACCGCTGGAGGCGAGGGAGGTCTACTTGGCGGCCGAGAGCAGAATTCCGTCACAGCTCGCCGCCCACACGGCAGGCAGGCTCTGCACGTCCATGAGGTGACGAGTGTAAAAAGAAATTCGGGAGCTCGCAAGTAACGCTTGACGAGTTCAGAGAGAAAGGGCAGATGGCGCAACGAGCTGCAGCTGCTCCGAACGGCAATTAGTCTAAATCAGAGAACAACAAACACGTCATTGGATATGATGATCTACAGTTTCTACTACATGCTGTACATATAAATCGTTGCGTGTTGTCGTAGGTAGCTGCTCAGCTTTCCAAGGGCTCACAGTATAACGAATAAGTTAACCACAAGTCCAAGTTGAGCCTTTTATTACTCAGCCTACAAGGGTCAGATTCCTCTCTCTCTCTCTCTCTCTCTCTTCAAAACCAATTAGGCTTAGATTTATCAGGTCTGACCTCATACTCCTCCTCTTTCTATATATTCGTTCTTACTGTTTACAGACTTCAGGATGTAGGAATTCGTTCCACAAGAATTCCTAAAGTGCTGAAAGCCTTATCTTCAAATGCCCCTGATTTCATCTGGGATCGAATACGTTACCTTGTGAACAGAAGGCCACCGGTTAACAGGCTTCTGTTGTACTTGCATTTTCTCTTAAGATAATAATAATAATAATAATAATAATAATCATCATCATCATCATCATCATTTACTGAGGCCATTACAGCCAGATGCAACCCTGGTAAGCCAGACCCTCTGATGAGGACGGGCGTCTGCTATCTTTGAGAAGCTACTTGTTTATTGCGGTGGAGGGTAGTATTGTATGTGGTGTGTGAGAGCTGCAGCAATTTCGGGAACAGCACAAACACCTAGTCCCTAAACCAAAGGAATTAACCGTTTACTATAAAAATTCCACGAACCAGCCGGGAATGCAGCCCGTGGCCCGACACTATCCGACCACTCAGACATGAAGCCCGACAAACTTTAAATGATAATCTATCTATTAAGAAAGCAAGGCAAAGTCATCTCCGTACAGGCCATGAAGGCCCTTGGAGGGGTGGAAGGTAAAGGCTTCCACTATCCTTAACCTCGGCACTTGATGGTGTGAGAGTGGTTAGTTCTACGCCCGGCCGCCATTGCCCCCAGGAATTAACCTGGTACTCATTTTTGGTGTAGGCTGAGTGAACCTCAGGGCCATGTTGCACCCTTGGGCCAAATGTCATGTGTTCATAATGCACCTCCGGAAGTGGAAATCTCGTTTCCTAAATTTTACGACTTCGTGACAGGGATTCAAACCCACGTCCTTCCGGGTGAACCGAGCAAGCTTTTACTACCTCGTATCTATTATGCGCGTCATTTCACTGGAATACAGATAGCTCAAATAATTTGCGGGAGGCGTATCTCAATGACATTCCTGTTATCTCGAAGGCGACTGTAGTTCGGTCCACGGATAGTTCATCTTGTATTTATAAAACGCATTCTGGTGTTCGTTTCTGCATAAAACTGTATGCTTCATGGCTTATTATCATAAAATTTGAATTCATATTTAACTCAAAGCTTCTTTTCTTTTTGTGGGGTGCGGGTGAAGGGGCTGTAGATAAATAACATTGACACAAATTCTTATCACAGCAACCATGGTTTGAATCCCAGTCAAGGTGTTTATCTTTATTGAAGAGGAATATCATCAGTTATCTCCGTGATACAATTCGTATTTCCGTGACTATCACCTCGATGTCAACAGCCACTTACAAGAATGGTTTTGCATTTTATTTTGATTTTGATTAATTAATGAATTAATTGTATTTAACTATTAGCTTAATTTATTTGGCTTTCTAAATATTTAACTCCTTTCATACCCTGTAACTTTATAATGAAAGGAAAATGAAGTGCTACTATACTATACTTCCAATTACAAACATAAGCTTACTATAATACAGGCGCTACTTTGGAAACAATAAACAAGGAAGTACTGTAAGTATTATTTTTATGAAACAGTCAGTACATTTGTTACAGGCACGAGACCTCCAGTTTTATGTGGAAACAGAACTACTTGGACATGACTTTCCATTTCAGAAATCTTATTTGTAACAATCGGGATTCATACCATGGCTTCTGTGGTGAGAAGCTAGCGGCGAAGTTGCTTCATTATTATGTAAAATAAACACGAAAAACTAGCAGATTGAACGTAAGTGGCGCCTCTTTTCAGAAAGAAGCTAGAAATCAGTATTCGACATTGTTTTGATAACAACGTGTTGAGTTACCACATAAAGCCTGTAGAATTACGAGTACGATGTTCTACCCCATTGATTCTGAACTGAGACGGCAAACAATCATTAAAGTAAAGGCTAATTTATTTCAATGAACCAAGGTCGTAGCTATTGCTGTCTTCCTCTTTAGGTTGCAAATGATCTACGGACGTGAGATTGAAATACTTGCTTCATAGGGCGAGGCCTTTACGGTAATGAAGAGAGTCCATTCAAGGTTCTGTAGCGGAGAAGATCTTATTTTAATCAAGAAGGACAGCTTACGTCGTTCATTTTGTAAGCCCAGTAACGAAGCAAGCTCGTACATAAAATTCTGGTTGCAACTAGCACTCTGAAGTTTTTGTTTACAGTACTGGTTAAAAAAATATAGATAACCATATAAAAATTATAGGAAAGCAATTGGTTCAGTACTTATTACCATAATTTCCCGACAACGCATGTTTATAAATAAATAAATAAATAAATAAATAAATAAATAAATAAATAAATAAATAAATAAATAAATAAATAAATAAATAAATAAAAATTCATTTATTAATTAATAGCAGATGATCCTGTTAGAAAATCGCGACAGTGTTTAATGTTGGCGTGGAGTTGTATCCTTCGGTAGGCCCATGTTTAAATGGTGATTTTCTTGTTTGTCATGAATGACTCATACTTCACTGACATGTTATCCTTTTATCAGACTATTGCATTCTTAGTCCTGACAATGATTTGACACTTTGACACATGGTTTGTATAATTATGTAGTGGGTTGAGTTTCACTGTCGGCAACAATGAAGATAATTTTTCGTGATTTTCCATTTTCACACCAGGCAACTACTGGACAGTACTTTAATTAAGGCCACGGCCACTTCCTACCCAGTTCTATACTATTTTGTTCCAGAGTTGGAACCTGACAATTGAGTGACAAAGCGCTCAACTACAGAAAATAAACACTACCAAACAATGTTCCCAAGAATAGGCAGTGCCACGCCCCTTTCACGGACTCTCGTTGGTTTGGAAGTCATGATTCATTCTCTAAACCTTTATTATGTTTACAGTACATCATACTAAAGCGCACACGATAACATGAAAAACACTTTTAATCTTAAAGCGAGAATAAAAACTCAGTAAGTTCAATATTTCGCATTGCCTTTCCTCAAAAGCTATCTGTGATCAACAAGTTACGTAAGATGTAAATCACAATATCACGACGGGAATATTTTGATGCTCAACAGAATAATTAAATGCTGGGAACCACAAAGCATAATTAAAAAGAAATCAAAATAACCAGGTCGTAACTCATTGACAATCACTACCACCTGCAACTAACCTAAAAGCAACCTTTAACTAACAGCTACGAACATACTGAGAGTAAGCTAATTATGAACAGTCAAAACAGAACAACTACACCTGTGGAATGAAATATAAACTCTCTGACAATACAAATAGTGGATGCACACACACAATGATAAAATAACAGAAAACGAGTACAAAACGGAATGTACTTGAAGAGGGCATCAAGTGACAATGAGAAATAAACACTCGGTTTAGGGCCATAAAAACGTCAACGTTGCCTACTTTACCACGACAACAACACACCATTTTTCACAACACCGACGCCAACGCCAGCTCTCGAAAAAGGACCTATTGCCCTTTCAAAAATCTAGCATTGTCTGAAATCTTCCATGCTTCTTAGTCCGGCGTTAAACAACAAACAAACAAACAAACATACAAACACAAAAACAGACGATAAATCTCCCTTTTTGCCTTGTATACACACAACGGACATATGACTTGTCGTACACTGTTGACATCAGACTAATTTTGAGGCTAAGTCCAATATTAGGCCTATAGGAATTATTTTCTTTTGTGCCATCTTCAGAAAAGAATTAGAACTACCTATTGGAGGAAGCTGATTAGTGACCTTGCGGTTGATGGGAAAAGGACAATGGAAGGTTTTGAGCTAAACTTTGACATTTGATATACCTACATTAAGAACAACAAGATTCGCTATTAGCATTACCACTTTTTAAATCTCCGAGACAGGCTCTTCTAATTCTACATCTGACAATGAATCTTAGTGGTAATACCTGCAATGACTTACTGAAAAAAATACATTACTTATCTAGATGTGGCGATATTTTGAGTGGTTTTCAAATATTTAAAGAATCATAACTTCTACCTGACTAGCCTCAGTAAAATCCGGCGAAATGTAATCAATTAGATGCTATTGTAGTGTTAAAAAAAAGAAATCACTGATGTTTAGGTCCCAGAATACATTTCATGATACCTGTATTCGAAAACTTTTGACTGGTTCTGTGGACATCTTCTACGTTGAAGTAATCAAATATCCTACCTCTCTTTATGCTTCAATTACCATCCACGGCCGAGTCAATCCGTTTTCCTCTGTTCGACTGATCCTACTTCACGTACACTGCTGCACTCGGTACAGCACATCCATTCGCAACTTGAGATTTTAATTCTTCATTATCAATACTATCCTATCATTATCCCCATCAATTCCCTCAAGCTATTGCTCAGTATTCTGAACTGGCATACAAACACATGCCTTAATGAAATTTCTCTCAGAACGGGGTCATTTAGGGAAGAAGAAGAGCCTAAATATATTCAGTACGTTGCACCACGGCCAGTTACGGTTGCTAGCTCTGTACTCGGGAGACAGGTGGATTCGAATCTCCCGTCAGCCATCCTTGAAATGCTTTCCGTGGTTCCCCTTCTCAACTCTTAGCTACTTCCGGGTTGGAACCTTTATTTTTCTATTTACAATTTGGGGTAGGAATGGCCTAGGAGTGAGAAGGAAGCGACCGTGGCCTTAATTATGGTGTGGAAATGGGAAACAACAGAAAACCATCTTCAGGGCTGCCGACAGTGGGGTTTGAACCCACTTTCTCTCGATGGCTACGTGATCCAAACCGTGCAGCCAATTGGTCGATGGAACCCTGCTGAAAGCCACAGTCGCTTCCTTCCCATTTCTAGCTCGTACAATTACTCCTATACCCACAGTCCGACTCGTTGACTGAACGGTCAGCGTACTGGCCTTCGGTTCAGAGGGTCCCGGGTTCGATTCCCGGCCGGGCCGGGGATTTTAACCCTAATTGGTTAATTCCAATGGCACAGGGGCTGGGTGTATGTGTTGTCTTCATCATCGTTTCATCCTCATCACGACGCGCAGGTCGCCTACGGAGTCAAATAGAAAGACCTGCACCTGGCGAGCCGCACCCGTTCTGGGATATCCCGACACTAAAAGCCATACGACATTTCATTTCACCTATACCCACAGATAACACCTTCACAGAGCGGTACATGGGGTGTACTGGAGGAAGCTGATGAGTCGAACATAATTTTGGACACTTCCGGCACTAAAAGCTACATGCTAAACCAAAAACAAAAATAACTTCAAAATGAAAATGGCGAAACGCATGAAATTACCCACGTCCATGAATTTAGTGTTCTCTACCACACACCCAGTCTATTCATTGATAACTACCTTTAGCCTCGTGTGATAGGAGAAACTCTCCGTTATTACATTCTTCCAGAGAATATCGCTTTACAAAAACGTATTATGAGATGACATCACATCCAGTGAGTTAACTCGATTTGCAAGTGTCGAAGTGAGAAATTGTTGTTTCCAGAATTGTGTAGTTCGAATACTGACTCTGATAACTAAAAGTGTTTTTCTTTCTGAGAGTTATTCACATTTATTTAGAGCATCGAGATACTTGTTCCTATGAAGTTCCCAAATAACTTACGCTAATAAAGATAACAAAAATTACACATTATCAATATATATTGGCCGTGAAGCGTAACAACTTATTTAACATTTCAATTTGTACGTACCAATATTATTATTGGACATACTTATGCCGTGTGAAGAGACAACTGTATAATCTTTTTATGCCATTAATTTGTGTAGTCGGCATTATCATAATGTTATTAGATTTACGTTGCACTTTTACAGATCCTTCTGTGAATCAGTCGTAGAATGTCAGCCTCCGAATAACAAGATCGCGAGTTCAAATCCATCAAGGGCGGAGAATAAGTCCATTCGACACTCCAGGCCGTGCGATGTCCGCATGCAAACAATTTCTGTGACACATTTTGTGTTTACGCGACAAAATTATAACTCAGTCGTACTCCACCCAGCAGAGATCCGTTGCTCTGCCACCTGGTAGAGTAAAATGGAACGTCTGAAATGAGACGCATGTAACCTAAATGGCGTCAAATCAAAATGTCTCCACTTGATAGATGTTGCCATCCGGTTATTATTATTATTATTATTATTATTATTATTATTATTATTATTATTATTATTATTATTACATTTCTCTTCTAGAGGCTTATGAACACCCCGTACTAAGTTATATGCAAATTTTCAAATTCTGTCCGATAAATTATATTACAATAGTGTGCGTTGCTCTATACGAAATTCCTATGGCCTGGTTTGAGAATGTAAAATCATAATATTTTGCCGGGAGATACAATAGGATACCTTTAAAGAGTGTTTTGAGGATGACAACAGACGTAACTAAACCGTACTCTCTCTCAAACCCCATGGATACTCGTCAGTCTTCACGCAGTAGAGTATTACAAATGATGGAGGTATGAGTTGTGTAATGTAATGTGACCACTACATTTATGCAATACAAACAAGCGCATCTTATAAGCTAGATTGTATTCTAATTTGTCGCCTGGCGCCAAGTAGCTTCCTCGCCCACGTCATTCGCTGTGATGGCCATAGCGATGTAACATTCCGTGATATTGCACAAAATAGCAAGATGAGGTCAGTTCGGTAAAGCAGGATACAGATATTCATCAGATCTTCGCAGAAAAGTTCGAGTGTTGGAATGTGAAGGTTATTCAACGTATTATTATTCGTAAACATGAGCAAGGACGAAATTAATCCTCTGTGAATATTGTTCACGGTACATGAGGTTTAAATTCAGTTTGATGCTTGTTACTAATGAGGGAAAGGGATAGTATCTTGTTAGGTACTTACGATAAGCCTCATCAGTATTTGAAAACGTAAATATACATCTGTAACTTATAAAATACTGTACAAATATTTCACATTATGCTTCTGAGCAATAACAAATTCAGCTTTTGAGAAAGACGTTCAATATGCAATATTTCGAAAGCAAATTCAATCCATCTGTCTTATTCATTGCTATTCTCCCAAATGACAACGACGTGAAAAATTGCTCCATATTCTTGTTTTTTTTTCTATTTGTTTTACGTCGCACCGACGCAGATAGGTCTTTTGGCGACGATGGGATAGGAAAGGCCTAGAAAGTGGAAGAAAGCGGCCGTGGCCTTAATTAAGGTACAGCGCCGGCATTTGCCTGGTGTGAAAATGGGAAACCACGAAAAACCATCTTCAGGGCTGCCGACAGTGGGGCTCGAACCCACTATCTCCCGATTACTGGATACTTAAGCGACTGCAGCTATCGAGCTCGGTCATATTCTTGTTAATATACACTTACCATCACTCTCTACTTTATGAAATCATTATATCATTGTGTTACAAATAATATATTTACGTATTTCTATGACGTGACAATACATCAATGGGAGATGCAACTGTTTGAAGATATTTTGTCTCCATTGCTGCTTGTTTTTAGCCTGCTCTCAATAATTGAACTAATTTGAAAACCACTGTCCTAGGGAAGACCTACAGTGATGAAGAGAAAGGCGTCTTCGTTTCACGTGTTAGTGTGACGTTAAACCGTAGTTAAAAGGAATACATTATAAAATGATCAATATACATAACTTTAGTCCATGCAATTGAAAACGAGCACTTCTCTACGCTGAAGACATGTTACGGCACTGTAGCAGGGAAACTCATGCGTCAAGAAATCGAATGCCTGTGTAGTCGGTTGGCATTTGGGATTGTTTTAGACCCAAGTAAATACATTTACATTGTTGTAGTTATTTCTTCGAGCATCAGTCCGTAGACTGGTTCGATGCAGTTCTCGAAACAACCGCGTAAATATAGTAGCCTGTATCTACTGTAATCTGATGATGATAATTGTTGTTTTAATAGCATATAAACCGACGTCATCGGTTCCTGTTATATCATCTGCATTTCTTGCCTTCTAATACTTCTTTGTCTTTTCGCTGAGCCTCTTCAACGTATAATTCTATTTGCAATGCAGGACTTAAGTACACTTCTGCCGCTAAGGACTAAGTCTAAGATCTGTTCTTCTCTAGCAGTTTAAAGTCTTACTAAACTGCATATTGTGAAAATGGGAGAGCATGGAAAGCCACATATAGAGCTGCCGAAGGTGGGTTTCGGACCCATCATATTTGGAATGCGAGCTCACAGTTGTACTATTTTGTGCCGCGTAATCAACTCGCTTGATTTCAAATATATACTCGTATAATGTATAGGCCCTAAACTGTATACTGAAAACATGCATATATCGAGCCCTTCATTAGTTGTGTTCTGAAGTGAATGCGAATATGACGTCCACGCGGTGATAGTGGCTAACAACAGTACACATGAAGGGCAAAACCGGAAAATTTGTTTATTATATTTTATTATAACAATTAGAGAAATTGTAAGGCCGTCAATGTGTCCAAAGTGATGCTCACTCCTGACAAGTGCATGGCTTAAGTTCTCTATATATATTTATAATTTAATTGTTTATTTCTTTTTACTAGAAGCCTCCGTCGCTCATGTGTCAGTGCGCCGGCTTTCCACCGCTGGGTTCCGTGGTTCAAATCCCGGTTACTCCATGTGAGATTTGTGCTAGACAAAGCGGAGGCGGGACAGTTTTATCTCCGGGCACTACTCCGGTTTTTCCTGTCATCTTTCATTCCAGCAACACTCCCCAATATAATTTCATTAATCACTCATTATTGATTGCCCTAAAGGACTGCGACAGGCCTCGGCAGCCGGCACAATTCCCATCCTCGCCGCTAGAAGGGAGCTTCATTCATTCCATTCCTGACCCGGTCAAATGACTGGAAACAGGCTGTGGATTTTCATTTTTCACTTCGTTTTACTAGGTTTTAACGCCGCAGTAACACATGAAACATTTTGATAATATGTCTTCAGATGTGAACTCGGATGATGCCAAGTGGATTATGCTGTATTATTTACTGAGCGAATTAGCCGTGCGGTTAGGGACGTGCAGCTGTGAGCTTGCATTCGGGAGATAGTGGGCTGGGACCCCACAATCGGAAGTCCTGAAAATGGTTTTCCGTGGTTTTACCACTTTCACACCAAGCACATGCTGGTTCTGTATATTATCAAGACCACGGCAGCTTCCCTACCACTCCTGGCCTTTCCCTATCCCATCATCACCATAAGACCTATCTGTTTCGGTGCGATGTAAAACAATGTTGTCAGTAGCCTATTATTTTATTTAAGAGCAACGCTTTTACATTAACTGTAACAAAAGATGTAATCTATCTTTCATTACTCGTGATCGTTAATATTCAAGAGCCTGTTCCACCGCGGTATGTTCAAGTACCGAAGGGTCAGCCACGCCGAGCACTGACGTTGATGGGTATGGAAGTAAAACGGTCCAAACTTTTCTCTGGAGCTGACGACATTAAACAGCGCTGTGCTTGGATCATCTTTCACGAGGTCTGGCCTTGGATTCTCCACAGACAAGAACGAAAGTAAGCGTGGAAGAGGTAACGATTTAAATATACCGTACTTTCTAATGACCTCGTAGTCAATAAAGCTAATAACATAATAAAGAGTGAGAAAACTGCCTTATGATTCCCATTCTCAGAACAATGCTATGTAAATGAGTATTTTTTCTTACGGGTATCAACTGGATCTTCATACTTTCTACATCATTTTTGAGATTAAGTACATTCATTTTATTTTTTTTATTTTTTTTGCTAATGGTTTAACGTCGCACTAACACATTGAAGCTTTTCGGCGACGTAAGGAGGAGAAAGAGCTAGAATTAGGAATGAAGGGATCGTAGTCTTAAGGTGCAGCCTGCTGTGAAAATGGGAAACTACAAACTACTATTACGGTTTTGGGAGACGGCGAAGTTTAGGAAGTTTTGTCCCGAGGAGTCCTTTTACATACCGCTTCTACTGACTTGAGGCTCGCTTTAAAATACGACAGCTGTGCACCGAGATAGAACTCGCCAGTTCGGTCTCAGAATAATTGATTCATTAGATTTCAAAAATAATTGTGTGGTAAGATTAGGATTATTGGGGTCTATCTTCAATCTAACCAGAAAATAAAATATTACTCAAAATGCAACATTTTACAAATTCATGTTAAATGATCTACTAATGAAACATCTTACAACTGCTAAACAATACAATCAAACTAACAACATTGTTTATTCTTCACATATTCAGACTATTTGTCGAAAAGTAATATCGAAACAACTGAAATGCCCTTTCATATATCGCATTAATCTAATCTGAATGAATACCTACCTCATTTACCAACTATTTTCACTGATAGTTAGGTCAGGAGTTCACAGTTAAATGCTCTAAAAATTAAGGCTACGGCCGCTTCCTTTCCACTCCTAGCCCTTCCCTGTCCCTTCGTCACCATAAGACCTATCTGTGTCGGTGCGACGTAAAGCCACTAGCAAAAAAAAAAAAAAAAAAAAAAAGCTCTAAATGTCACACTTTTCATTATAATCTCTTCATAGTACAGACAGTACAGGGTCATATCAAACAAGTCCGACTCATTGGCTAAGTGGTCAGCGTTGAGGCCTTCGATTCATAAGTTCCTGGGTTCTATTCCCGGCTGGGTTGGGAATTTTAATATCGTGCGATTAATTCTCCTTCTATCCCAACATTCTCCTCTTCATATTCAGACAACACACCACACTACCAACCACCAAAGAAGTACGGAATAGTGATTACATCCCTCCACCTCTGATTGGCGTCAGGAAGGACATCCATCCGTAAAACAGGGCCAAAGCCACATCTGCGACAGGGTTCGTACCGGCGAACCGGCATGTGTGGGAACAGCGGTAGGAAAAGATGAAGAACTGCCATATTAAACAAGTTTCAAAATAATTTATCATTCCTGTATGCTTAACTGGTGTGAAATCATCTCGTTGCTTATGAGACTCTGGTGTCTGTACAAGTGTGTGTAATGAACTGAGGCCATACCTGCATCCTATGCATTCATCTGAAGTTCAAATTCACTTTATGAAGGGTCGACAGTGAAATGTAAACCCACCGTTTTAAAAATGTATCTCTATGTTGAGTGCACCTATTTCTAAACGTCTTAAATTCGTAGAAGAGTTGGGAAACGGATACAGGCCAGTCGAGTGGAGGAGCTAATCAATCCTTAAATTACGGCAGTGTCAATTTATATTTGATGGAAAATGTTCAAAAAAGAATGTTTATTTTTCGTCAAGAAAAAAGTTGTCCTTCAACTTAGAATGAATAGGTAATAAGTATGAAGTTCCCATGGACATCTGCAGTCTATTTCCTGAGAAAAATGTTAGATAGTACTCATTTAGTCTAAATTTCAGTTACACAATTTTCATGATACATAATCCTTTTATAAGTACACATTACAAATTGACAAATTGTTTACGTTTTACCTACGTGCACCACTTTTGTCCTTTCTTTACAGTTTTAGGAGATAGGAATGCCGTAGTCATTAGTTTCTCGTATATATGTGTACATATTGTTTATACACTATAGGTACCGTAGTCAATAAACAAATCAGACAGTAACGTCATGTGTTAAAACAGACATAACAGGTCTGTGCCGGGATACAACCTGCCAGTTCGGACTCAAAATGATAGATTACATTTCAATAATAATTGTACGGCAAGATTCTAGAGTCATAAACCGCGTGTTAACATGACAATTGCATTGTCATTGACCCTGTAAGGAAATAGACACAATTCTATCTCAGGTAACCAAAACTATTTTAATGTTCAAGTAAGTCTTCCAATAATGAATCTCCAAAGAAATATTGGAGACATGCAAATGGATCACTCTGCATTGTATACTTCCAGTACGTGAAGTACCAATTGTAGCTGGAATAAAATCCATTCCAGGCATAGCTGAACTCTGCTGTATATCGAGTCCATTAAAACTGATGAGTGTTCATGTGTATCTGGCGATCACCCAAGTTGCTGCAGCAGACCGCCAGTCTCTGTATATTCCATATAAGACGTGCGAGGACAAAGCTGATTGATGGCACTATTAGAATGTCAAATTCACGCGAAGTTGTAGCATAAACTATACGTTACTGGCAGCCACCATGTCTCAACTGATTCTTTTATCGATTGAGATAATAGCCGAGTTGTAACGGATGTAACGATATACGATTGCTTTCATTCCAGATCTAGGAGTACGGCTTAACAGAAAGTGTTTTCAAACAGCGAGGTCCAGGGTCCGTTAAAATGTACGCAGTGTTTCGAGGATTATTTGTCTCAGTTTACAATTGAAATTGCTTATAAGTGATCATGGATATCTCTACTTCTGTGTTTGGTAACATCCTGCATTCATCGAGACTTCACAATGATAGAGAGCAGATGACATCAGACACGGCTGAATATGCATCGGTAAGGTATACAGAGTCTTTACCATTTTATGAACAAATACATATAGAACACAAAATTACAATGGATGCACATTTAATTTGAACGAATATAATAGGAATAATTTCTTTTAAATTGATTAAATTGCTTATTTTGAAATGAAATGGAAACGCTGTGAAGAATTTAGCGATGAGAAATACAAGATACACGAACTTGAAACACAATTCTTGAAAAAGAAAAGCATAATTTGAAAACATTCTCTATCATTGATTAACATGATCATTGACAGCCGTAGGACTACTCACTACACGTTTATACTGTCAAGAAGTGATTCTTCCTACATTGAAGGAGACTGTATAAAGTAGTAATTATAAGCGTTTAACAATAGGCAACGTCAATGTAATTTATGGTAAAGGTAAGGGTGTATTCTGCCTGAAGGCAGGTCCGAATCTCCGCAGAGATGAAAAAAAGAGAAGAAAAACCAAGCTCGTGGCACATACAGTCCGTTAAATTTCCTCGCCTGCCTAGATGACTTCTGCCTAGTCAGATGCCCCAAAGTGTTACGTGGTCAGTATAACGTTATCCTCAGTCATTTTGATTGGTTTAAAATTATGGTGGGAATAATGATACTAATTTCATGTCTTTTTAGGAGGTCAAGTTTAATTTTAAACTAATCTTTATATTTCTGAGGAAAAATTCAAGTCTGCATTTGTTAATGTCAAATGTATAGACGTACAGTTAAAAAAGATCATCTTGCTTGTATAAAATATTATATTGTATTTATAATTTATTGTAGACTTCTAGTGTTTATCAAATCCTGTTTCTTAACGTTATAACAAAACAGATATAATTATTGGTTTTACGGGTGAAATATTAAATAGTGCAAAAGCGTCCCTTTTCGATAATTAAAAACATGGAAGATACGGGCAAGTTAAATATCTTCTGGTCTTCCTCGCATCTTGCGGTTCACCTGTTTATAGATTAGGTGTAATCCAGTATTCTTGTTTATCGTGCCAATGGAGACTGAATGGAATTGTGCTCATCGTAACCTTCAGAAGGGATCTTGTCACTAAGAATTTAACCTCATCTAAATAAGGACAGTGGTACTATAATGAAAGGATGCTAAAATCTGCCACTCTGACCACTCCACTCCCTGGAACCACGTGATTCCTGTATTAATTAACTTTATCACAGAACATGATGTCATTGAAGAAGCTTGTGAACGGGTTTCTGGATTCAGAGCTTTTCATTATGCGTCTGGCACATGTCCCATAGTCTAACAAAACGGGTTAAATAGCTTACATTGACAAGAAGATAAAGTGCGATTTCTGAATATTTCCTTTAGTTTGATATTAGATTAATGGCGTCTTCTAAAAAAATATGATTTCAGACATCAGTCAATTAAAAATCTGTACATCAGTATTTTACGTCCTCATCTCTCTGTATTGTGGCATTTGTGTATCATACGTAATCCTAAATGAACCACAGAATTGGAATGGATTCGGCTGACTGCCATGAGAAGGGAACGATCAGAACGTTTGGTAGGTTATGAAACGGAGGTCAGTTCGACAGTGGGTCAAGAAAGAACCTACGTTTGAATCTTGTCTTGTTAGTGTTCTCAGACGATTGTATCGGAACTGATCCCTCCTATCTATTTAAGTAAGATGTTACATATTTCATTGCGAACGAAAAATGGCGGAATATGTTGAGATATGACAATCCACCGTGCTGTCACCGAGATTAAATTTACAGATACACTGTCGCTAGGCAACGCACATAAGATGGGTAATACAAGTAAAGAGGTCATTTTAAATCCATGGTTTAGGAAACCATTTTCGTTTTCGTCCTCCATAATATCCGGAAGTGTTTGTCTTTATGTATACGAGCGATGCCCAGCCAAATCTATGGCACGCAGAGATCTGAATTTTTAACATAGGCGTATTCATATATTATTCTTTATACAGGTAAAGACTTGATTTCATTAATTATTTACATTAGTTTAAATCATTTTATTTACTTATTTTATTTCATATTAACCCGATATTCTTTTCATTCACTTAAATGTTAGGGAATATGAGGATTTCGCTATACCATCGATAAAACGTGAATCATATTTTCTTTCAAATAACTCAAAAACATATGTTATTATTTTACTAGCATGTGCCCGCAGCTTTGCCCGCGCTTATATATTCAACCGTTAGATGTTTCTAAACTATTTATTTAAAAGCAAATTAAAACATCATATTTATTAACTCACATAGTTTTGACGTAAATTGAATGAAATACATTATTTTATTTTTATTATATTGTTACTTTCAATGATTAAGATACCGGGTTGATGGATGGTACAGATAATATTAAAACCATGTAAAAGACCTTGTTATATAATATAAAATATATTGTTTCCTTATAGAACTTCGGAATAAAATATATTCATGTCCTTCCATTTGGTGGTAAGATGTATACTGTATTGTGTTTGCCTTTCGAACTCTTGAACAATCCACGTACAGTTGACAACGGCAAAAGCACCGTTTTCGAAGATGGAGTCCTACAACTTTAAGCGATTGTCCTATGTCAAAATTTCAGATCTCTGTGTGTCGTAGATTTGACTGGGCTTCGCACAGATATACACAAACCCTTCCGAATATTACGGGCTGGTCGCTCCTCGTGTCGCGGACCCAAAATGGCTTCCCACTCAATGGACTTACAGTCCGAGGAATACTACTTCGCCCGCGGCATGCTCAGTCATGATGGTGGCTTCAATAATATTCGTCATCAGTTTCAGAGCCGTGTTCATTGCAGAGGAAAGGATTCATATTCCTGAGAAGGATAATCGGTGCCACAATCGTCCACCCCAAGATGTTCAAGGGTACAAATTGTTTAAAATCTGTGTCGTGTAGTTGACAGCCTTATCTGTATGACATGTCGTGTCGATAGACTTTTCAATTTATAAAAAACTGGATAATTCTTCTGAGTGTTGCTTGTTGATGACGTTGACAGCTTCATGTGTTGGTGCAAGAATTGCTCTTAGACATAGCCGTGCGTCTTAGGTGAAAACCTGTGCCCACCTATGACAAACATTTTAGATCTTTGTTTGCCGTGGATTTGGCTGGGCATCGCACACATGAACACAGACAGACAGACAGACAGACAGACAGACAGACAGACAGACAGACAGACAGACAGACAGACAGACAGACAGACAGACAGACAGACAGACAGACAGACAGACAGACAGACAGACAGACACTTCCTTTTATTATTATAGAGTTAGAGGAAACATACTGTACATAAAATAGATAATAATAAACAAGGAATAGTAATACATATATCAGTCAAGATGCCATTTAAGTTCATGGCATAAGAAACCATTTCCTGTCCATGATATCCGAAAGTATTTGGCTCTATGTATGTGTGCGTTGCCCAGCCGCCAAATCTACGGTACGCTGAGATCTGAAATTTCTAATATACGTGGGCACAGAATTTCATCGATCACGCATGGCTGTGTCAAAAACCGTCAGCGTCATCAACAAGCAACTTTTACAAGAATTTGTCCGGTGTTCTACAAATGTACAAATCTATCGACACGACACGTAATACACATGAGGCTGTCATCTCCACGACAGAGCTTTTGAACAATTTGGAATCACCTGGAGAACCCTCAAACAGTTTGGAGCGGGCGATTGTGGCACTGATTATCCTTCTCAGAAATATCAATCCTCCTTCCCTCTGCAATGGAACACGACTCTCAGTCAAGAAACAGATGTCGAATAGCCTATTTTTGAAGCCACCATCATGACTGTACATGCAGCGGCAAAGTAGTGTTCATTCCTCGGATTCAAATCATTTCTTCGGATATACCGTTTGGATTTAGACTTCTGCAGTTCCCCGTTCGTTTGAGTTTCGCTATGTGCATCAAGAAGGCACAAGAAAAATCGTTTAAAGTTATAGGACTCGATCTTCGCAAACCGTGCTTCTCCCATGGTCAGCTGTACGTGGGTTGTTCAAGAGATGGAAAGGCAAACACACTCTCCATCTTACCTTCAAATGAAAAGACAATTAACATGGCTTGGCCAGAAGCTCTATAATGAAAAATCAGTTTGCTTTTTATTATATACAATATTTTAATATTATTATAATAAATATTATTTGTACCATCCACCAACCCGGTATCTCAAGTACTGAAAGCAAAAATATGCTTAAAATAAAATAATGTAGCCCAATTCATCCAATTTTTGTAAAAAAAAAAAAGATGTGTGTTAATACAGGTATGTTTTTCTTTTTCTTTTAAAGAAATGGTTTAAAAGCATCTAACGGTTTAATTAATAAACGTGATCGAAGCCGCGGGCACATGCTAATAAAGAAATAAACGAATAAATAAACGAAAAAATAATTGAGTTACGTTTACTGAAACTTATCTTTATCAGCTTTCCATTTCACTTTTAGAGTAACATTATTTTACATACTCAATACTAAACTGGGAAAACCATCATTTAAAAGTTTCTCAAAGTTCAGTTTCCATTTGATTAACATGAAGATTTATTGAAATAGAGTGGATATTAGGGGTGGTTTTACCTGTATATCTTAACATGAGGAATTTTCAAACATATATTTTCAATTCTTAAAAAATTCAGTATCAATATAATTATTTTCCACACCAAACGTCATGTTAGTATTCAGTAGTACATATTAAAACTCGGAGTTAATTGAATGTTTACAGATTTTAGAATATTCGTAATATTTTTATCAAGGATTTTTTCATTTATCAGCGTAGAAAATAAAGCAAGCTTTCAGTTTTATGTGACTGTTGATTTCGTGATCATAGGCACCGGACAGGATTTCCGATTTATTTCAAAAATGTCGAACCGAGTGGCTCGGACGGTTGAAGCGTTGGCCCTCTGACCCCAACGTGGCAGGTTCGATCCTGACTCAGTCCGGTGGTATTTGAAGGTGCTCGAATATGTCAGCTTCCTGTCAGTAGATTTACTGGCACCTAAAAGAACTCTTACGGAACTAAATTCCAGCACCCTGGCGTCTCTGAAAACCATAAAAATAGTTAGTGGGACGTAAAGGCAATAACATTATTATTATTATTATTATTATTATTATTATTATTATTATTATTATTATTATTTCGAAACTTCAGCATGTATTGGCCAGGATCACCTTAGTGAGAAGCCAGTGCATTTTACAATAATATTTTCTTAAGTACTGCAAAGAGAATTGTTATAATCAGAAGATACAGAAACACTACAGGCATTGTTCTGAGTTTTACGATCAGATGTATATACCTTCTTTTATCATTCTTAATTCCTCCCTAAAAATTTGCAGTGTTTCTTTAATGCTACATAATAAAACGGAAAATTTCACTATAATTCAAAATCCAGTAATAATTTCAACCATTGCTTCTTTGAGAACTTTCTTACTATGTACAAACAAGTTCCTGTAAGTACTGCACTACTACCAGGAAAGTATTGAAGCACTGCAGAGCTAAAATGAAAAGGCACACTGAACGTAAAAATAGTACTTTCTGTATTGTCAAAAATCCGTTAGGGACCATTAAATGAAAAATGTTTAAATAGTATTACATTTAATAACATGTTATTATTTAACTGAAATGTATTTAAATGAGTGTATAAGGAGCTAATCTTTACATAACAAAGGAAATGAATTCTTTAGTCAAAATACAAATTTTAGTCATTTCCCCAAAGTCAGTAGCTCTACTGGTCCTTCCAGAGACTATTTTCCAATGACTTGGTGTCTCCTAAGCCCAACATCAGAAAAAGGAATCCTTTCAAACGGATGATCATCATACTGTATCATTAAACAACGCATTGTTGAGCATTTTTAAGCGTTCTATCGTGTTAGTTGCGGAATACCATTTGACTTTCCCTTTAAACATGTCAGTTTACTAAATGCTTCCCATTCTTTAGAGCTAAAGTTAAGAAACATTTTTTCTAAATGTTCCACGTGATAAAATATTCCAGTAATCCTATATGATGATGATGATGATGATGATGATGATGATGATGATGATGATGATATTGCTTGTTGTTTAAAGGGGCCTAACATCTAAGTCATCGGCCCACCAGTAATCTTAGAGATCATTTTGTTCTCTCATTCGAAACTCAATTATGTAATGCTACCTTTGGATATATCTGGCAAGAATGGCTCTGGAATACGGAGATACATGAACACTCATGGCATATTGTCAGTAACAAATGGTCTGCTATAATGATGACAATGTTTATTCTGAGTACTTATTCATATTCTGTGGGATATAAGGTTCCATGAGGTCACCACCGAGGAGGAGCTAACCTTGGGCTTATTTATCACGTCCTTCAAGAGGATATAGTTTCCTCATTGCCATTACATAATTGAAAATCGTTGAGTACCATACGGTAATGGCATTTCTCATCAATTTTTAGAAGTCTCTTTATAGTCAATTTTAACATGAATATGCTTTTTCATGGGGAGGGTGGGAGGGAACTGTTTGGAGTTAGCGTCATAAATTTCCTGACACCACTGTAACCGTGCGAACCAGTGTTTTTGTCATCTATGTATACTAGGTCAGAAACGTCACCTATACCCTGCTATAAGAATGCAACCTCTTAGTTCGATTCCAGATGATAACGAATTTCTGCACGAGTTGCTTCCCGCTAAGCAACACACTCTAATGGCACAGATACAGATCAGTATGCTGTACGACGAACACGCCAAAGAGCTTTCGTTCCCAAATATCTACCTTGGTGAACCGCGTGCGTTCAAGACCGAGCAAGTTAGTCCGTTTATAATAGCTACGAGTGAAATTCGTAGACGAGGCAGACGCCGAGCGAAGCCCGAGCATGTCCTCTACATGACAACGAAGATTATGCGTATTCATCTGGCCGAAGGTTTGTTCGCCACGTTCAAAACCACCGGTGATACAATAAAACCTTACTCGCGCCGACGCTGAAGACAAGCAGTTTATCTGAAGGGCTGTATCGAGCGGAATCTCTTGCTCATTAAATCGATTCCCAACTCGATATAGTACTGGATGCAGCGGAAGAAGGGGGTGTTTGCGATGGTCCGTCAGCTAGGTAAACCCACTGTATTCTTAACGTTGAGATTAGAATTGTGGATAAGAACTCGCCCTCTCGTCTTGGGTAAGCCCAAAACATATCCTTGATTCTATCTAGTGGAGTGATAGAGTGAAGTATTTAAATTATGTTGTAACTGTTTAAATGGTCCTTGTTTTTTATGGACGTTGTATACCGTACATTACACTCTGTTTCTGTACGAATAATGTGTCACTTCTAGCGTAAATATTTTAGATAAGCATCATATTGTAACTTGAGAAGCGGAACCTGCCACTGTGCGGGAATAACGCTAGGAAGATGGTCATATAATCTGAGGAGGAAGAACTGACAAAGTGACAGCTTTCCAACCTCGAAATAGAATATTCCCCATTCATAAGACGAGTAGCTGAACAAATTCCACTTGGACAGTCGACACTCGAAGGACTTTAGTTGAAATAATTATCTATGGAGCAAGAGACTCCGTGGCTCAGGCGGCAGCGTGCCGGCCTCTCACTGCTGGGTTCCATGGTTCAAATCCTGGTCACTCCATGTGAGATTTGTGCTGGACAAAGTGGAGTTGGGACAGGTTTTTCCCCGGGTACTCCGGTTTTCCCTGTCATCATTCATACCAACAACACTCTCTGATGTCATTCATTTCATCTGCTATTCATTAATCATTGCCCCAGAGGAGTGAGACAGGCTTCGGCAGCCGGCATAATTCCTATCCTCGCCGCTGGATGCGGCTTCATTCATTCCGTTCCTGACCCGGTCGAATGACTGGAAACAGGCTGTGGATTTTCAGTTTCATTTTCATCTATGGAGCAATTGGCGGGACAAGAACTACATTACTATGAAACCACTTAATGAGGCGCCAGTATTCTCTTCCAGGTACCATAATAGTTATCTATCCACATAAGTTCATTATGTTCAGATAGAAGTACATTCTACCCTCCAAAGCGCTGCAGTCTTTTTTCCATTGGAGTCAAATCGTTCATAGCACAGAATTTTGCCATTACCATCTCCTTCATGCTACAGAATTTCAGATTTTTACTCAACGCTAAATACGGCGTAGAGTCAGGCGGCAACAAGGTATAAACCAGATAACTAACATCGTAGCTAATGGGGAATGGACGTAAGAACTACTATCGACTTGACTGAGAAAAGTTTAAAGAGTAAAGTTAACAACAAACACACAGTGCAATAGTCTGTTCGGTATATTGAAGCATGCAACTTTTTATCGTCAGTCTTGAATGGTCGTGCCTAATCGGTCAAGCAAAACGTTGTGTCTGGATGGCAAATCTGACGTTCTGCTTAAACTGAATGAGGTTCGAAGAGCGCGCAAAAGACTGATGGGCAAGAGCTTTCCATGCAAGTATTTCCCTTTGTGCATTGCTTTCACTTTCGTATGAATACATCGATTTATACCATAGTGCCCTTTGTTTTTAGCAACTAAAATCGAGAGATTATAGTGGCAGGGAGAGAAAGCGTCAGACATGCGCCTTGCTGGTTAACAAGTGTTCAAAAGTGAACCGTGTAGCAACAGGCGTTGTAATAACGAAAAACTTTTCTGTTTATTGTAAAGAGTCGCTGAAAGTAGAGACCAATGCATTCCTAGGCCTCTTCAGAAGATAGATTTGTACTTATTCTGGAGCAATTAAGTACTGTCTAGAAGATTATAAACAACATATTTACTCCATGGTGATCCTCGTAAATAGGGAGCAGTGTGGGCGCCTGTTTTGCACTAATCATATCTGTCACTCTTATGTGATTATGAAAAACTGGTGATAACACGTTAGTATATATGCCCTTAAATAATAGTTCAGAAATTCTTTTAAAAATAAACCATTCTTCCCTTTGCGAAGTTCAAATGATCATAAATATGTCTCCCGGCCATGGCCATCCATCAGATTTGAAGAGATCTCGCTGAGTTTATATATACATGTAATTGAAGACAGTATTTGAACCTGTTCTCTATTCAATTATTCTTCCTCCAGAGATAACGAGACCGTCATTTGGGTCCATATACTGTTGTAAACATGGCGAAAGTGCCGATTACAAGCAACATTTTAACATCATAGTGTCCTTCATACACACACAGGAAATACACAATGTGATGTGCCGTATACCCTTCGCACGCAAAATGGACGAATAGACATTAACCAGTCTATGGTAATAGTCGAGGTTTTAACTTCGCGTTAAGAGACGCAATTACCGAGCTCGATAGCTGCAGTCGCTTAAGTGCGGCCAGTATCCAGTATTCGGGAGATAGTAGGTTCGAATCCCACTGTCGGCAGCCCTGAAAATGGTTTTGCGTGGTTTCCCATTTTCACACCAGGCAAATGCTGGGGCTGTACCTTAATGAAGGCCACGGCTGGCTTGATGGGTGAAGTATTTTCTCATCTGTCTCGTGAAACAGGGCAGATCAAAATGTAGCTTGCAGCGTATCGCCTGTGTTTGCATGCAGGAAACGAAGTTTCTATCTCGTTTGTGGCTGTGAAAATATGGAAGCTGCTGCTTTATGCGTGGGTGGTGCTGAGTAATGACATTCGGAGCACTTCTAGTCAGTCAGAATAATATTGAAACCTTGTACGCTTCATTATGGCACCACCATCCAGCTTTTGCGGTTTCCATAGCATAACCTTTGATGGTGTTTTCTGACAATCCAGTCAGCCTCTGCGCTGAAGATTTAACGGAGAGTACCCAATGCAATGCTCAACATAATACGAAAATATTACCTTCTGTAATATCCGCCATGGTAGACAACTCAGACATTGCTACAGCCTCAGACGGGGACATCATTTAACATTTGAGACTCGGAGATTTGGAAACAAATAAAAGCTCAGCACTCAAGAAATCATGATCATATCCTGTCACCTGGTGCATCAGTGTGAAAGGATCCAGATCTTTTCGGACACATTCTCCTATTATATCACTCATCTGTTTGGCAGTGCCTAAACTTTAGTAAATTTACATTTTGTGATCAAGCAGACCAAAGGTCATTTATTTCGTCCGTGACACAAATTTATTTATGGAATATTTCAAAACAAGGGTAATTGAATGAACACGAGGTCATTCGCTTGTCTGGCTCTGTTCTAGCGATAATATCTGAACGAAAATTCTCACCACCTTCAGGTCAGGAACGGGTTTATAGGAAGGAGAGTTAGGGAATGGAATAACTTACCAAGGGAGATCTTCAATAAATTCCAATTTCTTTGAAATCATTTAAGAAAAGGCTTGGAAACAACATATAGGGAATCTGCCACCTGGGCGACTGCCCTAAAGACAGATCAGTATTGATTGATTGATTGATTGATTGATTGATTGATTGATTGATTGATTGATTGATTGATTGATTGATTGATTGATTGATTGAACATGAGTTCATAAAATCTGTAAACTATTTATTACCTTGAAATGATGTCTACACTATTTTTTGAGTCTCTCACCATAATCAGCTATGAAGTTTGAAGCATAGCCAAACCTGGACCATTAACCGGACTGAGCAAGTTGACCACGTGGTTTGGGTCACATAGCTTGCATTCGGGAGCTGGCAGGTTAGGACCCTACTCTCGGCTGCCCCGAAGGTATTTTTCCACAGTTTATCGTTTTCAAACCGGGCTGTACCTTAATATAGGCCAAGGCCGTTTCCTTCCAAGCCCCAAGCCCTTTCCTGTCTCATCGTCGCCATGAGATCTGTCTATGTCGGTGCGACGTAAAGCAAATAGTAAACAAAGAAAACAAAATGTTTAACATATTAGGAGAGGAAACTATTTTGCAAGAAGACAAATTGCGTCTTTTCTTTTTTTGCTAGTTTCTTTACGTCGCACCGACACAGATATGTTTTATGGCGACGATGGGACAGGAAGGGCTAGGAGTGGGAAGGAAGCAGCCGTGGCCTTCATTAAGGTACAGCCCCAGCATTTGCCTGGTGTGAAAATGGGAAACCACGCAAAACCATTTTCAGGGCTGCCGACAGTGGGATTCGAACCTACTATCTCCCGAATACTGGATACTGGCCGCACTTAAGCGACTGCAGCTATCGAGCTCGGTAATTGCGTCTCTTAACGCGAAGTTAAAACCTCGACTATTACCATAGACTGGTTAATGTCTATTCGTCCATTTTGCGTGCGAAGGGTATACGGCACATCACATTGTGTATTTCCTGTGTGTGTATGAAGGACACTATGATGTTAAAATGTTGCTTGTAATCGGCACTTTCGCCATGTTTACAACAGTATATGGACCCAAATGACGGTCTCGTTATCTCTGGAGGAAGAATAATTGAATAGAGAACAGGTTCAAATACTGTCTTCAATTACATGTATATATAAACTCAGCGAGATCTCTTCAAATCTGATAATTTTGATGATGATAATGATTATTGTTGTCCGCTTCCGTAGCGTAATGGCTAGTGTTATTAGCTGCTGTCCTCAGGGAACCGGGTTCGATTCCTTGTACTGCCAGAAAATTAAAATTGGCAGGAAGTCTGGTATGTGTTTGAAATGGTACATGCAGCTCACCTCCATTTGGGATGTGCCTGAAAAGAGCTGCACCCGCTCGGGATGAGGATACGAATTTACCTTTTATTATTATTATTTTACGGGGCCTAACATATAGGTCACCCGCCCTCTTTCAAAATTCATACGGCCATACATATTTCTCTTAGATGTGATACGCACAAAATTCTGGTTCTACCAGTGAGAACAACAGCCATGTATAGAGCCGTATGGCATGGACGGTGACTATTGACCGGATCCTCAGTGTTCTCCGTTGCCACTTGTATAATCCAGTGACTGTCAACTAAATGCTAATGGAAACCACGCTATTCCTTCCTCTATTCTATTGTTTCTGATGTTCTTTGATTACTTAAATCTCCTCTATAAATGTTAATTCCGTTCATCTAGCGCTTTAAACTGCGAGTGTCTGTGGCACTGAGGACATTTCTCACGCAACTCTGCCGGACTGTCACATCATACAAGCCGACTGCAATGTGTCTTATATCCATCGCAAGCAAAATGAACGAATAGACACGAACCAGTCTATGGCAGTTCAAGGTTTTGACTTCGCGATGAGAGACGCAATTTGTCTTCGTGCCAAAACGGTTTCCCCTCCTAAATATGGTGCGCCACTTGAGGTGTGGCGCAGGAAGCTCATCTAATTATATCATCACGAGATGTATCCTTACCGGGAATAATAATCGGGTAGTGACTGTTTCACACGATCTCGACTGATAGGAGGAAAGGATTCCAGTAATTTACATCATTATTGTGAGCAATTATTTGCATCTGTGTATTGTGGCGCATGTTAAACTTTGTAATCCAGGTTAGCTATGAACGAAAACAAGAGGAAAATTAACATTTCCCAAGACGAACTTATACAGCGTTTTTCTAATTTACATTCCTCTCCTACACTTAAACCTTGTAGTCGGTGTGTCGTCGTAGATCACCAAAAATGTCTGAATCGAACAGTGTATCCTCGTATACGAAACATGCAGTTACAAATTACCGTGTACCTGAAGAAATAATCACTTCCGTTAACACTTACTTTAAAATTATAGACACTTTTTTTGCAACAAATAAGAATTCTTTAATATTATGTACCCTATTGCAGGACATAGTAAAACGAAATAACACAACACATTTTAGTTAACTATAAAACCTTCTGAAATCATTGTTCCAAGAAATATATTCTTATTATTATTCTTACAAAGCTTTTCCCACACCTATGGGGTCGCGGGAGCGAACTGTGTGTCACTGTTTTACGGCCGGATGCTCTTCTTGACGCCAATCCTATGTGGAGGAAAGTAATTACTATTGCGTGTTTCTGTGGTGGTTGGTAGTGTAGTGTGCTGTGTGAATTTGAAGAGAAGAGTATTGGGGCAAACACAAACACCCAGTCTCCGCACGGTCAACTCGCCCGGTAGTCAACGTTCCTCACCGAATTCATCATTCATTTCTCCATTATAATTAACAATTAATTCTGCTTCAAGAAAGAAACTTTAGATCTGTATTTCAGTTACAAAGGTTATGAATGATATTACAACACAGGTTGCCAGTTTGTTCCTACAAACGTAGGCTCAAGAACTGGTGACTAAATAATATATTCCAAGCTCCTAAAATGAATGAAAAAACAAAACCACAATTTCTGAACTTTGTTTCAAGAGCGTGGTAGCTGAGTGACTCTAGCGATAACTTGGTAATTTGAATCGCGGTCAACGCAAGTGCTCTTAATAAGGGAAAACATAACGTACAACTGCTTCAGATTCACACTTGTAAATGTAGCCTGTGTATAAATATGGGCCAAACATTTTCATGGCATGGAGTAAGCTTGGACTAATAAAAGTAGCAAAAAAATATATTTATTGTATCAAATTTTCATACGTATAAAAATTACAGTTACTTCCTCCCCCCCTCCCTAGTAAATCATCATCATCATCATCATCATCTGTTTACCCTCCAGGTTCGGTTTTTCCCTCGGACGCAGCGAGCGATCCCACTACCACTTCAAGGGCAGTGTCCTGGAGCTTCAGACTCTTGGTCGGGGGATACAACTGTGGAGAATGACCAGTACCTCGCCCAGGCGGCCTCACCTGCTATGCTGAAGATCGGATGGGATAGGCAAGGAAGAGGGAAGGAAGCGGCCGTGGCCTTAAGTTAGGTACCATCCCGGCATTCGCCTGGAGGAGAAGTGGGAAACCACGGAAAACCACTTCGAGGATGGCTGAGGTGGGAATCGAACCCACCTCTACTCAGTTGTCCTCCCGAGGCTGAGTGGACCCCGTTCCAGCCCTCGTACCACTTTTCAAATTTCGTGGCAGAGCCGGGAATCGAACCCGGACCTTCGGGGGTGGCAGCTAATCACGCTAACCACTACACCACAGAGGCGGACCCCCTAGTAAATACTTACTGTTTAAACATTAAAACCCTTATTACCTTTCTGCTATGGGTATTAACCCTTAAATGCGCAATTTGTTATTTCTTTCAAATACTATGAATTTTCATGCCGAAAGTAATACGTTATCAGGAAAATATTTAACAATTTATGTCAAAACAAATATTTTTTTATTTGATTCAATCAAAATGTTAAGGTATGTGCTAATCTGTACGAATACTGTAGCTACTAGCATATTTGTCCTAGATATGTCCTTGCTCACGAATTGTCTGAGATAAGCCACATTTCTAATTGTTTTACCTTAGCTGTTAAATATTTACATCACTCCAGCTGATTAGCAGGAAAAATCATAAAATAAAAGACCGTTCATTTTTTGCTACAGTAGCGACACTTAGTGAGTTCTTCACGATGTAGAATTAAATGCACACTTGTAAACACGTAAAGTAGATATAACAGACAATTAAATTATCAGTCCGCCTCTGTGGTGTAGTGGTTAGCGTGATTAGCTGCCATCCCCGGAGGCCCGGGTTCGATTCCTGGCTGTGCCACGAAATTTGAAAAGTGGTACGAGGGCTGGAACGGGGTCCACTCAGATTCGGGAGGTCAACTGACTAGAGGTGGCTTCGATTCCCACCTCAGTAATCCTCGAAGTGGTTTCCCGTGGTTTCCCATTTCTCCTCCAGGCAAATTCCGGGATGGTACCTAACTTAAGGCCACTGCCGCTTCCTTCTCCCTTCCTTGCCTATCCCTTCCAATCTTCCCATCCCTCGATAAGGCCCCTGTTCAGCACACCAGGTGAGGCCGCCTGGGCGAGGTACTGGTCATCCTCCCCAGTTGTATCCCCGATCCAATGTCTCACGCTTCAGGACACTGCCCTTGAGGCTGTAGAGGTGGGATCCCTCGCTGCGTCCGAGGGAAAAACCAACCCCGGAATGTAAGCAGATTAAGGAAGAAGAAAGAAAGTAAATTATTATCTGCACATATGCAATTCTGTGCATTTAAGCGTTAAGATTATCAGGACATTTTGCACTATTACTACAAACTGATACATCTAAAAGTTCAAAAACACTTTCCTCATTGAAGATAATAACAGGTCTACTTTGATGCTATTTGGCCATAGGTTTTCCGTGGCATCATTTAACAATTTAGCTATGTTCTTCGCTGCGTTCTCCTTAATAGAACACGCCCAGATGGCTCACCATTCCTTAAACCGGGAGAAAAGCGTCCTTTCCACATTACATAAATACACTAGAGTCCCGCTTTGAATAATGATACTAGTGAAATACATTCTAAGTGATTTTATGATAACAATAACTTTGAAGCCAAAAATACGGATCGTATTTGGAATAAAATGTTAAATGATGTACATGAGTTTCCCTCAATATGTAAATATATGTACTATACTCGAAATATGGACAAATATTGAAAATAAAAGATGTTCACGAACATCTGCCAACATTTTAATGTAGCTTATAAAAAAGAATATATTTTCATATAAATCCCAGCCCTGCTCGTGAATTAAGGTTAACAATCACGTAAGATTACGTTTGCTCCAAGGAGACAGCAGTTTAATCGCGGCCAGTGAAGTTGGGACTTATAAATTAAAAAGTCATATAGCTGTGGTTCGGATTCCACGTTAAACGAGAGGCCGTGCGCTGCTGTCATCAGTCACATAAAACTGCAAGTTGTCTTGCTTGCTACAGTTTGTCGTGGACTGTACTTGGCAATGGGCAGGCAAACACCTCACCTCCGAACTGGTTTGCAGCCCACGCGATAAGCAGTTCGCACACTTGCACGAGTATTTTTATATCGATTTATAATAGCGTGTGCTGGTATAACAGTACTTCAGCCATGTCTCAAGTCACTGCAACGTAAACCACTGCAGCTTACAACTCGACCGCGAAGGGACCTGTGAGTTTGAGGCAATTAGGGTCAAGCGTGTAGTCAAACGAGATGCACCAGTCAGTCGAGTGGCGCAATAATCGAGCTTGAAATTTTCTGCCCTGAAATATGAACGTTTGAGGTAAGAACTATGAATGAACAACACGTCGACATATTTCTGCGGCCCTAGCAGTTACATGATCTGGTATCTTCTTCTTATGCTCCTTGGTGATTTTTCCAGTTAATTGAGGTGGATTTTACCCAATTTCGACTGGATGCCTTTCCTGACGCCAACCCTATGTATAAGGATATGTACACTATGGCTTGTTTCTGTAGTGTTTGGTAGTGTGGCTTGATCTATGTAGAAGAAACGAATATAAACACCCAGTCCCCAAGCCAGAGGAATTAAGCATAGCCTGGCCAGAATCGAACACGGGGCCCTCTGAATGGAAGTACGCCGACCATTGAGCCAAGGAATACACTAAAAATCAATTTTGTTGACAGTTAAGCAAAGTAAACTAGTTTAAAAACATCACTTAAATGCACTAGATCAGTTTTGAACAGCGGAAATACTACATAAATACTACACAATACGTTTGGAAATATTTATAGGGTACATGCAACTTCATAGAGCCTCCGTGGCTCGGGTGGCAGCATGCCGGTTTCTTACGGCTGAGTTCCGTGGTTCAAATCCCGGTCGCTCCAAGTGAGATTTGTGCTGGACAAAGCGGAGTTGGGACAGTTTTTTCTCCGGGTACTCCGGTTTTCCCTGTCATATTTTATTCCAACAACACTCTCCAATATCATTTCATTTCATCTGTCATTCATTAATCATTGCCCCAAGAAGTGCGACAGGCTTCGGCAGCCGGCACGATTCCTATCCTCGCCGCTAGATAGGGGCTTCATTCATTCCATTCCTGACCCGGTCGAATGACTGGAAACAGGCTGTGGATTTTCATACACCTTCTCATTGGGCCCGATTTTATAACTGCGTCTGCAAGTAAAATTGAACCGAATAGTTATAATTAAAATAATAATACCGGGCGAGATGGCCGTGCGGTTAGGGACGCACAGCTGTGAGCTTGCATCCGGGAGATAGTGGGTTCGAACCCCACTGTCGGCAGCCCTGAAGATGGTTTTCCGTGGTTTCCCATTTTCACACCAGGCAATACTCGGGTTGTACCTTAATTAAGGCCACGGCCGCTTCCTCCCCATTCCTAGGCCTTTCCTATCCCATCGTCACCATAGGAGCTATCTGTGTCAGTGTAACGTAAAACAAGTAGCATAATAATAATAATAATAATAATAATAATAATAATAATAATAATAATAATAATAATAATAATAATAATAATGTATGGTCTCGGCTACCGAATGAAAATCTTTTTAATTTTCGTTTCATAGGAGACTTGTATGCAAACGTTGGCGTTTCAGTTCAATGCATAGCCCAATAGTCAAAATTATGAGAAGCTCTCCTAGAGACAAAAGAGAAAAGTGAATAAGATTCTTTTATATGTTGACACCACCGAGCTCGATAGCTGCAGTCGCTTAAGTGCGGCCAGTATCCGGTATTCGGTAGATAGCGGGTTCGAACACCCCTGTCGGCAGCCCTGAAGATGGTTTTCAGTGGTTTCCTATTTTCACACCAGGCAAATGCTGGGGCTGTACCTTATTAAGGCCACGGCGGATTCCTTCCCACTCCTAGCCCTTTCCTGTCCCATCGTCGCCATAAGACCTATCTGTGTCGGTGTGACGTAAAACAACTTGTAATATATATATGTTGACACCAACGATATCGTGAACAATAAATGTTCCAATCTACTCTTGGCATTATAATTACTGGTATATTAATAATCCGTTTTCATGGCGAACTCTTGGTTTTCCGGCCTCTGTCAAACTCTACAACAGTTACGCACCTGGCTGCGCGGTTAGGGTCACGTAGATAACAGGTTGCATTCGGGAGGTAGTGGGTTCTAACCCCACTATCGGTAACCCTGAAGATGGTTTTCCAAGGTTTCCCATTTGTACACCAGGGAAATACTGGGGCTGTATCTTAATTACGGCCACCTAGCCCTTACCTATCCCTTCGTCGCCTATCTGTGTCGGTTCGACGTAAAGCAAATTGTACAAAAGAATAAATCATAAAAGGGGCTGATGACCTAGATGTTAGGGCCCTTTAAACAACAAGCATCATGATCATCATCAACAAATAAAACATAAAAAAATAAAAAAACAAAAGCATTGAATTTTCAGGAAATGCAATGAATGTATGGAGAACCTCCATAGTCTGATATTTATATTTCAAATACTAGCATTTCTTAATGCCATCATTTTAAAGCAATAACTTAAGTATTTTCGTAAATAATCATGATCTGAAGGAATAAGAGATTGTGAAGACTGGCTAAGTTCACAGACTGAGCAGTTCTCACATTTAATTTTTGAACGAATGAGTGATTATCAATACTGGCTAAGTCCACGTACTGAGAAGTTGTCACTTAATTATTTACCGTTACTTCACATCCTATATTATTTAAGTTTTCTGAATTATGTTTGACAAGTTTGTAATATATCTCCAGATTTTATTTATTCCACATGACATTTAGACTGAAACCACACAATTACAGTAAAAATTATTATAAAATGGAGATATTATTATAAGGTGTGATCAAAACGTTTCCGTCTGAGGGCGTTACTGAAGCGGACATGTAACGTAGTGCGACTCCGATGCGGGTATATAAGCACGAACATGTAGGCAAAGGGATTAGTGTGGCGGCCGTGTCGTGCCGAGGCGCGTGCGTTTAATGCGTCCATGTGAACTACGGCAACGTTATTACCAAATGCGTCCAAACAGGACCAACGTGCTATTATTCTGTTCTTGACTGCTGAAGGACAGACAGCGGTGGACATCCATCGGAGAATGAAAACTGTGTATGGGGTAGCATGTCTGTCGGAAACCACCGTTGTGGAATGGTGCCCTAAATTCCGTTTCAGTGGCATTTTGACACAAGACCCAAAGGTCATCAGGCAGAAAGTACGCCAACTCAAGTGGGAGACACTCGAGCACCCACCCTGATCTCTCCCCATGCGATTATCACGCCTTTGGTATCCTCAGAAACGCTTTGAAGGGTCGACGTTTCCTGTCGGACGAGGACGTGAAGCAGGTGATTACGGACTTCTTCTGGCAGCAGAAGACGATGTTTTACCACACGGGGATCTTCAACCTGGTCGTGGTGCGTCGGTGGGATGAGTGCTTTAATGCTCACGGCGATTTTGTCCGATTGGCATCCCGATTCAGGACTGTACAGCCATCGAACGGAAACTTTTTGTTCGCCCCTTATATTATAAAGTAAGTAATTGATTTATTTATTGTCTAATGTTGTTCATAACTACAATGATGTTTGTGGTAATAAAAACTTCCTAGAAATAATCTTTATGCAATTATTACAAAAATATGTAAATGAGATATCAGCTTTCAAATATACAAACAAGGTTCTACTTCCATGAATGTATTTCTGCACTGTACCAAACGACACAATCTTTCCTGCCGTAATGGGAACCAGAATTTACATCTACTTTGCAGAATTCTTTTGCGTCAAGCGTTATCACGAAATACTTCATCGGTTTTGCTACATCTGTAGCTTTCTCTGATGACACTTTGTTAGAGCGTTGTATTCCTCCAGTACTTTGCAGAATTGTTGACCCATCCTTCACCCATTGCAAAATAAATATAAATGGTAATCAAACTGTGAAGTTATATAAATTAATGTGCCGTTTATAAGAACAATGGTTACCATTATTTTTCACGAATACCGATTTAAACGTACCACCCCTGGCGTTTCGAACGGACTGTACAACATTTCGTTAACCAATATGATAAAATCTGTTTAACCCGAAGAACACACGTGGTTATTAAGCTCTAACGATAAAGTTATTTATTCCTTTATCATTTTTGATTGAGGCAACTAGATGATTTAGAAACTGAATAGTAAAGACGCCAACATGATCAGCTGGTCACTCAACGTGCAATGCACATGCGCGCTGGACTGAGCGACTTTTGCTATGCACTGAGAAAGTTTTCGGGTGCCTTGAGAAGATCATCGTACTATAGACAAGAATTGGGATAGTTTTGAGATACAAAGTGCATTTCAAATGATACAAGACTCTAAACACAACGTATCGATACATCAAACAGACACAAAATTCACAAAACTGAACTGAGCGCGTTTTGGAATCATACTTTTCAATTAAGATTAATCCGTTAAAATCAATCAAACACGGTATACTCTCAAAATTCTTCATAGTATCTAATGTGAAGAAATAATTTAAAATATTTAAGTCAATAGTTATAACAAACTTAAAACTGGTAACAGTTGTAAGGGAGGTTAAATACATAGTAGGCCTACTCCTTATTACGCATAGAAGTATCTGGTCTACATATAACTGGATTCTTCTTTTTTTTCCACCGATTTTTCCACAGCTGTGAGATCGCGGGTGCGAACTGTGCTAAAGATATGGATTTGGTCCTGTTTTTCGGCCGGGTGCCCTTCCTGACTCAGCCCTATATGAAGGGATGTAATTACTATTGCGTGCTTCTGTGGTGGTTGGTAGTGTGGTGCGTTGTCTGAATTTGAAGAGGAGAGTGTTGGGACAAACACAAACGGCCCCAGTCCCCGAGCTAGAAGAATTAATCAGACGTGATTAAAATCCCCGACCCGGATGGGAATCAATCCCGGAACCCTCTGAACCGAAGGCCCCAACGCTGACCATTCAGCCAAACAGTCGGACCTAAGTATAATTGGATTGTACAGCTTATATTCTAGTCAATTCAGATCCGAGTAAGTCGAAGTCTTCAACGTCATAAGAGGTCTTTATATTGTCGCATAGTATTGATTAGGATAAAAATCGAAGATCTGACATTACTCAGACTTGCTAATGTGTAAAAAGCAAACCCGGATCTGTGGTAAATATTTGTGTGTCATCAACGTCCTTTTATTCATATTACGACTAAAGTATCCCACAAACGACTTGTAATTTGTAACTGTCTTCCAACAGGAATATTTATCACAAGTTAACGAGTGATGTGAGGTACCTCGTCGTCACACATGTCTACGAGGAGCATGAGAGTCGGGAAATGCAGGCTATGATGCAATCACCTCAAGGATCATTCGTTTGCCTACTATAATACAGAAATCAAGTGGGAACAGCTGTTTACTGAACGAAAAGGAAAGTAAAAGAAAAAGAAACAAAAAAATTACAACAGTAATTAGGTAAAATTTATGAACCGCCATTCTGTTCCTAGGACTGCTTAGTCCTCAGCCGATGGGCTGAGAAAGTTCTCGGATGCCTTGGGAAAATCATCGGAAGTCTAATAGTTTTGGTAACTGCACGGGAACTATTTGTTCCACAAAGTGGGCGCCGAACAAATTATCTCGGAGACCTCCATTTTCTCCTTCAATTTAATGTAGATAGACTTTTCTTTCTATTTGCTTTACGTCGCACCGTTACAGATAGGTCTTATGGCGACGATGGGATAGGAAAGGCCTAGGAATGGGAAGGAAGCGGCCGTGGCCTTAATTAAGGGACAGCCCCAGCATTTGCCTGGCGTGAAAATGGGAAACCACGGAAAACCATCTTCAGGGCTGCCGACAGTGGGGTTCGAATCCACTATCTCCCAGTTGCACGCTCATAGCTGCGCGCCCCTAACCGCACGGCCAACTCGCCGGTATTTAGATGGATTAGATAAATGTCTTTATTGGCGTAGTTAAGGTCATGATATCTTCTCTTGCACTAAACCAGTTAGTATACATTAGAATTGTCACTCGTAATCAATCAATTTTTATCCCCCCACTGAGGTTTGCGGCAGACCTCTCCAGCCTGTATATTTTTAACTCTCTGCAGAAGCAAGAGCATCATCTTCCTCGGTAAGCTGAGCCTACACTTGAGTTTAGATTGTCGATACAATACCTTTCAATCTTCTCTTAGTCTACCCAAAATTATAATAAGATCTTAAACGACATTTGCTTCGCAATTAACACAGTAGCCATTGTTTTTGCATTGAAATCATTGTAGAAAAATAGTAGCTCTAATCTTGATCAATTCGAAGTGGTCACTCAATTTCTATTACACCTTTATTCGATTCCGTTTGGCCTGTTCTCTTCTGCTCTAATAATTTGGACCCACTATACAATCCAATCCATGCGCTAATCTTCATACGACACCTTCGTCCCTAACTTAGCCTCTCTCCATTCATTGCAAATACCCTTACTATTTCCGTGAGTCACTATTGGTTTATGAATATTGCATTATTATTGTACCACATGTTGTTATTATTATGTATTATTGTTATTATTATTATTAGTAGTAGGCCTAGTAGTAAAAGTAGCAGTAGTATTCACGCAAACCTGTTATGTGGAAATGTTTATAACGCGTATAAACTAATTTATCGGGAATTCTAAAGTGCGGAATTCATGAGCAGAGATTACTGATTTTCTTGCCCATGAAACTAATGATTGATGTCTTTCAATCCCACTACCTTCCTAAGATGTTAGTAAATTATCTCCAAAATATCATACTTCTGGTATTGAGTAGTCTGTGATGTTAAGTGTAGAGAAGTAGCATTTTAAACGACAAGGGATACGAAACTTCAGATAAAGGAATCAAGAAGCAGTGCTGGATTATTTACACCGTACAAGTAAGAAATCATGTGGCTTCTATTGTAGGAAAAAGGCAGAGGGCGAGTTTACAACGAGAAGTAAGACAATTTCTCATCGTCCTTCGTTCGTCAAATTTTGAATGCCACCTCGGTTCTAAGGTCATCCATAAGATAGATTTTAGAACTAGGACAGCTAGGACATAAAGAGTCCTCGGATTTGTTGTACTTGACCTTCCTTTCAAAGCAAGACCGTACGGTGGCATAGCAACCTCGCCTACCCTGGAGGGCAAAATTACTTGAGCAACTGGGAAATCATGCAATAACCCTGGAATATAGCAGTGAGGAACGAGGATCTACTGAGCGAGCATTCTATATCTGGGTCCCTTTGAGTCATATAAGTTCTTTCCTTTTTGTTTTATTTAGGAAATATTTAATGTGTTCCTTCAGTATTCTACAAGTAATTACTATCTCAGTTTTTCTTGGTATTTCCGTAGCTCATCAGATATGAATGAAACGTTACAAGTTCTGTGAAGGGGAATGAAATATCATTGGAAGTTGAAACCTTCCTGTTGTCTACAGCTGCTGGCTGAGTAGTTCAGATGGAAGAGCGCTTTGTTTATGAGCCCAAGATGGTGGGTTCGATACCGACTCAGTCCGGTGCTATTCGAAGGAGCCCAAATATACCAGCCTTGAGTCGATATTCACCATGACAAAAACCGATACTTCAGCATCCTCGAACGTCGCAAAAGTAGGTGGTGGGAGGTAAAAGAAATTACACTAGCCTATTATTATTATTATTATTATTATTATTATTATTATTATTATTATTATTATTATTATTATTATTATTATTATTATTATTTGCAACTGAACATGGTACCAACGATAAATTTGTGCCTTTTCTCTGGATCTTCCCCACTATTTAATTCTGTGTTATAATTTCTCTCTTAAGGACGCAACCAATACTCGCGAGCTCGGAAGATACTTCGCAGCTCACTCCGAGACAAACACTGTTTTTGCAAAGGCAACATCCGATTCTTTCTTAACCTACTCCTCGTATTGATCATAAATATAGGCCCTATGACTCCTTTGACACATTATCAGATAGATTTCGTTAACCGAGCGAGCTGGCTACGCTGTGTGATCTTTGTAACTGTAAATTTGTATTCGAGATGTGATGGGTTCGAACTCCATCACCACCAGTGATGAAGATTTTTCTCATGGTTATCCATTTTTTACACCAGGTGAATGCCGGGGCTGTACATCCATTAAAAACGTCCGTCCGTACAGGACATGAAGGCCCTTGGAGGAGTGGAAGGTAAAGGCTTCCACCATTGTTAACCGCGGCACGTGATGGGGTAGAATGGTTAGCTCTACTCCCGGCCGCCTTTGCCCCCGGGAATTAACCTGGTACTCATTTTTGGTGTAGGCTGAGTTAACCTCATGGCCATATGCACCTTCGGAAGTGGAAATCTCGTTTCTTAAATTTTACGACTTCCTGACGGGGATTCGAACCCATGTCCTTCCGGGATAACCGAGCACACCTTTACTGCCTCGGCCAGGCGACCCCTGTACATCTATTAAGGTTTTCCTATTCCACTATCACCAAAAATCCTGCATATGTGGTGCGACGTTAAACGACTAAATATAATTTTAAAAAAGCGACGGAAATAATATTGTTATTGGTCTTACGTCCTACTAATTACCTATAAGGTTTTTGGAGACGCAATTTTGTCCCACAAAAGTTTTTTTGTGCCGGTAAATCTGTAATACGAGGCTGGCTTATTTGAGGACCTTCAAATACCACCGGACAGAGTTTACCTCTGAGATGCTAAGTCCGGCTAACGGAAATAATAATAATAATAATAATAATAATAATAATAATAATAATAATAATAATAATAATAATAATAATAATAATAACTCAGCGGATTGGGTCACGTAGTTATCAGCTTTCATTCGGGAGATAGTCGGTTCGAACCCCACTGTCCGCAGCCCTGAAGGTATTTTTCTGCGGTTTACCATTTTCACACCACGCAAATGCTGGGGCAGTACCTAAACTAAGGCCTCTGTCGCATCTTTCTTTTCCACTCCTAGCCCTTTCCTATCCGATCGTCACCAAACGACCTATTTGTGGCGGTGCGCATAAAGTAAATTGTAAAAAAAAAAGAAAATTTTGAAAATTGGTCACCTTTGGGATCGAACCTGAAAATAGAAGTGTTTAAATTCTTATATTAAGCTGTTTCTTTCCGGTGTGACATTCCATGTCATTTAGAACTGCTGGGTTTGCAGCGACAGACGAGAAAAAAGAAGAAATCACGTGACATTCTTAGCTCTATCTATTCAAGACTGAAATGGATGTATAGGTTAGTCACTCTTCTCATGCGCTTTGTTTTGATAATAATAATAATAATAATAATAATAATAATAATAATAATAATAATAATAATAATAATAATAATAATAATATGAGTCATCATCATCTCAGCTGACAGCAGGTAAACTTGAATGTCCTGAAGGTAGCCCTGAGGCTAAGGCGGGAGGAACATGTTGTCCAGACTTACACTGCGCACTGCAACACGAATTCAAGGCGTGCCTGATTTCCTTCATTTTACAGCTCCGAAGCTGGGCACCTTGCGTGGGTCAAGGTAATAAACAGGTCGACCCTCAGAGCCCGGGATTTGTTCCTGATATACTGTTCTCTTCGACAGAATGTGAATTATTTGCTTCGTGTCGGCACTTCAAAAATAAAACGTTTTAATTAAGGATAATTCATTTGCATTATAAGAACTATGCTAAACGTTCTGAAAAAAACTGAGTGATGTTAATTCTATAAGATTTATGGCTGCCTCACAAGCTAAATGAGTGTGCTGTTCCACTCTTCAGAACAGGGTAGGGAAAACTCCGTAATTGTCCTGAGAGGAAAATTAGATTTAACTCCTTCATACCCACCGTGCGTAATTGTGCATATTAATTCTGAAGCTTCTATTGGCTGTAGAAATTACTTCTACACCTCAAGAGGTGTTGTACACATTTTTTTTACATCTGATAGACCAAATTTTGGTACCGGCGCAGCTGTCTGGGTAGTATAATATGACCGAGTGACGTAGTTATCAGCTTGCATTCGGGAGATAGTGGGTTCGAACCCCACTGTCGGCAGCCCTAAAATAGTTTACCGTAGTTTCCCAGTTTCATACCAGGTAAATGCTGGGGCTGTATCATAATAATGCCACGGTGTCTTCTTTTCCTCTCCTTAGCCCCTTCCTACCCTATCGTCATCATAAGATCTATTTGTGTCGATGCGACGTAAAACAAATTATTAAAAAAATACGGGACTACAATACGTTGAATAAAATATGACTAACTATTCGTCGTGGTATGGATTCAAATCTTATTTTATAACATACACAATTGTTTAGATTGTAGTTAATGCTGCTGAATGTGTAGTCAAATTTTGTGGACTTCTACTTTCTTGTGCCGGCCTCCCCACTTTAATGTTTCCCGTCCGACTTTCCTACGTCAATTCATGTTCTCTTCCGATACCAACAGTATTGGATTTGCGAGGCCCAGCGAGTCTTTCATTTTCACGGCGTTGGTCCTCCTTCCCTTCCCTTTCGTTTGCCGAAACCTTCGTTTTTGGAAGGATTGGATTTCCTCCTTTTTCCTTCATGATTACTGCCCAGATGTACTCCTTCAATTCTTGGCTGAGCTTTAAATTTATTTTTCTATAGTATGGCAATCAGGAAATAAATTCACTCCCATGAGAATAATTGAGAATCTGTCTCATACCAAGAGCACAAAGCATGACATGAGAATCGACACGCTGAAAGCTTCTTATGTCACGGGCTGATGTTACATGTATACTTAAAATAATCGCTCTGTAAGCAAAGAATCGGCGGACGTGAATCAGGACCGCAAGAACAACCATCAAGGGCGGATTAGAGTATCTGTAGTGAATGTACGAACAGTCTTCTCGCTCGACCTTGCAAAACTCCAGGGCATTGTCTTTTATGTAATAATAACGAGACTAAACTGATGTCTTTAGAAGAAATCTGCCGGGAAATTCCACCATCACTCACGAAACCGTTTAAATACAGTTAGAGAACGATTCTGCGAAATAGATATTAGCTGGTTATTGGTCAAATTTATTTCCTTCGATATACTGTAATTACAGCTGTATCTTACTGTGGGTACTGAAATAATAAAGGTTATCTTACTATTTAACGGATCTGTAAACATATGGAACTTACAGAACTCCGATTCATTAGCAGAATAAACTTTCTGTATCTGATTATTTTAGGTGTCTAGAATATTTTGTGTATCCTGCATTATTGATGTGTATGTAGTGATATGAGGACAGGATTTATTTGGGTATAGCATTTTAACAAATGCTTTGAAATTTAAATTACTATATCTGAATTTCGCAGTCTACTCGCTGGAATACAGTAGAATTGAGACATAACTAATAATAATAATAATAATAATAATAATAATAATAATAATAATAATAATAATAATAATAATAATAATAATAATAATCTTACAATAATTGGTTAACGAACCTTCAGTTTCTATAGCCCTCTTAAGATACGACAGACTATCAGAAGCGGTACCGTAGGGTTTCTTAAACGTGCCAGAAACCAACGACACGGATTTGTAACGTTTAAGTAATCACCTCAATTGTCTCCGGAATCAGTCAGAATCGAATCCACTATCTTGGGGAAAACAGACGGACAACGACTGACTGCGCCGCCAAGGTCAGGATGATGAATACATTAAACGTCTCTTCAATAAATGGAATGTATGGTCGATTGTGCCGACTTCATAAGTGCAAAATCCATCACATAATATACGTCGAAATTAGATATTTAAACATTTCTGAGATTACACACAACTTGAGTCATGTCGAAGAGTCGTTCAAGCAATTTGTGCAAAGAAAACCAGAATACAGGAGAAAAAGTTTTCTTTCTTACACATCAATAAAATTGATAAATTCAAGAGAGTGGAGGAGACTGAACACATTAATCGAAGTAAACAAGTCGACACAAAATTCTGTGTGAAAAGCATAGCAATAATCACCACCTTGGCATGAAATGTGAGATTTCTCCAACTTGCGAACATACTTTAGCAGTGCATTAAACCAAAGAATGGAAGAAAATATATAAATTATTTATAGACTTGTGAAAAGCTGGATTGAACTAAGAGACAGTATACTGAATAAGCAGCTTCCTTCTGCGAAGCGTTTGACAGAAAATGACCTACGCATCTGTAGCAGCATGTTGACATATGCATCGTTAACAAACTTCGTGACCGGGAGGAAATGTTCTAGCAGACACCAAGATTCATTTCTTCGTACTCTCTCTCTCTCTCTCTCGAACTTTCTCTTACGAGATCATGTGTATTTATGTTTCGACGAATTATGTACGCAATTCAACCTCTTAATTAATTCTAATTTTATACACACTGATTGTTAAACATACTCCGAATTACACAGAGGAGGATTTGGCGTCATCTCATCGTCAGTGCTTCCAGGATCAACATCAAACAGCACGCACTGCACTTCATAACTTCCTTGTTATTTTGATAGTACCTTGTGCTGTGTATTATAATTATTCGATTATCTTTACGATGATATCCAACGAAATATTTCATGTTATGAATATTTTATCCCGATTTGGTTATAACGTTTCCTTATATTTAACAAAAAATAATTTTGTGAACCTTACATCTATTTTCTTTATACTGGCAAGATGCACAAGCTTCACGATGAAAAGCATGATTGAGTAGTAACTTTGTTTCGACAATATATGTCACACTATTTTTGTCTATGTTAAAAGGACATAGATTACTTAGTACATCCTTATGTTCGCAGAGAAAGGACTGGGAGTATTCTAAAGCCTTTATTATATGAAACAATTTTTATAAATATACAGATATTCTTGACAGGTATTTTATATTTAGATCTGAGTTATCTTTCAAGATTATTAGCTCTGAATTTAAACAACACGCATTTAGAAAATGAGTGAACAACTCAGCAGATAAATATTAAAAACAAAGACACTGGGATATAATAATGTCATAATTTTAAGCAACATAATTGCCTACTTTAAATAAACTTAAATATACTATAGTTTGTTTGCATTCTGTATAGAACTAAAACATAACATCGTCTTAAATATGTAGCCTACTGTGCACATATATTATACTATTTTACAGCTTGCACATGTTTTCGTTAACAGACTTCACTAAATGATATCCTTAGTGTCCGCCTCTGTGGTGTAGTGGTTAGTGTGATTATCTGCCACCCCCAGAGGCCCGGGTTCGTTTCCCGGCTCTGCCACGAAATTTGAAAAGTGGTACGAGGGCTGGAACGGGATCCACTCAGCCTCGGGAGGTCAACTGAGTATAGGGGGGTTCGATTCCCTCCTCAGCCATCCTGGAAGTGGTTTTCCGTGGTTTCCCACTTCTCTGCCAGGCAAATGCCGGTATGGTACCTACATTAACTCAAGGCCACGTCCCGCTTCCTTCCCTCTTCCTTGTCTATCCCTTCCAAACTTCCCATCCCCCCACAAGGCCCCTGTTCAGCATAGCAGGTGAGACCACCTGGGCGAGGTACTGGTCATCCTCCCCATGTTGTATCCCCCGACCCAGAGTCTGAAGCTCCAGGACACTGCCCTTCAGGCGGTAGAGGTGGGATCCCTCGCTGAGTCCGAAGGAAAAACCGACCCTGGAGGGTAAACAGATTACGAACGAACGAAAGAACGATATCCTCAGTATGCTCAATACAGAGGTTCGTCAGTCCATAATGACATTGCCTTGTCTGCTGCAATCTACAGTTCCGTCACGGAGCGACACGAAAGAAAGAACTTAGTAGTATAGTGCTGTCCTCGTCCTTTCAGTTTTTAACATTTTGCAGCAAAGACACTCTTATCCTGAGTGACTCATACCATGTGAGACGTACTTTGAAGGATGGTACTCTGCCTAAATCTGGTATTGCACAAATTTCCATCTTCCATCTCCGACCTCTTTACAGAATCTATACGAATTTGATGATCATTTCTTCAGATAGACTGTTAGGTAGAAAGGAACAAATTGCTATAACAATTTCAATTTCGTTGAGCTGCACTCCATAAAGTATTCCTCTTTTTAAGATGTAAGACGTAACGTAAGGAACTCAGGAGGTGAGCATCGCCAACTATGCCACTTACGGAGTCAGACAATGCAAAATATAAAATGATTATTTTAAAATGGATATTTATTTAAAACGCGTAACGTCAGGTGCATGTTTAGTCCAAGTAAGTTCAAATCCTAGTACTATATTTTTTTGACTCGAGAAATTTTTTTTTTTGCTAGTGGCTTTACGTCGCACCGACACAGATAGGTATTATGGCGACGATGGGATAGGAAAGGCCTAGAAGTTGGAAGGAAGCGGCCGTGGCCTTAATTAAGGTACAGCCCCAGCATTTGTCTGGTGTGAAAATGGGAAACCACGGAAAACCATCTTCAGGGCTGCCGACAGTGGGATTCGAACCCACTATCTCCCGGATGCAAGCTCACAGCCGCGAACCCCTATCCGCACGGCCAACTCGTCCTGTGACTCGAGAATACAGTAGAACGTACGTGATGCGTCCAAATAGAAAGGTTGTTGACTGCTCGTTAGACAGCTGTTGTTGATGTGAACGTAGGTCGAGAATGAGCCCGGTAGCGCTCGTTATGTTCTAACGACGCCATTTTCCCACAGGATGTCGCGGAAGGTGAAGCGACCACGCCTGCGCGAGCAAGGCCAGGGCTTTTGTAATCTGCAGTATCTGGTCTCCTTCCGCTCATTACCAGCACTCTTTAACTATGCGCGAGTGTTGAGTTAATCACGTCTCTAACACTTCATTAGCGTCCATTCTTCCTTCCAGTGTACCATGGTTTGATTACTTGCCAAAAATGTGGAACCTCACATACACTAGTTAGTAGCAAGAGTGCTGGGTGGTTGAAATTCTAAATGGACACAAATTAAATAACAAAATCAAAACAGTGTTAGTTATTTTTATTATAAGAAACGAATTAAATAAACGAGTGGCAATAAAGTACGCCACAAGGTGTGGTTAGTGTCTAAGTAACAGGGCACCCTTTCGGGACACCTGTACGATGTGTTCATGAAAGAAACATAAATATAAGGAGTATTTCGAAATAAATTAGTTTTCACAAAGCACATGGGCTTAGCCTATCAAGTGACTGCTGCTCATGCCGAAGGCAAGCAAGGTCAGTGCAACGAATCCTCCCTGCTGTTATTCTTTCTAGATCCGAACCGCTACTTCACTGTCAGATAGCTTTTCAATTGTTCTCGTATAGGTTGGGTGGACCTCGAACCAGCTCCAAGATCCAGGTAAAAATACCTGAGCTCTCCAGTAATCGAACACAGCACCTCCTGGTCAGAGGTAGATTCGTTACTCCCCGGCCGCGGAGACGGCGAACTAACTTATTCAAGAGCCTATATATATATATATATATATATATATTTGAAGCTCATAGTTTTGTCAATGCTTTCAACATATTATGAGATACCTTTCAAGTACAGTATCTTAAGCTTTGGATTCATTCATCAACAATGAATATACTTACAGTACAGTAGAACTGTTGGTTTCATGTTGTTGCTTCACCTTTCCAATCCACTCTCCATTGGCCAACTATTTTTCTCCTGGTTAACAATTTTTCTTTCGGTTAACAATTTTTCACTTGGTCAACTATTTTTCTCTTCGTCAACTCCTTTTCTCTTGGTGAACTGTTTTCCTCTTGGTCAACAATTTTTCTCTTGGTCAACTATTTTTCTCTTGGTTAACAATTTTTCACTTGGTCAACAATTTTTCTCTTGGTCAACTATTTTTCTCTTGGTTAACAATTTTTCTCTTGGTCAACTATTTTTCTCTTGGTTAACAATTTTTCACTTGGTCAACTATTTTTCTCTTAGTCAACTCTTTTTCTCTTGGTCAACAATTTTTCTCTTGGTCGATTAGTTTTCTCTTGGTGAACAATATTTCTCTTGGTCAACTATTTTTCTCTTGGTTAACAATTTTTCTCTTGGTCAACTATTTTTTCTCTCGGTCAACTTTTTCCCTTTGTGAACTATTTTTCTCTTGGTCTGGGGCCGATGACCTTCGATGTTAGGCCCCTTTAAACAACAAGCATCATCATCATCATCTTTTCTCTTGGTCAACAATTTTTCTTTTGGTTAACAATTTTTCACTTGGTCAACTATTTTTCTCTTGGTCAACACTTTTTCTCTTGGTCAACTGTTTTTCTCTTGGTCAACAATTTTTCTCCTGGTCAACTCTTTTTCTCTTGGTCAACAATTTTTCTCTTGGTCAACTCTTTTTCTCTTGGTCAACTATTTTTCTCTTGGTCAACTATTTTTCTCTTGGTCAACAATTTTTCACTTGGTCAACTATTTTTCTCTTGGTAAACTCTTTTTCTGTTGGTCAACTCTTTTTCTGTTGGTCAACTCTTTATCTCTTCTGACCTCGACGATATTAGGTTTACGAGGCTCCTCCTCCTCTTTCTTTTTCTCCTGCGTTGAAGAGGGGATATTATCGCAGTGTAATAATAATAATAATAATAATAATAATAATAATAATAATAATATAAATTACATCATCACAGAACATTTTGGTGGACCTTCCCACAACTCGTCAACTAGTCCGCCAGTGTTCTTAAACGTGGAAGTTTTACCAGAAATGAATTGTCAGTAGTCAACAAAAGAATACTTTACTTTGTGTATCATGATGATAAGAGGCAACCTTTCAAAATACGCTTTACTCAGAAGGTCACGGAAGGCACACTGAAGTCACTGGTCAGCAGGGGTTTTCTGCACAACGCCCAGTTCATCGTTACTTAAACTAATGACTACGTATTCCCTAAGAGAACACTCGTCTGTCCTTCTCAGCCAATAGTTGACAATGGCAAGTAATTGGAAGGTGCGTCATGCCCCAACCTTCCTTTGTCTTGTCTCATATTAATACCTCAGACGAGGTTATAATTTTTCGGCTCAATATTAGCATTTTATATTGCAGGTTAATCCAGACACAATGGTTAGTATACCGTATATCAGAGTAACAGCTGCATCTGTTGTATTGTGCATTAAGGTCACCTTGCATGTATGTGAAAAGAATGCGGCTGTTCTTGCATGAACAGTACAACTACTGTGCATAGTAATTAATTTTATCAGGGTAGAGGTGGTGTTACTGTCTTAATGAAGGTGTGTATGTGGAGTTTGTATCCCGAAGGCTGACTGAATCCTCAACATCTCCTTCATCAGCTGTCACAGATAGCATAGGCGTCACCAAAGAGGTGCTCTTGGAAAATTGGGAGTCATGTACTGTATTTTCACAACGCTTTCCTCGCTGAGACAGTAAGTGCTGTTATATATCAGTCTGAGACAGATCAGTGAAAACAAAGCTATTATTCTTACCAATATCAGAAGACATAGTGCACTGTAAACCAGGAACGGATCTGTGCTCATTTAAAGAAAGTAATGAAGGTCAGGCTCCTTGGCTGAAGGGTCAACATACTGGACTTCCAGTGCAGAGAGCCTTGGTTTCGATTTTCAGACGGGCTGGGGATTAAACTCTGTCTGGTCAGTTCCTCTAGCTCGGGGCAGGGTGTTTTACTTAATACACATCTTCATTTACATACAACACATCGCACCACAAACCACCACAGAAGCACGCAATAGTGAATACGTATGCTCCTCGCCATAAGGTTCGTACCAGGAAAGGCACCCGGCCGTAAAAATGAGCTAAATCAATAACTGACCTCAGGTAAATGGTAAAAGACAAGGAAGAAGAAGAAAAGATGAATGAAGGTAATGTGACAAATCCGTGTCTTTCTTTATTTTGTAGCACATTAAAAATACCTGTGGGAAAAATTCCAACAACTGAGCGTTTAAAAATTATATAACAATTGGATGGCCATTAAATAAATAACCAATTATTCATATTATTTTAATAGAAATAAAATAACTTGTATAAATAGCCTAATTTATAATTATATAGATTTATGCATTCTCGGACTGTATCATGCCAGCCTAATAATTATTTATATTCGCTCTGTGACCTGAGGCAATCGTACGTGCAAGCAGTTGAGGAATGGCAGGGCATCTAACTTGGTAACGGGTCAAGGACGATTCCTTTTCCCTGATCCTCCCTCGCATGAGCAAGGTCAGCCTCTCATTCTATACTGTTCATGCACAAACTACTGCAGTTCTTTGCATGTACAGAACATTAATTCCGTAGAGGAGCATTTTTCGCTACCGTGTTGCTTTGGTATCTGTTACTCATGTCAATGTCCGGCTCCATGGCTAAATGGTTAGCGTGCTGGCCTTTGGTCACAGGGGTCTCGGGTTCGATTCCCGGCAGGGTCTGGAATTTTAACCTTAATTGGTTAATTTCGCTGGCACGGGGGCTGGGTGTATGTGTCGTCTTCATCATCATTTCATCCTCATCACGACGCGCAGGTCACCTACGGGTGTCAAATCGAAAGACCTGGATCTGGCGAGCCGAACTTGTCCTCGGACACTCCCGGCACTAAAAGCCATACGCCATTTCATTTTTTTACTCATGTCAATGATTGAGAAAACCTCAACTAAGAATGTTGGAATGGGATAATACCTAACAGGTCACTGCCACGTCCTTCCAAACCCCTTAGCCCCAAGTTGAAGCTCAGTTGGATGGACATTGCCCGTACACAGTACGTATGAGGGGATAAACCAGATGTCCCATAGATGGAGTAGAGGACGATTGGTCGCTGTGCTTTATTTAGCTAAGTGGACAATGAGTTGGTAAAAAGTTCATAAATAGAATAACTGCATTGCCTTCATTGATTTGTATCAATCAATCAAAGTTACTTGTTTTACGTCCCACTAACTTCTTTTACGGTCTTTGGAGACGCCGAGGTGCCGGAATTTAGTCCTGCAGGAGTTCTTTTACGTGCCAGTAAATCTACCGACACGAGGCGGTCGTATTTGAGCACCTTCAAATACCACCGGACTGAGCCAGGATCGAACCTGCCAAGTTGGGGTTAGAAGGCCAGCGCCTTAACCGTCTGAGCCACTCAGCCCGGCCATTTTTGATTTGTATTGGCAATGGTATGAACACCTTCAACGTTTGGCATACTGATGGAGAAAAGTGTTAGTAAGAACTCGTATCTCACCTGGAAATATTTAGTTGTACATAGTACTTCCCACCTACTATACATTATGCATTCCAGGAAAGAGCACAAGGAACGATAGTGACATACAGATCACTACAGTAAGAGCCTTGAACTGCCATGACCACTGCTTTCCAGCCAGATGGCTTGCAGATATTAGAGTTAATATGGTCGGAGTGATGATATTCTTAGCTCTATTGCTTGGTTTTATTATCTGGATTCACTGCCTGTCATATACTCAGTTGGTCTCATAAGACTGAGAGACTACCATTCTAATCTTCAGTGAGAATTAAAAACCTTTGCACGAGTTTAGAATCGAACTCCGGATTTTCTGGGTAAAAGCGCTGCCACATAATATTTTCAATAGTTCATCATTCTGGCTGGTCGGAAACATCATTGAAAGTGTGTCCCATTCAAGTACCTAGGATGCTGACTAACGCAATAATTAGGTCTGGATTTAGAAAATATAATTAGAAACGCCACTGCAAGAAGGATGTTTCTGAAGTTAAAGCAACGGTGACCTCTGATTAGAAACCCGTTGGCGTATCGTGATGTGTTACATGTTACCGGTGCCGAAAGATGGACATTAACGGCTTCGTCAATGAACCATAGGCTCTTCAAATGTCGATTTTTTAACATAATTTTGAAGATTATATGGGTAGACTATGTCACCAACAAGGGGATGATGATGATAATAATAATAACAATCGCATGGCCTCAGCCACCGTGTGCAGACATTTCAATTTGACGCCACCTGGCTGTCTGCTTGTCAATTTCGACGTTCTGTTTTACTCTAGGCCTACTAGATGGCAGACCGAGTAAACCGAAACTGTCTTGGGCGTCTATGGCTGAGATTTAATTAATGTTGTCGGGTAAACACCAAATGTGTCACCTGATATATTTTACATGCCGACATCGTACGACATGGAATGTCGAATGGACTTTTTTCCGCCCTTCAAACATCCGACTAACTCTGCCGGGTTTGAATCCGCTATCTTGGGATCCGGAGGCCGACACTCTACCGCTGATCCACAGAGGCAGACGAGGAGATACTCCGTCGGGTCGGGAAGGCAGGCAAAACACAGGAAAGCATACTATTATAGCTACATCTTCTGAAATGGCGGAAAAATCCTGATAGGCTACAGCTAATCATAGAAGATGAACATGGACTTCGGTGGAGAAGGTTATCCTGGTCAGGAAACATTCGTCAGTGGTTCGACATTCACGAAATGGCAACACAAAATAGGAAAAAAATAATCCATCTTAGTCACCAACCTTCTGGGCGGTGATGGCGCCAGCAGAATGAGAATATGAAGAATATGAAGAAGCAGGACAAGAGGAAGAACAGAAACAGGTATAAGAAGAAAAAGAAGAATATCATTCCGAGTGTCTCTCTCTCTCTCTCTACCTACACCTAAAAAGTTACTTGTAAACTTGAAATTAATTCCACTAAATGTCGAAATTGTTTTGATTAATGATCGTACTCTCTTCACTGTAGCCCTGATATTATAACTTACATGAAATTTTCATATACATGATGAATAAGAATTACATTAGTTTTTTCCTGTAATGACATACTCCAACTGCCTGCGCAACTCACTGATCATAAAAATTGTCATTATTTAGCGCAGGTGACAGATGAGCGAAATACGATCGGTGGACAAATTTACGATGCTCGACCCACGAGAACAGTTATGCAAACACGTAAAGGCACGGTTCTTCTTCTCTAGATATAGCTTTCTGTAATAAAATGTCTGAATCATGTACCATCTGATGATATTAGACACAGTATAATTTTGCGGTAATTTACTTCCCAGCTTTCTAGATCTGATATCGAACAACTCTGCAGGACATTCAGGCTTCTATAGCCTGGTAGATTATCCACATTTGCTACCGAGCTCCACGGTATGGCAATGTATAAGCTCGAATATTCTACGTTCAAATGCTAGCGTGGACAACAGCTACTCTATTATCAATCAATCAATCAATCAATCAATCAATCAATCAATCAATCAATCAATCAATCAATCAATCAATCAATCAATCAATCAATCAATCAATCAATCAATCAATCAATCAATCAATCAATCAATCAATCAATCAATCAATCATCAATCAATCAATCAATCAATCACAAGCCGAACACGTCCTCGGACACTGCCGGTAGTAAAACCCATGCGCTAAGTAACTAAGTAAGTATGTAAGTAAGTAAACAAGCAAATAAGCGAGTAGTTGAGGTCGTGGTTGAAGCTAGAGGTGCTCTCGTTTTACATGTACCTGAACCACCAAAACATGACTTCTAAACTCCAAGATTCGAACCACGATCGCCTTGTTTGAAAGCTAGTTACGATGTCACTCGGAAGTCATGTCCCCTGAAGTGATGTCAGTCCCCGGTACAAATAAATTCAAGGCGATGATGACAGGTTGACAAAAGCCCTTGATACAGATCTACAACAAACAACATTATCGACTACGTCATCCGTCAAGAAGAGCACCAAAGGTTTTTCTTGCACTTAATGACAACAACCTGGTGGTGATACCCAGACTAGATACAATTTTAAACACAAACCGATCTGTATCGCAGTAATCATTGTGTGACCTTCGTAATATGACTGGATTTAACTGTACAGTATGGAAATAAGGAAATAATATAACGCAGGTTATGCATCCTGCATAAACAAGTTACACCAACAGTCCCACGTGATCACCATTCACAAATATAAGGACGATCAGGACGACAGGTTAAGGACCGACGTGCACATCAAGTAGTAGGAAGCTTGTACGTGTTGTGCTTTTGAAATGAGCTCAGCACTTCGGAAGGAGTCTCCTATGTCCACATCGGGGATTCTGATCTTTCCCTACACGTATCTTGTGAGGAAGGAAGCCTGAAGGGCACTTGATCTGTTACTGACTAACGTTTTCGCTTATATTTCACCAGCAAGCAATAAATATTTTGTATATTCATTTTTCATTTTCCTCTGCTCAACCTGGATAGTGAGGTAAGTAAATCGATTTCCTTCATTCAAACAAAAGTTTATGCCTTTGCTGGCAAATCCTAGTGTTTACAGTGCACTATGTCTTCTGGTATAGGCTAGAGCAATTTTGTTAATTTCATTGATCCGTCTCAGTCTTATCCTTGGCTTTGACAATATGAAAATGACTGAGGTATGAACGATGCTAGCAATGCCATTCCTTATGCAGCCAGTCCCTGCTATGAATGGTGTGAAAATGTTGCTAACAGAGTCAGCTGGTGCATGCATTTCCCTAGGCTTGGGGGACTGATAAGCAATAGCAACTCCTGGTTCGGCGAGGAAAGCAACGGGATTTTACCTCACTTCTCATTTTCCTAGTACGCCTCTTTAGTGATGCCTAGACGATCTATGACAGCTGATTATAGAGCTTTCGAGGATCCAACCAGCCTTTTGGCTGAGGACTGAATATACATAAACGAACATTTCATTATTTCCTCGATTAAGTCCAGTATCCAAGTAAAATAAATTGGTCCCTTGTTCTCCTGAACTTAGAGCAATGAATGGTATTTCATAACCATCGGTACCTGATATTGACCTCAGCTGTTAAATGACCTTGGCAATGAAGTGACTTAACTGTTTGCTGTTCTGACCCTTTGGAATGCCCCACGCATACAAACTACCCCAACATTTTAACGTGTCCGCAAGACACACCTGGCGTTGGGTGTCGGCCTATAGTTTGTATGAGTCACTGAGGGCCAATGTGTCTTTTAGTAGGTGGGCGAAGCCTTACGTGTCGACATTTCTAAATCAGTGTCGAATCGACTGCAAGCCTACCTCATAAAATAGTCACCAATGCATTGATTATCATCTTACACTGCCTTTTTTTCCACACCTTGATAGCATATTGGGTGCAAATCGTGTCGCATACTGTGTTTACCAGCAGATTCCCATTCTGACGTCGACCCTGTGTGGAAGGACGTGTTCCTGTGGTGGTTGACAGTGTGATGGGTGTGCGTGCGACGGGATATGTAATGATACATACGACGTCTAATGTTTCACTCATTCGAATTCACATATTAATCGTATAGCCAGTATCCGAGTCAGAGTAATTAACCAGGTGCGGCTAAAATCCGCGACCCGACCCTGAATCGAGCCAGAAGCCCTCTGTCCCGAAGGGTACTACGCTGACCTTACTGCCAAGGACCGAGACAATTCATAAGCTGTCAGTGCAAATAATAATTGATTAGAGAACTATTTACATATACTGTAAAAAATAGTGAGCAAGTCGACGTTGATAGTTTCACATCATTGAAGTAGTCAGAGCTAAATGATAGTCTACAATTAAATAACAAAAGGCACCCTAAATTTAAAAGGAACCTTATTCTACAGATCTTTACAGAACGGTTCTAGTGCACTGAATGAGATTTGAATGTGGAGTACAATCGTGAAAGAGTTTTTTTGTTGTTGTTGCTATTTGTTTTACGTCGCGCCGACACAGATAGGTCTTGTGGCGACGATGGGACAGGAAAGGCCTAGGAATGGGAAGGAAGCAGCCGTGGCCTTAATTAAGGTATAGCCCCAGCATTTGCCTGGTATGGGAAACCACGGAAAACCATCTTCAGGGCTGCCGACAGTGGGGTTCGAAGCCACTATCTGCCGGATGCGAGCTCACAGCTGCGTGCTCCTAATTGCACGGTCAACTCGCCCGTTAAATCAACGTTTAAGTTCACATGTTCATCGTATATGAGTTTTGGATTCACCACCCTGTCGATGTCAGCATTCGGACGACGGCAATGTCAACCATATCCATTTTAAGTGTACAGTCTACGTTGCTTCTCGATAACGCCTTTTATCTGAACTTCAACGTCTACTAGTGACGTTCCCGACGTTAGTGTAACAACGACAAAACAAGTCAGTATTTTATACTGTGATTAACATTTTGAAGACTGCTGATTTGAGATTCTGACTTTTTCACTGCATTGCTACCAATGGGTTGTTGATTCTCGCTCTATCCTCCAAAAATTTGGTCTAGTTGTACTTATTATGTACTTGTTGAACGTAAGTGGTTTGTTTTTTATTATTTTAAGTGCTTTGTGCTGCCAACTCGTATTTTTGTATATCTGTAATTTGTGTCAGTTGTACATGGACGATGACCAAATGGTGTTCAAGTACCGGTCAATAAATTAAAAGTCCCTCATAAAATAGGCATAACTCAATGAATATCCGCCAGCATGTACTGAGTAAGTTTAAGCTGTCATCTTTCTATCTTTACCCAAACGCTGATAGAGTCATGGGTGAGAACGGTGTAGCACATGAGGACTTTACACTTTTACGACCAAATGTCCTTCCTGACGGTAACCCTATGTGGATGATATGGATGAGTCCGTGCGATATGAAAACACTAGTGAATAAAATGAGCCTTTTATTTTTATTAATAAAAGGTGGTTGATCAATTGAAATGTGTTTCCCCATTCAGACTCTTGAGGAGACAATGGCTAGAAAGACACCTCGTCGAAGCGAACACAACGCGCGCGCTCTCGACTGTCCAGCGTGGTCGAGAATGCATCAGTCAGCTGTAGTTGTTCACATAAGGCAGGCAGGCTATTACGTTAGCTGTTGCAACATGTAATTGGAACAACTTTCAAACAAACTGTGTAAGAGCGAACAAGGTTGAGCTGTCCACAGACATGCCACCCGCACGACAGCGTCCAGTTCGCTTGGCTGCTACAGACAAGCATATTCTGATAACGGGCAGCAGGGGCATGTAAGAACATTCCTTACACTGATATGGTTCATAATGCGTAGACTGTTGAACAACTGATGTTTACCGTCTGAACCACCGCTTAGGTACAGGTCGGAGCATTCAAAACGTTACGCCGTCCTTGATACAACATGTGTGTACTTACATTGAGACTACTGGAAGAGTATTCGAATAGACAATGGGACATATTCAAATTAAGAAAGTAAGACTGGTTTGTAATATCATACAATGTGATTAGAATAAGTTGACTATGCAGTACGTTCCGTGTTGATGCATGCTTCTATACGGAAGATAGTGTGGCTTTATAAAAACTATCGTTTCCCTTTGCCATCCTGACGACACCGTAAACTTATCTGTGTCAATACGACGTTAAATCACTATCGGGTCTCCCATATATGCAGCTTGACTGCCAAAACCCGCATTTAAGGAACAATAAAAAAGTACATTTTAAAAACTTTCCTTATGTTATAATTTTAAACTGTGAGGATATCGTGTCGGATATAATAACATCACTTCAATCCAGAAAGAAGGACGAAATACCATCGTACTCAGCGTGAGTTTTCGTAGAGAATTCTCGTTCTGCACTGTTTTGGTGTATTTCATTGTACAACGCAGAAGAAATGGACACAGTCGCAAGGATAAGTAACAGCAACAAAGACATTAAACTACCAAAGATGAAAATAAATTCGAATTATCTTGTTACTCTGTCCTCTTGCTAGTACCGAATGTCGATGTTGCAACACGCGGAGTGCTCAAATCAATATGATCTTCCCGTGGTTAAAACAAAGAGGATAAGTGTGTGTTAAGAGAAGTGGGAAACGATTTATTCCTCTCCTTTTCAGTTACTAAAAAGCCAAACATTCAGTTTATAAGAGGAAATTAGCTAACTAAGTGACTTGAAGCATCACATGTTTCTGTATGAAATGAGTGATTCGCTCATTGGCAACAACACAAAAAATACGAAGTTCCTTTTAAAAGAGGCCACAATGGAGGACAAACGTAAAATTGGGGAGTGGGGAAAAGTAATGTCCCGCATTGCACTCTTAAAAACCTTCCACATCGAACAGTAGAAAATAAATATCACTGTAATTACTGTATTGTCTGTGGATTAACGGCATTTCCAGTTCCATTTTTTTGAACCCTTTTGTCCCATTGTTATGACTGATATACTACCTGAAGTTCCTCTCCATAGTTTGTCTTTGGCCCCAATAAACCAAGAGAAGGTTGGTTCCTGACTCCTAACAAGAGTCAAGCATTTCAAATATTAAACAAAAATTAACTAAAGATTCATTAGTTGACAATTCTGCGCAGGGGACACAATTTTCATGAGAAAATCTTCCGATTTAAGCTGACATAAAGATCATTCCTCTGAATTTCACGAGCCTTTCATTCCTCCGTCAAAATCTTGATAACAAAATGCCTCTAAATCATAAACCAGTAATACGAACATTTACTGACTTAATTTTCTGGTTTCTTTCCTACTGTGATGTGAATCACGTGGTACGGAAATTTATAGTGAAATTCGTTAACTGCCTTTTGTCATGGCAGACAAGGAGTTACCCCTGAAACGAGGCCCTCCTGCACTGACTGTTCTTTTGGGAATTGCGTGCAGCCCGGAAGGAGCACACTGTGGTAGTTTGCAACTCATTTCTCTATTTCTTCCGATGACTCACGGCAAAAGTGCTAATAAAATTGGAATTGTGGTATTAATGATAAGGTATACTCCTTGATAGCCGTGAACGCATCTTTATGGTGACAGGAAGCCGTTCTGTAGCGGGCCTCTTGTCCTCATACAAAGGCGTGTAAGTCCCTAGAACATTCTGCGGAAATCCTTTCCGTAGTGGAAAATTGAAAATGTAAATCATTTGTTTGTTTTTAATCCGGCCATCAACAGACTCATTTCCCTTCACTTAATACGGAACTACTTCATCAATAGTTCTTAAAGAATATCTTAGTTTTAAGTAATACATTTATTTGATCTAAATAGTTGCCATCTAGCCGAGGTGGAGAAGGCGTGATTTATTCAACTAGAGGGACGTGTATTCAATTTAGAAACGAATTTACACGTCTGAAGATTCATAGGTTTCCGAGGTTCACTCAGTCTACACAAGAATGTTAATTAATAGCTCATTCACGGCCGAGGGTACGAATAGTGGAAGGTAAACACGTCTACACCTTTAGGGCATTCGTGAATACGTGGATGGTTTTCTAGATATCAGTCGGGAAACACGATGAATTTGCCATGAGAGAGTATAAAATATCATAATGGTCCACATTGTAACATTAATTCGATCATACATACCTCAGGAATATTAGATCCGCACGCAAGATCCCCAACAAATATGATAATACGGATTATTTTCTCGGATATACCAATGTTGTGATGTTTTTCTGACTGAAACGAGAGAGTTTTGCTGGTCCCGAGGGACTATTGAGCTATTTCCACTAAAATACGTAATCCATGCTCTTTGTCATTGATTGGCATCATTCCTCGAAAGACCAATTCGCGACACAGGCACTTCCTTGATCATCGACTCGACGTTGTAAGGCGAGGAGATTGCAACTAGATAGCAAATAGGAAGCTGCTTATTTAACAACATAAGTCTGAGAGAAAAGGGAATGGAAATCTTACTAACAGGATGAGAGAGAGTGTGGGAAGAACTTTACAGTAGAATATATTCTTTCTTATTAGACATTAACATGTCATTGTATTTAAATCTGATGAGACATATAAAATACTAATACCCAAAGCATTCTCATATCAGGGCTAAATTAAATGTCAATAATAGTACAGATAATAGCAACAACACCTGCTAAGCTCGTGACGGAGAACACCTCATGCAAGCAAGTGTCAGATGTTACGTGGCGAAGTCATGTCTCTTGCCATTGAAACAAGTTATTCCAACCTTGTCCTGATCATCTGTACCACATTCCAGCAAGCACAAGTGTAGCTCATGTGAAGTCAATGTCTCCCATACTAGGACACATTTCATCTCCCATACACTCCCCTATGTCTTTGAGATAGATAGTGTACATTTCGTTTGTTACATGAAGGACACTTTTGCAACTAGCTCAGACTCCATAAATTGATTGATATAAACCCGAAATAACGTTGGTTAGTCAAGATGAAATATGTATTCAGCTTTTATCACCTGAATAAGCGGAAGCGTTGGTAAAAGTACTTTGCATTTCAAAACAGCTTAAACTCGTAGACCGGGAAATTGGACGGCAGTTAACAGTAACTTCAGATTAGTAACAAGTTCTTCCTTCCGTTTCTGAATATATGAGTGATGTTCACTTCGTCTAATACATACTTCACTTCCATTGTACTTCAAAGAGGTAATAAACTTCGAGAAATAAATATGACGTTGTGCTCTTTTGCCGTCTTCACTGTTGTGATCTCCCATAAATGGAATCTCCTTCCACAACAAGACAGGTGTATTCAACTCTGGAAGCTCTGTATCAGCGTGCTCAAGGTATCATAGTACGAAAACAGGTCGTAATCCTCCTAAACTTCTCTTCTCCTTCGTCTTATACTTTCCCACATTATTTTTTTTTTGCTAGTTGTTTTACGTCGCACCGACACAGACAGGTCTTTTGGAGACGATGGGACAGGGAAGGGCTAGGAATGGGAAGGAAGAGGCCGTGGCCTTAAGTAAGGTACAGCCCCAGCATTTGCCTGGTGTGAAAATGGGAAACCACGGAAAACCATTTTCAGGGCTGCCGACAGTAGGGGTTCGAACCTACTATCTCCCGAATACTGGACACTGGCCGCACTTAAGCGACTGCAGCTATCGAGCTCGGTCCCACATTATTATTATTATTATTATTATTATTATTTTATATAGTTATATTATACTTACAAAACACCATGTTCATTTATCATATGTTACGCAGTATATTGGAAAAAATAGATATTTTACTAGAGGGTACTAGAAATGAATTTTAAATTATTTTATGTATTTTCCGACTGAATGTAGAATTATAGATTTGCAGACGATGTCACACTGTATAGAGTAGTAAATAAGTTATAGGACAGTGATGTACCATTATGCGAGACGGACCGCGGACAGTGGTATGATGGTGAACGGGATGAAGTCAGGTCGTAAGTTTCAACAACAGGAAAAGTCCTCTCAGTTTTAATTACGTGTTGATGGGTAATAGTACATCATGGGGATTGCCGTAAATACTTAGGTGTTAATATAAAGAATGATCTTCAATGGGGTAATTATATTAACGAGGTTGTAGAGAAAGGTTACATATCTCTTCCCATGATTGTCAGGGTATTTAGGGGTTGTAGTAAGGATGTAAGGGAGAGGACGTATAATGTCCCCATTTATGGTATGGTTCCAGCGTATAGGACCCACACCACAACTACTTGATGCGAGAACTGGGAAGAATCCAAACGAAAGCAGCACTTTTTGTTCTGGGCGATTTCCGACAAAGGAGTAGTGTTTTGAAAATGTTGCGAAATTTGGGCTGGGAATATTTGGAAGTAAGGAGACGAGATGCTCCAGTAAGTTTTATTTTCTTTATTTTTAAAGTTGGCTTTATGTCTCACCGACACAGATAGGTCTTATGGCGACGATGAAAGAGGTAACGGCTGGAAATGGGAAGGAAGCGGCCGTGGCCTTAATTAAGATACAGCACCAGCATTTACCTGGTGTGAAAATGGAAAACCTAGGAAAACCATTTTCAGAGCTGCCGACAGTGAGGTTCGAGCTCACTATCTTCCGAATGCAAACTCACAGCTGCGCGCCCCTAATCGCACGGCCAACTCGCTCGTTGCTTGACTAAGTGTTATGTTCCAGACTGTCAGTGGAGAGATGGCTTGAAATTACACCAGTAGGAATAGGCTTGAGCGGAGCTTTCAAAATTAGGAAAGATCATAATATGAAAGTAACGTTGAAATTCAAGATGACAAATTGGAGCAAATATTCATTTATATGACGAGGAATTGTTTACCAATGGCATTGTTCAATAAATTTCCAAATTCTTTGAAAATATTTAAGAAAGGGGTAGATAGGCAAGTGATAGGGATAGTGATAGTGATAGACGATAGTCCTAAATGCAGATCATGCATGACTGGCTGACTGTATGACAGGGGCAAAGTCCTTAACTTTGCCATGTAAAACACTCCATTTATCTATCTGTTTAATTCAATTACTAAATTGTATAAGAACTGTCAAGCAAGTGAGACTTGCGTCCGACCCCACGGTGTAGGGGAAAACGCGTCCGCCTGTCACCCGGCGGCCCCGGGTTGGCTCCCGGCTGGGTCAGGGGTTTTTAAATTGTAAATGATTAATACTCCTGACCTGGGGACTGGGTGTTTATGTCGTCCTATGTCGTCCTTAACGTTCCATTCCTCACATTCAACACTTCACACTTCCGCAATTTACAAAATACACGCAGGTTCCTCACATATGGTGCAAGTAGGGGCAAACGATCTTTCTAGGTCGGCGCCCCGAACAAATAACAAAACAAAAAAGTGAAGCTTGCAATTGTTGATACCGTAACGAAAGCCTCGGAACCTATTGTTTTATCGTTGAACCCGAACTACAAAGATATGATTTTCATTTCAATAAAATGTATAGGCTATCGCTTGCATCCACTAGAACGGTCACCTCAGTGAGAATCTAGTGACAGTATCATTCCCCTGTCAAGTCCCCAGCGTTAAATTCTTTTATGCTTGCATGGTTCACTGAGCCAGACCCGAGCTGTAGGTACAACTTTCGCAACACGGGAGACCCGGGTTTGATTCCCGCTCAGTTCATGGATTTTAATTCTGGACTGAGGAATGAAATGGGGTTCACTCATCCAACTGAGGAGCTGCGTGACACGAGATACCGTGGAGCCAATCAATACACTGAGGACATTGTTACGCTGACCATGTGACACTCCAGTATGTTCAGACCATTTGCATGGACACCAGTCGTCTTAGCAGCCCAGTTGCCAGTTTTTAAAATTCTCTTAACACTTTCTCACATTCCCATAAGCGACTAGTTGCCTTAAAATTCAAGAGTGGTTACATCTTCACGTCTTCATAATAATAATAATAATAATAATAATAATAATAATAATAATAATAATAATAATAATAATAATAATAATAATAATGATATTACCGTTTTCGGTGACACCGAGGTGCCACAAGTTTGACCCACAGGAGTTCTTTTACATACCCTTAAATCTACTGACGCGAGGCTGACGTCTTTAAGGATCTTTAAATACAACCGGACTGAGCCGAATTCGAACCCACCAACTTGATTGGAAATTTGTAGGTGATTTCAATACTCTCTACAGCACATTGGCTGAGAGACCAGATTTTAAGTTGTCGTAATTTGTTTCTACATGAGAGGAATTTCCATCATCAAGATAATCAGCTCCGATATACGGTTGGTGGACTCCGTGCTATAGTTCTGAGAAAATGCTCTTCTTCTGATATACTCAGAAGCAGAATGTAGCATACAGTAGCCTTTATCTTATCAATATTCATGCAATTACCTCCCTAGGAGAAACTCTTGGACCGTTAAGTTAATTTGAAGAGACTCTCATGAATCATGTTCGCTAATTCACAAGGTTGTAGAAGTGGGCCACAGACGAAATATCTCTTCACGTTCCATCCGTAACAGTGAAGGTGTGATTAATACCCACGTATTCACCTCAAGAAATATGATGCCCAGTTTTTCCACTTTCACTAAATCGTCTGCACGATTTTGATCTTCGTAATTTCATTCTGCACAACACCAGTTCACTGATCACATAAACATCAATAACTTTAAATCTGTCTCTGTAACAACATGACCCAGGCGCGGAAGTGATGCAGCACCCGGCACAGACTGGCACTGATAAGTTCACCGTCTATTTGACGTCACACAGCGTTAACGTTCCTGCGATAAGTATTTTACATAGCTGGTTATTGCGTAGTTATACCACGACTGATCCAATACCTGTACTCGAGCCTTGAGGGGCGTCATAGCCGAACGGCAAAATCACCAACGTGACAGTGGTCCTAATCCTGGCCAATGCATGTAGGATTTCTGTCCAAGTGGTTCGGACTCCACGCAAACCTGGATGTCCCGTGCTTAAACATTCAATTGAGTACGTTCCTAGGTTGAGAATATTTGAATACTAAGGTGAATAGTGAGATTTGAATGCATTTGTTTCATTGACTGGCTACGTATATGAGTTGATTAGCTGCTTCAAGGTTGCAGGATCCAATCCCAGAGGAGTTGGTTGGCGTTTAGAAGTTCTTAATTTTAAGAAAACCGTGTCATTAGATTGAATAACATGTAAATAAACTCCCTATTACTTCGATGCCTCTTATGAACAATATGGTCAATAGTTGAGGGAACAATGAACCCATTATTATTATTATTATTATTATTATTATTATTATTATTATTATTATTATTATTATTATTATTATTATTATTTAAAATTAGAATTGTAGATAATAAACGCCAAACTAACACAAGTAGGTCATCGATGATCTTGCAATGCGAAAGACATAAGACTGGTAACTGTAGCGGCCATGTAGCCGGTGGAATTCCCTAATGTTCAACTGGGAAACAACGGACAACTAGACGAGCAGGGTAACGTAGTGTACTCACTAGATCCGCTATAATAATAATAATAATAATAATAATAATAATAATAATAATAATAATAATAATAATAATAATAATAATAATAATAATAATAATAATAACTCTTAAAGAACTTCACATTTTCCGTAGGGAAATTGTAGCCTCTGTACGGTTTTCCTTTTCAAAACACCGAGCGAGTTGGCTACTCAATTTGCTTGATGATGATGATGATGATGATGATGATGATTGTTATTTAAAGGGGCCTAACATCGAAGGTCATCGGCCCGCTACTCATTTTGAATGACGTAGCTTGCATTGGGATGATAGAGGGTTCCAACACCCGCAGTCGGCACTCCTGAAAATAATTTTTCGTGTTTTCCCATTTTCACATCGGGCAAACGCTCGGGCTGGACCTTAATTAAAGCCACGGTCGCTTCGTTCTCAGTCTAGCCCTGTTCCATCCCATCGTCATCTAACACATGTCTGTGTCGGTGTGAGGTAAAAGCAACTTGTACCATTTGCCTGTCCAGCCAGATGATCTGCAGATACTGGAGTGTGAAAAATGGGAAACAAGGAAAACCACCTTCACAGCTGCCGACAGAGGGGTTCGAACCCACTCTCCCGATGACCCAAACGGCGCAGCCACTTGTTCGGTACGAGCAAATTGCCTCCCAGCCTATTCGTAGGTTTGCAGGCAAAGCAAATTAAGTTTTTCAAAACTTCGAGAAAAACGAAGTTTGGTAAAGGAATATCACCAGTGAATAGGGCGGTGTAAAGAAAAGTTCAACTGACTTAACGTGTTTTGTTTGTAAACTCACGAATAAGACCCGGGTTAGGATTTGCGGACGGATGTTCCGGAATATCGCTCCGCTACAGTGACCGTCATAATTTTTCGGACAAGCAGAGTTCCTTTATATTTCACATAAAAAGATTAATAATAAACACAAATAGTATAATTTTGCTTACTCCAGAATGAATAGTTACACATGCAAATACCAAAAATAATACTCACTTCATTTCATGGTACACAACAAATTTGAAATTTATGGATGTAATTATAATAATACAAAAAATTTCCTGTTCATAAATATTCGGACAAAAATGCAAGTACAAAAAAAATATGAAGGATAGAGTCCATGTAGGAATATTAATACTTTGTCATTCTTTTCTTCCCGCGAAGCACTTAAGTCAGGCGTCTCGGCATGCTCTCCACGAGTTTATTTGTGGTGGAATGGGACAATTTTCCCCACTCCTCTTGCAGTCGTCTCTCCACATCAGCTTTCGAATTTATGGGAAGTTTCCGGATGATGTTTTCCAGTATATCCCGTAAATTCTCTACGGGGTTAATGTCAGGGCTTTGTGGGGGGAGAATTCACAACTTTAGGACAGTTCTAAAACAACTATAGCTGTACATAGCTGGCCGTATGTTTCGGGTCGCTGTCCTGATAACATTTAACACAGCCCCCCAACTCCCATATTTTCTGCACTTTCTTCAGGTAGTTTTTTAAAATCTGAAGATACTGATGGTGGTTCATGTTTTCGTCCATAAAAACCAGCTCACCTACTCCTTGAGCCGACATACAGCCCCACACCATAACATGTCCCCCTCCATGTTTTACCGTTGCCTTCATATTTCTTTTTTCACACCTTTTATTGGGGTGTCTTCAAAGTATGATGCGCCCATCTGAGCCAGAAACGTTGAATTTCGATTCATCGCAGAAAATGACAGTCTTCCACCAATTCATGACTTTGGTAAGATGCTCTTTAGCAAATCGTTGTTGCTTGATCCTATTTATTTTGTTGAAATAGGGCTTCCTTCTTGCAGTTCGCCCGTGATAATCACCTGTATATAACACCCTCTGGATTGTACTTGCACTGATCTTCTTTCCACACTCGTTCTCAGCTGTAGCAGCAATAGTAGTTGTAGTAAGACGTGGATTTCTTTTCAGTTTTCATACTACTGCCCTCTCTTCTCTCCTAGTAAGAACCCTCGGGCGACCTGTCTGTGGCAAATTTTCAATTCTGTCTTGAAATTTGTATCGGCAGATAATATCCTTAAAGTAATTTTCTTCATGTTAAGCAAATCTGAGATTTGTCGACATGTTTTCCCTTTTTCATGTTGGAATATTACTAATTGCTTTTGATCAAATGTACTGTTGTTTCCTTTGCGTCCAACTTCACTCGTGAATCGTTGCGTCTGATTTGTGTTTTAGGAAGGCACTGACTGGGACCTGCCTGCACAGCGCATAACAAGTGCAAAGCATACCTTTAGCAGCTAAACATCTCCTGTCCGAAAAATATTGACCAGCAAATTTTCGTACCTCAAATAAATAAAAGATTATTACTTTTTAAACTCATTTACAAACCACAATTGGATAATTCCAGCACCTAAGAAGTGCATTGCCGGGCTGAGTGGCTCCGACGGTTAAGGCGCTGGCCTTCTAACCCCAACTTGGCAGGTTCGATCCTGGCTCAGTCCGATGGTATTTGAAGGTGCTCAAATACGACAGCCTCGTGTCGGTAGATTTACCGGCACGCAAAAGAACTCCTGCGGGACTAAATTCCGGCACCTCGGCGTCTCCGAAGACGTTAAAAGTAGTTAAAGGGACGTAAAGCAAATAACATTATTATTATTATTAAGTGCATTAAATTTAGAGGTTTTTTTGTTTTGTTTTGCTATTTGCTTTACGTCGCACCGATACAGATATGCCTTATTGCGACGACGCGATAGGAAAGGTCTACGAATGGGAAGGAAACGGCCGTGGCCTTAATTAAGGTACAGCCCCGGCATTTGCCTGGTGAGAAAATGGGAAACCACGGAAAACCATCTTCAGGGGTGCCGACAGTGGGGCTCGAACCCACTATCTCCCGATTACTGGATACTGGCTGCACTTGAGCGACCGCAGCTATCGAGCTCGGTAAATTTAGAGTTTAGAAATTTCGAAATTATTAGTTCTTTCTTTAACAACAGGGGTATTATATGTATAGATTATTCTGTCCGAAAAATTCTGACTGTCACTGTAGATGTAGCTCATAGCGTGGCTAGGCGCGTGCTCAGGAGGCTAGTTGCATTACGGAATCAGCTCATTTAGATGGACGTTCAATAAAGTGCATTTAGCGAATGCTCCATATTGCACTGCATACCAGCTGCAACACGCAACATGTTACGTTACCTTAGCTCTAATTATTGTAAACTGATCCTTCAAGGTTACTTTTCTATACTCTTGTCTTGTCTTCCTTCCTCGCATACAACCCATTAAACCAGCGATAAAGGAAAGGAATTACTCGGCACATTTCCACTTCCTGAGATACAAAGGCTTTGTTCCCTCAGTGAAAAAGGCACTTTGATGTCTCTTTTATCATTGGACCCCGGGTAACGATTCACGAGACCCTTGCTGTGTGGAGATATGCAAGTCTAATTTGATATCAAATATCAGAATGAGATAAGTATGACCCTGTAAGTCAAGTGGATTGCGTCCTGTCTTAGTAAAGACTAAAATGTGTTGTTCGAAAACGTGTGTGCTCGATTAAGATACATTATTATTCTATAGACCTACTCATTAAAGTGATATTCTTAGTATTCTCCCTGGACCTTTTCCTCAGTTTAGTGGGTTCGGCAACTGATGTGAATTGGCGCAGTTTGACGGACGGATGGCCCTCTTGTCACCCAACTCCATACTGAAGGATGTATTCACTACTGTGTGTTTCTGTGGTAGTTGTTAATATTGTGTATTGCATGTGGATGAACAGATTTCTATTAAGACAAACAAACACTCAGTCTACTAGCCAGACGAATAAACCAAATGAAGTTAAAATCCTGTCCGGTTGGGAATCGAGCCTGGGACCCTCTGAACAGATGGCTAGTAAGCTGACTATTCAGTGCAGCCCCGTGGTGTAGGGGGCAATGCGTCCGCCTGTTACCCGGCGGCCCCGGGTTAGATTCCCGGCTGGGTCAGGGGTTTTTAATTGTAAATGATTAATATCCCTGGCCTGGGGACTGGGTGTTTGTATCGTCCTGAATGTTCCTTTCCTTATATTAAACACTCTACACTCCCCCCATTTCGATTACATGCAGGTTCATATCGCATGGTGCAAGATCTCTATAGGTCGACGCTCCGAACAAATAGCATTAAAGAGAAAACCTAAATATTCAACCAAGCAGTTGGACATACCTTAAAGTGATATTCAAATTCATACCGGTACGTGTCAATGTCCTCACATAAGTTAAATGACCCTCATCATAAATAATCTGTGTGAGCGAACAACTATCTGAACACAATAATCCCACCCTTCTTTCCTTGGAACAACAGCAACAACAGTACTGCTCCTTTTCATACCACTTATCTCCCACGCATCCCTTTGAGACAACACCATGTTCGTTAAAACTACCTACTGCTTCAACCAAAAACCTACGGCGAATGCCAGTGATATTTCCTCTTCTACTGTAATAATACGAGTACATTGGCACTCACTGTATCTATAAACGTCCAGTCTAGGATCTCCTTCTGGGGTCCTCGACGATACTGTTCCGGATGACAGATCACGATAATGTGGACACTATTCTATTTCATGTAAATAGCTATCTCGTGGCAGCCAAGGACATCAATGTCAGCCCATGTCTAGTGTAAGTGACAGAAGACGTCCTCTTTTCACGCTCGAGCAGGGCGATCTATTGCAAATAGATTGTTAATGCAAAGCTGTTGTAGTAATACCATGGCCTAACTTTTCTTTTTTTTTCAAGAAGAGTTGAACTAAAAACTGAAAACCGCAATCAGCTTTACGTCCCACAAACTATTTTTCCGATTTTGGAGATGCCGAGGTGTCTGAATTTAGTCCCACAGGAGTGCTTTTTACGTGCCAGTAAATCTACCGACAAGAGGCTGACCTTCAAATACCACCGGACTGAACCAGTATCAAACCTGCCAAGTAGGGGTCAGAAGGCCAGCACCTTAACCACCTGAGCCACTCAGCTCGGCTTGGAGTATAGAAAAATGTATCACAGCCTTCACCGGTCCTGGAGGTTGGATACAAAGCACTTTGTGCCGCAGTTCACGTGAGGTAGTGTGGGCAATTCCTTTCAGCCGCTCCATTGGCCAACGAGAGGCAGATTCCCATACCAATATCGACTGCACCGAATCCTGAGGGATCTCACGGGATCTTGTCCTCTCTACGGCTCTGCTACTCTGCTGCAAATAAGAACAGTGATCTGGGACGCTACCTCTCAGGTCAAACAAGAGCTAGAAGTCCAGATCCATTTCTGATTAATGTTTATACGACATGCCTTCTGGTCTGATCTTCGACTCAATGTGAGTTATGTCTGGCGATGGAAGAACCATACCACCATACTTCTGGTAACCATGCCTGTCGTCAATTTTTGTGAAAATATTGCTACATGCATATCAGTTGGCTTGGTAGATTGGTATTTGGATTCACGGTCTGGCTTCGCGAGGACAGTAACGGGAGACTATTTTACTAATCTTCCTAGTTCACCTTTCTGTACCTCCTGAGGGTTAAACTGTTTGGGAGTCAATCGGTCTTCAGACCGAGGACTCAATGTAGGCCTACGGAATGAAAAATAGCCAATGTAAAAGTTGCCCATTGGGCTTCTCAAGCAAGTACAACATCCAGCCAGTTCACTGAGCCGTTCGAGCCACATAGCTATGAACTTGAATTCGGATGATAAGTTCTAAAACAGTCGGCAGCCCTGAAAATGGTTTCCCATGGTTTCCCATTTGCACAGCAGGTGGTATCTTAATTAAGGATACACCGAGCGAGTGGCTATGAGGTTTGGTCACGTAGGGATGAACCCCACTGTCTGCAGTCCTGAAGATGGTTTTCCGTGGTTTCCCATTTTCACATCAGGCACATGCTGGGACTGTACCTAAATTAGCACCACACTCGCTTCCTCCCCAGACCCATCTCTTTCCTCTCACCTCGTCGTTGTAAAACCTGTCTGAGTCGGCGCGACGCGAAACTAATATAAAAAGAAAGTACCTATAACGGTTACTGATACCTTTTAGAATGAATGTTTCATTTCTTTTAGTACAGTTTATTCCTACTTTAATTGCGAAATATGATATTGTACTGTCTATTCATTTGTTTTCTTTAAATAATGCTGTGTCTTGAGTATCCTCGGGGTCACGGTCGGTTCAGTCACGGCCATCCCTCGCTGGATTCAGAGTTCAAATCTTCTTGTCTCATAGCCAAATTTATTTTTGAAGTGGTCATATTTAATCTGGGATCTCCAGTTTACTCAGTTTCATCAAACAGCGCTCCACGATCAGTCAGTTATCATTACTTTGGTGTTGTGTAACATGCCAAGTTAGTATTAGCAGGGATTCATGTCCTAACCCTGCATTCGGCTGGTATTAGTTTAAGTAGATTGATTCGAAATTTGTGTTCGAAGTGGGCATCTTTTATCTGGAAACTAAAGTTTATTCAGTTTCAATCAAGTTCACGATCCTTCATTTTCCCAACGGCATGGGGCCGGCGCTCCATGTGAATTGAACCCTGTTTCACGGCCGGATGCCTTTCCTGACGCGAACACTATGTTAAAGGGTGTATTCACTATTGCGTTTTTTTCTGGTCGTTTTGTAGTGTAATGTGTTGTACGTACATGGATAAATGTGTTAAAACTAACACAAATACTCAGCCCCTGGGATAGTGGGATTAACCTCACATGGTTAAAATATCTGCTCCGGCCGGGAATGTGACCCGAGGCCTTCTGAATAGAAGACCACTACGCTAGCCATTTAGCGAAGGAGCCGAACTGGTGTACACAGCTAAAAAGAAACCCATAGTGTCTTTGGTCTGCGAGAGCACGGCCTGGGGGTAATGTGTCACATGATCAGCGTGCTGTCATCGTCAGTCGTAATGCTTCGATCTCTGGACCGGATCCGCTGCCATTGTATCAGAAAGCTCCTCTCTAGGTCTCATGAGAGTGAATCCTGTTCCCGCCTACTGTCCGGAATATTGCTGGACTGCCCAGGACTCAAACCTTAGTCCTGTGGGTGAGAGGCAAGCCCTTCATCCCTACAGCATGGGGTTGGATCTAATATAAAAATGAGCCAAGTAAACGGCCTCATTCCTCAATTAAGGCTTATGGAAGCACACTTCTTAATTTGTTTCAGAGCCCGAGAGCAATCCTAACCCGCAATAGTGAATACACCCTTTAACATAGTGTTCGCGTCAGGAAAGGCATCCGGCCGTGAAACAGGGTTCAATTCACATGGAGCGCCGGCCCCATGCCGTTGGGAAAATGAAGGATCGTGAACTTGATTGAAACTGAATAAACTTTAGTTTCCAGATAAAAGATGCCCACTTCGAACACAAATTTCGAATCAATCTACTTAAACTAATACCAGCCGAATGCAGGGTTAGGACATGAATCCCTGCTAATACTAACTTGGCATGTTACACAACACCAAAGTAATGATAACTGACTGATCGTGGAGCGCTGTTTGATGAAACTGAGTAAACTGGAGATCCCAGATTGTTATAAAAGGAAGCAAGGCCGCCTCTGTGGTGTAGTGGTTAGCGTGATTAGCTGCCACCCCCGCAGGCCCGGGTTCGATTCCCGGCTCTACCACGAAATTTGAAAAGTGGTACGAGGGCTGGAACGGGGTCCGCTCAGCCTCGGGAGGTCAACTGAGTAGAGGTAGGTTTGATTCCCACCTCAGCCATCCTGGAAGTGGTTTTCCGTGGTTTCCCACTTCTCCTCCAGGCGAATGCCGGGATGGTATCTAACTTAAGGCCACGGGCGCTTCCTTCCCTGTCTATCCCTTCCAATATTCCCATCCCTCCACAAGGCCCCTGTTCAGCATAGCAGGTGAGGCCGCCTGGGCGAGGCACTGGTCATACTCCCCAGTTGTATCCCCCGACCAAGAGTCTGAAGCTCCAGGACACTGCCCTTGAGGCGGTAGAGGTGTGATCCCTCGGTAAGTCCGAGGGAAAAACCGAACCTGGAGGGTAAACAGATGATGATGATGATGATGATGATGATGATGATAATAATAAAAGGAAGTAAATTTGTAGTTTAACTAGACTATTGACATAGCGATCATAGCCAAGAGACGTCCTTCTTTATGTGGGATATAGACCCCCGGGTGCTTGAGAGTTCACTTCACAAGTCCTATGTACATCGGCCGATATGCGAACCGGGCCCGTTTTGTAGTGCAGGCAGTGCCACTGTTACTCAGCTGACACTGCCATTCTAATCGACTTATTCGGAACTAAATTGTGAATTGGAGTCTTGCAGCCATGGATTTGAAATATCTGCGTGTCAGAACATCGGAGAGAGCTTCCTGCGTTCATACCAAAAATATTTTTGTTGCCAAGTACCGAGCACGTACGCGAGTGAAATTTGGCAGATTAGTGGTCTTGCACTATCTACAATAGGGTATTCAAATGTAATTACTTGGGCTTTAGTTGAAATGAGGAGCTCGGAATTTGAAATGAATATAATCCCAGCATTTCTTGGGAGAACACTGACGATGGGCACCCAATTCTCTCATGGCCTGGGATCGAACGATTCACTGTTCTTCTCGTAGTGCACAACGTTAACCGAATATCCGTGTAGCTATTTGGTTGAGGTGTTCACCTTCAGTGTCCACGGTTGTTAGATTGAATCCCGGTGTAGTCTGTTGGCATTTAAAAGTTCTTAAATGAGGGAGTCTACGGTGGACAACATTTATGGTAAATTAAATTATCCCCTTTCAGGACAAAATTCGAACACACTTGTAATATATAGAAATCGAAGGAATGTTAAATATACATACTTACATACATACATCATCATTAAAGACCGTTATGCCTTTCAGCATTCAGTCTGAAAGCTTGTGCGAATTTACTAAACGTCACCACAATCCTCTATTTGCAACTAGTGCTGTGGCCTCATTTAGTTCTAAACTTCTTATCTTTAAATCGTTAGAAACTGAGTCTAACCATTGTCGTCTTGGTCTCCCTCTACTTCTCTTACCCTCCATAACAGATTCCACTATTCTCCTAGATGACCTATCCTCCTCCATTCGCCTCATATACCCTCACCAAAGAAGCCGGTTTATGCGTACAGCTTCATCCATCGAGTTCATTTTTAATTTAGTTTTTATCTCCTCATGCCGAGTACCCTCCTGCCATTGTTCCCCCTGTTTGTAACAGCAATCATTCTCGCTACTTTCATGTCTATTACTTCTAACTTATGAGTAAGATATCCTGAGTCCACCCAGCTTTCGCTCCTGTAAAGTATAGTTGGTCTGAAAACAGACCGATGTAAAGATAATTTCGTCCGGGAGCTCATTTCCTTCTTACAGAATACTGTTGATTGCAACTGCGAGCTCATTGCATTAGCTTTACTGCACCTTGATTCAATCTCACTTTCTATCTTACCATCCTGGGAGAACACATCCAAAATACTTGAAATTATCTACATGTTCCAGCTTTGTATCACCAATCTGACATTCGATTGCCATGAAAAAGAAATTAATTTTGACCAATATTGGACCCTACGTTGTAGGCTACAATTTTCTTGTTCTTCTCATGATTATTCACCGACAGTGACATTGAGCAGTAGATGGTAGTGTTACGTGATATTTGTTATGATTTACTCGAACCTTTATCCGGAGTTGTTTCACGGCAGTCAAATTCCTATTAAAACAATGGTACTTAACAGCTGTCCGGCTTAATGGTTAACGTGCTGGCCTTTGGTCACAGGGGTCCCGGGTTCGATTCCCGGCAGGGTCGGGAATTTTAACCATCATTGGTGAATTTTCCTGGCACGGTAGCTGGGTGTACGTGTTGTCTTTATCATCATTTCATCCTCATCACGACGCGCAGGTCGCCTACGGGAGTCAAATAAAAAGACCTCTACCTGACGAGCCGAACCCGTCCTGGGATAACCCGGCACTAAAAGCCATACGACATATCATTTTGCTTAACAGTTAATTCATCAAGGCTACATATTCTTGTGTAAAGACGGATGTTGGTTTCAGGTGCAATAATCAAATAAACAAATACCAAGTTGCTACAGCCCTGATCTGCCTCCTCCTAGTGCTCAGCCGAAAGGCCTGCAGAATACGAGGTGACGCATGGTCAATGTGACAAATCCTCTGGTCCGTTATTCTATGTTTTCTAGACCGGAATCATCATATCACCATCATGTAGATAGCTTATCAATTTTAACCACATTATCTCAGTGGTCCAAGGAACGATCCCTATCGTAGCCTGGAATCGAACCAGGGTGTCCGGATGAGAGGCCGGCAAACTACCCCTAGACCGCAGGACCGGCTTTGATGTGCAACACCACACTGATATAATCTGTCAAAAAAAATAATTAAAAGTACAGTCAAAGATACATAATGTGAGGAATTCATAGAAATTCAGGGCTTCAGTGTTGTAGTTCTTCAGCCGCACATTGACTCTTATTTGTTTTGAACATTCAACTCAATGCTGTAGTTTATCAAGCTTAGGTCAATAGGATATATGTAAAGCAAAATGCATCACTAATATCATCCCACAACCACTACTACAAATATGTCATTCCTTTAAAAACGACAATGTTTATCAATACACTAATTAAATTCCTGAAGGAAACTCTGTTTGAATCGTCCTCGCTTCAAAATGGGATGATTATCGAATCGTAAAATAACAATCACCACCTCCATGTTTACTTCCGAACTTTGAACTGGTAAGATTTCATAAGTTACGATTTTGCTTGGTATTTTCGTGTTAATGCTTATTGATATTTTGTATATAACACTGAGAGAAATGAGAATGGCAACTTATTTTATGAAGAGCAATGGTGATTATTGTTTTAAGGAGAAGTGCAATTAGGGCGACCCCGCAGTCAAGAGCAAAACTCAAGGTTACGCAAGGTCATCACGGAGAAATTTATTTTTTGTACCTTTGGTACCTTATCATAACATTTGAGAAAATGTACTTGTTCCAGATATTTACTTTGGCCTTTCTTGTTCTCACAAGAACAATACCTACTACTTCTGAATAATTTATTAGCATATTACAATAATCTCTTAATAATCTACATTTTCGTTTTATGTATGCTTTTTAGAATCGTTCAGGTCATTATTAACACAGCGACTTAAGCGCAGATCGTTCGACGTTCGAATACCAATCGATATCAATTGTAATTTTCACCTGAAAAAATACGTGACCTAAGGGAGGACATCCAGGTAAAACCCCAAATGAGCCGGGATGGTTCTATATACCTCAGATATATTCGCGATAAGCTCAAGAAATGAAGTTATTCTTACAATGCATACCTCCAAGCTCCTTGACTCATTTGCATCACAATAAGAATATTCCATTCACAGCTATTGGTTATTTGATATTCATAGCGATTTCTGCTTTCAAGAGGAGAAATTTAGTGACGCTAATCACTTCGAGGACCTTCAATACACAATTATGAACACTCTCAGAATCCCAACATGGCAATTTTCCCTCTCCCTCTGTCAAATATCCAGATTTTGAAAACTCAAAACAGAATTTTGGGGAGTGGGACGAGTTTCGGTAAGTAGTGAACTACTTTGTTATTTTCCTTCAATAATGATTCAGCTACTTGCTCAGAACATTGAAAAGCAGACGAATAAACAAACAACTGTATATTTACATAAGTAAACAAATGCATATTTGTAAACAAATATTAAATCAAGGCAACTTTTCGTGAAAATGAATTTTGTCCGTCTTTGTGCTGTGTCAATAACTCACCAATCGGAGCAGCGGTGGCGGTCCCATGCACGAACTCGGACTCATGTCTGTCGGTCAGGCACTTCACCACATGCTCTGTTCGTTGGCAGACCCAACACTCGCTAGCACTCTGTCGGAGAGACTGGACTGCCAGGTCGCCGCGGCGGACCGATCAGCCTGCTGCTCCAAGGGGGCCACGCAGAGAGCATAGCAGGGCAGAGCGCATTGTTACGTCACTGCCGGAGAAGGTCAAGAGCAGCGTTCCTCAACAATGGGACCCTAAACACATGGCTTCGGTGTGTATTCGGGCGGCCACTACGCCTCGAGGTAGCTTCGTCCATGAAATGGCTCCAGCTAGTTCTCAGCATCTTATGGAAGGACACTTAATTTCAAAAATTGTAATAATCTCTTTCGTGAACGTTGAGTCACCCTGCAGCTTTTAGCTACACAAAAAGAAAACCAACAGTATTCACTGTTAGTCCACCCTGGTATGACTCCGAGGCTCCGAACTTACTTCGTACTTACCATATAAATGCAGCTGCATGGAAGTATCTAAACGGCAAACATAAGAGCATCCACCTCGTATACAACACAATTTTAAACCTCAGTATGGATTAGCATTTTCTAAGCACCAAAACATGTTAACGTATTATTATTATTCTTATTCTTATTTGAACATTGGTAAGTCGAGGTTGGGGGTTGGCGTCCTGGAAAATTCTCTACTCACCCCTTCTGCCATCATCCTTCGGAAATTCGTGCTAGCAAGTCCCCAACCTCCGGCAACTCCCACTCTTTCATTAAATTTAAAATACGTTCTATTGTATGTCATGTCATTTTTACATTAATGACATGCTTAACAGCAAATACATGAAATCTAAAATAAGCCTAATTGATGTTTTATTCTACATCATTTTCCACCCCAGTAGACCGATAGCATACTTCTACGTTACAACGAAACTCGTTTATTATGACACAGTTTATCAGGTCCCTTGGATGTCGTTACAACCAACTTCTACTATATCTAGAATTAAAATATATTAACAGCCTAAACATATATTCATTACAGTCATAACACAATTCGTGGGTGAATATTTCCGAAGTGAATAACGATTTGAAAAACGGAAAAAATACTGTTTTTGTTAGGTAAAGAGTCACTAAACTAGATTTTATGCAAACCTATCCAGTGCAAAGCTTCCCATCCCTCTGTAGCTATATTAGTCTAAATCTACTAATGTACTTGTCATATTTGTCTTAATACTGCCCCATCATTTCTAAACATTTTTTTTGCTATTTGATTTACGTCGCACCGGCACCGATAGGTCTTATGGCGACGATGGGATAGGAAAGGCCTAGGAAGTGGAATGAAGCGGCCGTGGCCTTAATTAAGGTACAGCCCCGGCATTTGCTTGGTGTGAAAATGGGAAACCACGGAAAACCATCTTCAGGGCTGCCGACAGTGGGGCTCGAACCCACTACCTCACTTTTAAACAAATATAATCGAACAAGTCCTCACTGCCTGAAAATGAGCCATATCTCTTGCGTATTCTCCAACCTTCTTCAATCACTCTTTCTTCAATTATTGCACTATCACCCTGGACGTTTGGTAATGTATAAACATATTTGTAAAATCCCTCTTCCCTTTCGTTCTGCACCTGCTATTGCCCATATTTTACTGTCATATAATGTCACAAGCGCCTTTAAAACATTTTCTAGGTAAGAAAAATTTGCTCACCTCGAGCGTAAGTCAATAGACTTACTTGGGCTGGTCAACCTTTTATGTCCTTGCTTCTATCACTATTAGCTGTTTTACCACTCCAGTGAACTAACTAACCGTCATAGTAAAGGCATACTAGGCTCACGCGGAAAGGGGTGGGTTTGATTCTCCGTCAGGAAGTCGAAACATTTACAAAGGAGACTTCCACTTCTGGAGTGGGGTCTAGTCAGTCTACACCGAAAATGAGTACCTTGGGGCAAAGGCAGCCAAGCATAGAAGTAAGTAGCCACTCTATCTCACATAGTACCTAGGTTACCTTCCATCACCCTGAGGGCCTTCAGGGCTTACATTTATTTTGATTTTTACCACCTCAGTTACGATATTCACTTACTTCATGCAAAGTTTCTGTTCCTGATTTGTTTTCTCATATCAGTCAAATGTATTCGAATACATTTCATTACTTTTAATTTACGTCTATTTATTTGTTAAATTCTAAATTATATATCTTGTACACGTTCTTTTAGACTGCGTTCACACCTTAACCACCTTGTTCATATCCTCTGTTGTCTGCAATGAAATGATAATGTCATGGAAAAATCTAGAGTTAATGATATCCTCTCGTTGAAATATATTTTTAAGAAAGGGGTCAAATTCAAACCCTGCTTCACTTCTTTCTGTAGATTTGCTCGTCTTTCATATCCGTGTATTCTCTCAACTTCAGTGTGATTCTTGTCTTGATTCCAAAAACATTCAAAATCTCAAAGAGCTCAGATCAAGACAAATACCATTTTTACAGTGAAAAAGAAGAAGATCTATGTATTTGTTCGCTACACTCAGAAGCATAGAGTCATGGATGTGTTTTCGGGTTTGGAGGACGCTAGAGCGAGTACAGATTCTCTGGTTATTTCCCTCTTAGTAGTCTCTTACGACATGTAGTAGGTACAGATAATGCACCCTTTCAGTTCACCCACAGGGGAGATAAAGAGTTACGTTAATAATAATGGCGTGTGGCCCCCGAACAGGCCTGGTGGAGGTCTTTCGTGTTGACGTCGTATAGGTGACCTGCGTTTCTGTGAGGATGGGGCCCTACCTGTGACGAATTTCATTGTTGAAGATGGCACACATACCTAGCCATCGAAATTAACCAATGCAGGTTAAATTCCCGACCCGGCCAGGAATCGAACCCGGGAGACCCTGACCGAAGACCAGCATGCTAACCATTTAGCCATATAGCTGGACAAAAGTTCAGGTAAATCGAATCATGATCCAGCGCACAAACAATGCAGTTCAGAAAAATAAGTCTTTAGACTTCTGTGTACCTCTAGACATATTTCTACAACAGTTCACCATCTCCGTGAAAACTTTCTAATTTCTAATGCTGATCTGAACCATAAAATGTATTATAAATATTCTACATTAAGCCCTATCCCATAAATGCAATTATAAATGTTAGATCCAGAAGAAAATAATAGTTTAGATATGGAATTACGATTTTTATTTTTAAAATGTTTATTTTACTCTTTTTTGTAAAGAGTAAATTAGATTAGATGTGAAATTCTGTTCCTTTCTCATTGTAAATATAATATTAGAATAGTTCAAATATTAGGTTATTAGACTAAGTCGAAGCATTAAAGAACACATGTAAACATTTGCCACTGTAAGTGGGATTACAAATCCTGTAGTGAGAAATAAATAAATAAATAAATAAATAAATAAATAAATAAATAAATAAATAAATAAATAAATAAATAAACATTACTATGACATGTCACAAGATCTACGTCCAACAAAATGGTCGCTGATGTAGCAAACAATTTTATGACCATAAGAATACGGAAAAAATTCCGCTCCCTTCGGTGACCTTTCCGTGTGATTTACTGTGACCTAGACGAAATGCCAGCAAAAGTCTGTGGAAACTCTCTTAAAGCACGCCGTCATTTCTACCTACTGTGCATAGAAGACGGAGTTCAGGCCCACAATAGTAACGTGAAGACGAAAATAACGCAGATTTATTGTAGATACCTGACGAACACTGGTTCCCTGGTTTCAACAGCGCCGGTTTATGTCCACGCAAAAATGTCTGGACTAAAATGATGACGCTAATTTCAGGTACACCCCAAGCCCGAAAACATATCCATGTTAATGTCGGTAGCAACTTGTTTTAAATCGGTCAAAGCTGATATTATTTTCCTACTTTCTATGTATACATCCATAAAATACTCATATTTCGTTCATTAGCCATTATATTAGACTTAGTCAAGTACTATTCACGTTCCTTATTATTCACATTCACGTAATATTAAACGTAAAGTGTTGTACCTGAGATCAATAACTCCCACACAGCACAGATACTGCGATCCTTCTTCTTGCCGGATGTTGTTAATACTATCTCATTAGATTTCCCTTTCGTTTCCGCTCAGAACGTTCCCAGGTACCATCCTCTCCGACCTGCGTGAAGGAACAACATTTTAAAAAAAATCTCTTGCTAGAATAATGAGTAAATGGGGTTAAAATTGAAAATGACAAATAACAATAAGGTCACGTACGCTCTCCGAAGAAATGGAAATATTTAAAACTATAAGTAGTTTCATTTTACAAGTTGCCTTACGTCACAACCGACAGAGATAAGTCTTATGGCGAATATGATGCGACATTGTGGTTAACATTAGGTTTACATTAGGGCATGTACTGTTAAGCTGAGATGAAATAAGATCGTATACAAGTTATAACAACGTTGTAGGAAGACATAGTAAGATAATTTATGGAATTCGAAGAAAATTGAGAACAAAATAGAACAATTAGATGGACGGCTAATGATGAGAGAGTAACATGCGTCATGTTAAGATGAATTAATATATTTATCGAAATATACAGTGAGACATGAGATGTGTAATATGAAATGGTTGATTTATATGTGAAGAAGGGTAGATTGTTATGAGGAATAATGATGGTGATGATTATTGTTTCGTTGTGAATGAAGAGAGAGATTATTTTAGCGACGATATTAGGTCAATTGACGCAATTTGAGATAGGGAATAATTATAATTGGTTCCCAAATGTATGTTAATTATTCAACAAGCCATATATAGTACTAGTTACGATCTATACAACGTGCCTCTGTTAATAACTACTTATTAGATCATCAAAATAATTCCTCATAGGGAGGACAGCACAAATGTAGCCTATATCCATACGAATTTATAACTACAAATATTTTCATTCAGATAAGGAAAGCTAGAAAGCTGATTTAGTTGCATTGATTGATATCACTGGTAATATTTATCTATAATTGAAGATTGATGGTGACTGATATAGTTTTCTTACAAGCTAGATCACTTAATATCCAAAAGAATTTAACGAAATTGTCAGATATGAATGACAGCACAGCAACAGATCAAATTCCTATTTTGACCCTTAACTTCTTTTGGATATTAATAATTATTTTAAGTAAACGACTTGAGTAAATATAGGTAATGACATTTCGATTATGTTATTTTAAATGGAGTGATGACTTAATGAATTATCTTTCCTTACACATAATATGAAATACAATACCGAGAACTTTGAAACCTTTGGAAATGTTTGGAATATGTGAAATGTTTGAAATACTTGAGAAGATATTTTCGTTAACAAGTAATATTGCTGACAACTGAATATGGACAGCTACTGGTAAATTAATCTATCGTGCTGTGATTTTATTAGGCAATATATAAGTAAAGCAAGTGGAAGTTTTAGAGTCAGATTATGTAATGATTAATGAAAGATGGAAACGTGATTTTCATTTTATTTATAATTGATTCAGTGTAAATAATTTGCGTCAGACACATTTTTCTAGCTCCGAATCAAGACTGTAAATATTGTGAACATGTTTACTTTTAACTTAGTTAGAGGCCTCTAATTTGAAAACATTTTTGAAACTAAGTGATGAGATACGAAGTCAGTTGTTTATTATTTATTCCATGATATTGAAAATACTTAAATCACTTTTCAAGATTTTCTTTATTTTAATAAAATAGTATTATATAAAACTTAATTATTCTTTCAATGATTTCCTAGGGTAAGTACTTAGTCTTAAGTGAATGTCAGTTAAGAATTATATTAAGTAATGCGGAAACTAACCGGATTGCGAACAGGAGACGTCCGTTGCCTAAATTAGGTTTATCCGACAGTATAACCCGACTGTCTTCTCTCGATACGGAACCCATAACCCGAAAATTCAACTTGGAAATTGTTGTATTTCAGCTAGCCTGGATCTTATGCGACTCGACCTGGACGCGGGAACAGCGCAATAAACATCTTCAAATAATTCAACACGGCAAACTTTCTTTCTTAGTTCGTTCACGTCCAGGGTTGGTTTTTCCCTCGGACTCAGCGAGGGATCCAGCCTCAAAGGCAGTGTCCTGGAGTATGAGACATTTGGTCGGGGATAAAAATGGGGAGGAGGACCAGTACATCGATCTGGAGGCCTTGCCTGCTAGGCTCAACAGGGGCCTTGTTAGGGACGGAAAGATTGGAAGGGATAGGCAAGGAAGGAAGGAAGGAAGGAAGGAAGGAAGTGTGGAAGGAAGGAAGGAAGGAAGTGTCCGTGGCCTTACGTTAGTTACCATTCCGGCATTTGCTTGGAGAAGAAATGGGAAACCACGGAAAACCACTTCGAGGGCGGTTGAGGACGGAATCGAAACCCCCTGTATTCAGTTGACCTTCCGAGGCTGAGTGGACCCCGTTCCAGCCCTCGTACCACTTTTTAAACTTCGTGGCAGTGCTGGGAATCGAATCCGGGCCTGCGGGTATGGCATCTAATCACACTAACCACTACGCCAGAGAGGCGAACAATGCGGAAAACTACAAAACAAATATGATATATTCTAGACCACTCAATTAATTAGTTAATGCAATTTGATTTCCAATTATACAACAACAACAACAACTACTACTACTACTACTACTACTACTACTACTACTACTACTACTACTACTACTACTACTACTACAGAAGCGTCTGGATGTTTGTATTAAAGGTTAGCGCAAGGTCTTCTGTTCAGAGGATCTTTGAGCGCCCGCTCTGTGACCACGATCGCTAAGGCATCAAGTCATTATGGATTGATACCGTGGTTAGTGGTTCGAGTTACGTTGGTGGAAATAATATTCATCATCGCACTGTTCGCCGACGGGATAGGAGTAATTTATAAACACTAGCTTGTGAGCAAAACGTCTGGATTCAATTCCAAACCTGTCCACAATGTTCATACAGAGTGAGGATATATGACACTGTTGATAGTGCACCGGGAGGTACACCTCAACCCCGAACATTCAAAAGAAGCGCCTTAAGGAACACTATCTATCGAACAAAACTTGAAACAGCTAATGCATAAAGTTGGGACATTGATCAGAAGAGGTCATTACTAAATAACAGGGTAATATGTTATTTTAAAGTTTTCTAAACTGACTGAATTTCTTTGTTTTGTTTTGGTGTACATCAAGAAGTTCTCACGTTTCTCCCTAGATGTCTCTACTAAAAAGCTGAGGTAATGCACTCTGGTGCAAGGTGGAATAATTAGTGATTTAAGAAGTTTTGTGTTTATAGGTTTTCTCAACTAAATTCTTTCATTTATTTTGATACTGCGAGGTTTGCAACACTTCCTTCTCATCCCGCCAGCTTTGGAGTCTGGCCAATCACAAATTTTCTGTATTTATTTTTCCACAAATCATAAGCTTCTTGTTCCTTGTTGATTATCCAATAAAATGAGAGGGTGTGTCCGGATTTAGTCCAGGGCCTTCTCGAACCCTCCCCTAGAGTATAAAAGCTGCGGTTTTTGCAAGCTACCTTGTCTTATTGATCGTCGAATTTCTGAGTATGTGTGTTAAGACAGGAGGCAGGGTGCCTCATTCTTCGGCTGGCAGAACATCAGCTCAGGTAATGACCACCAGTTGTCTATCTCTGTAGCTATCTCCGCAAACTTACCCGAGGGGAAGGTTCTAATTTTTAACTATGTAACCACCTGTTTTCTAAGAATGTACACTTCTTCTTTCTAATGTAAAATTTCATAAAGTCTTAAACTGAATATTCGGGAATAGAGAGTGCATTGCCCTCTCGTGTTCCCCTTCAAATTATCTTGAGGTGACTACGACTTTGCAACTGTTTTACTCCTGTAAGCATTAATTATTTTTTCTTTCTAGTCACCTCAGTAGTGTGGGATTAGCCTCTGCATCATCGGGTCACAAGCCCAAGTAGGGTTTATAAACTTGGTTTTCTAGGAGCTCAAGTGTACGTCTCCATACATTTTTGTGTTGGGGCCAGTAATTTAACCTGTTCTTCCTTTAATGAAGGCCCAGTAGTATGGGTACGAGATACCCCTGTGTTAACTCGATTGTAAATCGCAGGTTGAGCCTAGAGAGGCCAAGAATTGTAATGTTTTGTGTAAGGTTGCCTTGTATAGAAGGCCGTTTTTGTAACTGTTGGAGCAAAGTGCTCTTGAATTGTGTCTTGGGAGATATCTCTCCTTATCTAACTAAACGCAACAGTAGCGACGTTGAAAACTTGTAAATTTGGAGTTTGAAGTTCAAACCTTGTAAATTACTTATCGTTGGATTTTATAGTCTTGTATTAAAATTATTACTGTATTGTTTTCTTTTACTAAGTGAAATTTTTTTTTGTTAATGTTTGATTTTCTGAAAAGAAATATAACCTTATTTTAAAGTTTTAAATGAATCTTTGACTTTTGTAGATAGACCCATTCAGCCCGCACCTTCTTTCAACTCTCTGCGTTCCACAGATCACCCCGGAACAAAAATCAGCATCTCAATCTCATATTCAGACGCCCAATCGCCCATCGCCGTCACCTGCACGAGGTGAGCCGAACATGACCTCGGACTTCCGGCACTAAAAGTAAAGCAAAGTCACCTCCGTACAGGCCATGAAGGCCCTTGGAGGAGTGGAAGGTAAAGGCTTCCACCATTGTTAACCTCGGCACGTGATGGGGTAGAGTGGTTAGCCCTACGCCCGGCCGCCTTTGCCCCCAGGAATTAACCTGGTACTCATTTTTGGTGTAGGCTGAGTGAACCTCAGGGCCATATGCACCTCCGGAAGTGGAAATCTCGTTTCTTAAATTTCACGACTTCCTGACGGGGATTCGAACCCACGTCCTTCCGGGCGAACCGAGCACGCCTTTACCGCCTCGGCCAGGCAGCCCCTAGCACTAAAAGTCATATGCTAAATAAATAGAGGGTCCTAGGTCTGATTACCGGTCGGGTCGAGGATTTAGCCATGTCTGATTAATTCACCTCGTATGCGAACTAGATGTTTGTTATTATTTTAATGCACATCTTCACATTTACACACAGCAAAACTTCACACTAGTTCGGAGTTCGAAGGCCATCCAGAAATGAAACAAGGCCAAGTGCACATATATAGTGAAACCTCTGGATCTTTGTCTGAATGGTTAGCGTAACGGCCGTCGGTTCAGATGGGCCTGGGTTTAAATGCCGTTACGGGTGGGAATTTTAGCCACATTTGATTGTTCGTCTAGCTTGGGGACTGCATTTTTTATTTTAATACGCACCTCTTAACCCCAGATTACCTTTTCCTTTCTCTTACAAGTTGCTTTATGTCGCACCATTACAGATAGGTCTTATGGCGACGATGGAACAAGAAAGGGATAAGTGTGGGGAGGAAGAGTTAGTGGCCTTAATTATGGTAGGTGTGAACATGGGAAACCACGGAAACCATCTTCAGGGCTGGGGTTCGAATCCACTATCTTTCGAATGCAAGCTCGAAGCTGTACACCCCTAACCGCATGGTCAACTTGCTCTGTTAATAATAATAATAATGATAATAAGTATGAGGATCCATCAGCCCGGAAACTCAGAGAGAGAAAGAAGTATTTCTTTCGTACTTTTAACGTTAACAAACTCCTTAGAATTGACAAACAAATGGATCTGGTTAAAGTACTGAAAGAATACCAAATTAAGATCATGGCAGGGCATGAAACTAGGTTTCCATCTGATGAAATATCCACCATGGGAACTATACAATAGCCATTAGGGAATAAAAGTCAAGTAACAAAAGAAAGTTCCTGATCATCCTGGAATCAGCCTTCTTTCTTCAGAAGTCGGTAGTGGATGCCATCATAATATTCAGATCACTGTCACCGTCACCGAGCCTTTTAATTCTAATCCTAAAAGTGAAAGCAAATATTACGTGATATGTAATGTCCTCGTGCCGATCAACAAAGAAAATAGGAAAAAAATCCTGATGAAGTGGTGGAATTTTAGTCCCTTCTGGAAGGAGAGATGTAGAAGTACCTGATCATCAAGTGAAAATTCTTCTAGGAGACTCGACGCACTTATCCGACGTATTGGCTGAGTGGTTAACGTTGCGGCCTTCGGTTCAGAGGGTCTCGGGTTCGATTTCCGGCCGGCTCTGGGATTTTATTCGCCTCTGATTAATTCTTCTGGCTTGGTGACTGGGTGTTTGTGTTCATCCCAACACTTTCCTCTTCATATTCACACAACACGCTACACTACCAACCACCACAGAAGCACACAATAGTGATTACATCCCTCCATATAGGGTTGGCGTCTGGAAAGGCATCCGGCCGTAAAACAGGGCCAAATTCGCATATGCAACAGAGTTATTACACCCGCGATCCCACATGTGTGGGAAAAGCGGTAGAAAAAGAAGAAGAGGGGACTCGACGCACTTAGTGGAAAGGAGAAGAAATATAAGAGAATAGTTGGGAGATATCCGGGACAAAGAACGAAAAACAAGAACGGAGAATGGTTAATCGAATTCTGTGATTCCTTCAACCTAATGCCCATTTGATTTAAGAAGGAAACCAAGAAGATGGTGATCCCCAAATCCTAATTTAGGAGAATTTAGAATTGGCCAATTTGCAACTTCCAGCCCCAAGGAAATAATGAATGTCAAGTTTCAGAGAAGAGCCATGGTGGATTCTAATCACTAACGCACTAGAATACAGATCAAGTTCATTCCAGTACCCGCTAAGAAAGCAGTTACTCCGGTGGGGATTAGGTAAGGTCAGTAATAAATATTCCTTTTGACTTCAAGTACATGATCCCCAATGAGAGTTTCATTAAGAATTCCTTTCGAAATAATCACCGTTAGAATCCTCGCCCCAGCCGGGAATCGAACCGAGACCCATTGAACCAAAGACCATGACGTTAAAAGGAAGAACATATTTAAAGATAGATGAACGTAACTTCCGAGAACACAATTTAATTATCACTCAAATTGTGGACAGATGTACAGTAGGATGTCTCAGGAAAGTATAGTAATGTTGTAACGGTTAAAATCCCGTTACAAGATGATATCTGTATCTGTATTTTTATTATTATTATTATTATTATTATTATTATTATTATTATTATTATTTTATCTGTGAGATTACTATTATTGTAATTATTATCATTGTTAAATTCAATTCTGCAATGCTTGTCGCTTGCGTGATTGCAGTCAAATTGTTACGTATATACGTGTGTGTAGATTAACACTAAAAACATGTACAGTAAGAGTTGCTGTATATCAGATTTGTATGTAGTGTGTGCAATAACTTGTGACATTGTAACATTGCGTAATACTGCTGGAGTAACTGCCGAGTCATCGCTCTGTCATCGTGCGTATTTAGCGGTGAGCTCACTTTGTTTGAGAAACCCAGGGTGCCGCAGGCGGTTTCACCATGGTGTGAAACAGTTTGAGCAGGGTGGGAGTAGATCATAGTTATTTGTGGAGACTGCGTAGGTGTGTCAACCAATGGTTATAAATACTAGCACCAGCATCTTATAGCTTCAGTCAACGGGATAGAGAGGCCTCAGTCGGTCACGAGTCATTAGTCAAACGGAAGGTGAACAGTGAAAAAGTCAACTGGAAGGAAAACCACAGTTGGTCGCTCAGTGCAGTTGTTTAGGATAGGCTTGCCACGAAGTCATAGAAAGATAAGCTTTCCATGAAGTCATATAGGACAGACTTACCAAGAAGTCATCTGGATGGAGAAGAAGCAGTCACATGGATACTTAGTCGTCAGTGAAACAAAAAGGATACATCACCAAATTAGGTTTGATACATCTACATTAAACACCAGATCGAAGGAATACGTCGTAATTACACTCAAAGTGTTGAAGGTACAGTCAAGTGAACCAGTGAGGGATAAATTTCGTGTATGATTGTTGAATGTCCGGTCAAGAATTCAAATTCAATGCCCAGTTTCTTTTAGTTGCAATGTCATAATTTTATATTCTCATCTGTTTTATCGTAACAGTTCTTACTACTTCAAGAATATATTTTGTTCTATCAAATTAATTTATCGTTTTATTTCCAGAGTAGAATGACATAACCTGAAATTTAAAGGGGAAACCGAACGCCAATCTCCTTTTCCCAGAACTTATATGTTGTCAAAAGTAAGCTTATTTCCCCACACCCTAGAGATATTCAAGAATCTCATTCTCTTATTGCTGCACTGAGTTGTAGCTGGCGCCCATCAAATAACGAATGTGTAAGTAATCATGTAAGAACTAAGTGTGAGTACAAGGTCCGACGATTGTGTATTTTATTTAATAAATATTCATTTTCATATTTTTCATTTTAAATGCAGTTTTGTATATTTTTAAAGTTAGCAACAGAGTCAGGAACTATTACAATGTGAAGTCAAAACAGGTCAGCAGACTAAGCCTATATGCTTGACGATGATGATGATGATGACGATGATGATTTAAAATAGACCTATACCTGCACCTAGTAGGCTAAATTACGTACCTCTCTAGCTAATCTACTTTGTTCAGTTCAGTATTATATTGTTAGATTTGTAACGGTGAGTAGTAGTAGTAATACTAGTAGAAGATTTCTTATTTCAGTACACTGTTAATCCGTAAGTAACTATTCGTTCACAAAGGAGATGATATTCATTATATAATATTGAAGAGCATTCATAACTAGCTCTCTGTGACCTCCTCCTCGCTCACCACTGACCTAGGCAATCTTTCTTCATTCTCTTTATAAGACAGCGCCATCCATGCTGCTGACTCATGCGCTCAGCGTTCAAACCTGATTGAAACTTCATTTCGGGTACACTTCTGTTTGTATCCACAATAGCTACGTTCATATATGTCATCTCCAGTTTACATATATTTGGAATCCTATCAGCTTTCTCGTCAGTGCTGCATTGATGTTCAGAATAATGAGTGATGTAAAAACAGTTTGGTCTCGAAACTGGCATTATTCTTATGGTATGAAGAAGACGGACTCTGCTTGCCAAACAGTGAACTGATTTCCCTTCATCATATTTTATCCACTCTTCTAAAAACACAAATACCGTTCTAGGTATGATGTAGGCCTATGACTGCAATCTAAAATGTCCCAGGTTTGCGTTTGAAGTATGATTCAGGAGGCCTCGCGAGGATAACTATCGAGTCAACTGATCTGAAGCGTGAAAGTTCCTTTTGGGGATCATTGTATCTAGGTGTTCATATAAGGAAAGATCTTCATTGGGGTAATCACATGGCTGTTTAGGGGTTATAGTAAGGATGTAAAGGAGAGGACATGTAAGTCTCTGGTAAGACCCCAACTAGAGTATGGTTCCAGAGTATGGGACACTCACCAGGATTACTTGATTCAAGGAGTGGAAAAATTAAACGAAAAGCAGCTCGATTTGTTCTGGGTGATTTCCAACAAAAGAGTAGTGTTACAAAAATGTTGCAAAGTTTGGGCTGGGAAGACTTGGGAGAAAAAAGACGAACTGCTCGATTAGGTGGTATGTTCCGAGCTGTCAGGGGAGAGATGGCGTGGGAGGACATCAGTTGAAGAATAAGTTTGAGTAGCGTCTTTAAAAGTAGGAAAGATCACAATATGAAGGCAAAGCTGGAATTCATGAGGACAAATATTCATTTATAGGAAGGGAAGTTAGGGATTGGAATAATTTACCAAGGGAGATGTTCGGTAAATTTCCAATTTCTTTGAAATCATTTAAGGAAAGTCTAGGAAAACAACAGATAGGGAATCTGCCACCTGGGCGACTGCCCTAAATGCAGATCAGTAGTGATTGATTGATATAGATGGGAGAGGGACTATCGATGCTGACCACGTTAAACCGATCCCTGCCCGAATTATTATTATTGCTTATTATTATTATTATTATTATTATTATTATTATTATTATTATTATTATTATTATTATTATTATTATTATTATTACAGTAATATAAGCTTCGTATGGTCTCAGAACCATGTGCAGACAATTTTTACTTTGACGCCGTATAGGCTGCCTGTGCGTCAATTTTGACGTATTTCTGTGCTATTAGGCGTTGAGTCATTATTTGAATCGAATATAGCTATAGCTGTTAAACTTCCAATAGATTTCTCCCAAATTGGCCAAGAAATTTTGTGTCATGGCTGCCGATGGTAGGGTTATACCGTATTTGACTCAACAATCCAGCGCTCTTTCGGCTGAACCTCGCAGCCCAATCTATGAATAAGTAGAAGAAGGAGTTGTCTTAAGGGGAGGTGGTACCTCCCTCTGGTTCAAAAATTCATTAATTTTTTGTATATTTTTAAATATTGAAGCGTATTGAATTATGTATGAATAATAGGATTACCCACGATAATTACTAACGCCCTCAAATACAATTTAAATGACAAATTGACACTTGAGGTGACGCCCCTTTTTCAGTTTGAGTAATGCTTAAATATACTCTGATATTCTATTTCCAGTGGTGAAAGTAATGTTGTTGGCCATCAAAGGGAATATTTTTGTTCTGTTCATTTGTGTTGTGGCTAGCCTGCGTCAGAGATTCCTGCTCTTCTGTTCATTGATTGTTTCCCTCATATGAAAACGTATTGTAAATAAGTTTTCAAAATACCTAGATAGATATCAGTTTTTAAAATTCAAAGAGGTCAAAAAAGGAGGTACTGGTAGAGGAAAAGTCACATCTATAAATACAGGCGTCGATACAATTGATAACGTTAGTGAAAATAGTGCAAATACGAGTGTTAGTGAAGGAAGTATGCAGCAATTAGGGAACGAGCCAGGAGTGAACACTCTTGGTTCATATCAACAAATTCCTAATACGAGGAGGAAAAGGTCTAACCTGGATGCTTCTGATATCCCCAAAGCATTAAGAACTGTGCAGAGAAGCCAGAAAACTAGGGAAGATGCTGATGACCCCGATGACCTAGAATATGGTGCTGGTATGCATTAAAATGTAATCTTAACTTGTTCCTTTGTTTTCTCCATTTGAGTTTTTTTTAAAGGAAAAGGTAGCAATATTTCAGATAGTACTAGGCATATGAGCATACAATTTGAATCACTTACACTCTTGGGGGTTGTACACATTTCTGTTTCTTCATAACATCATTACTCAAAAACCGTAGATTTGATTTGGCTACAATTTGTTAAAAATTATATAAAAATAGGTGCCCGTTAAAAAATTATATAAATTCAGTGGGGTTGTTGTTCAAAGCATAAAAACAATTGTTGTCGCAAAAGCCTTTAAGCTGTATGCATTCCAAATTTCAAAGTGATATTATTGATAGTGACCACAAAATGTGTTTCTAAAGTAGGCAAAATTAGCATTGCAAAGATAGGGGTACCACCTCCCCTTAAACGTAGCGTTTGGAAGAATTCTAAGACAGACCTATATTCTGGAATATCGTGTCAAATGAATTGGTGGCCCGGGTGAAGACTGGTGTTTGACTGCTGGCATCGGAAGAACAGTGAATGAAGACGACGTTTACTCGCTTTCGTTCACAAATGTAATTTCAACCTTGAGCGAATGGAGAATATGTCAATTTTGTAAACCGTATACAATTCCAATTATTTTAAACCTGGTTATGGCACTCTCAAGAGAATTGAAGTGGCATGATTATAACCAGGAATTTCATCATCATCATATCCTTTAAAGTGATTATTGCATTATTTTTTAAATGTACCAGAATGCCTCTAATCAGACGATCAAGCTTTAGGTCTTCTCGCAAGTACAAGTTTGAAGTCACGGAATGTGTCATCTTTTGAGGTGTTATCGTATAAACAGAACTCGACTTTCCGTGCGCGTACAAATCACAATGAGTTTTTAAGAAAGAAGTTTAACAATAAAATCGTAATAACACCAGTACCATGGACTATGTTACAAAATAATAAATAGGTCACCCAGTTTCCCGAGATTTTCAAATTAAAAGCCAATATGCTTTCAATAAGGAAAATGGAAATTGTAACATCACTTTGGTGTTGATGTAGGTACGTAAACGATTCCGGGTTCAAGTCAATCGAATTGTTCATACAACACGTCCCTCCTTCCACCACCACCCGCTAGGTCACAAATGAAGCCCAGCAGAGTTTATTTGACGTGTAGTATGTGAAGTGTTTGCTTGTGAAAATGCCTCGCCGGTAGGATATCAATTACTGTCACCGATTGAGAAGGCCGGATAATATTTGGTCTGAAAAGAGATGTTTATCTGCTCGAGCTGTAGCTGTAAGTGTAGGCCGATATATATCTACAGTACAACGAATATGGCTACAGTGGTTAAATGAAGGGACAAATGCTCGCAGACCACTATACGTCCAACCTTACGGACAAGAATGCGAGAGGATCGCCACATCACTCGGATTTCATCGACAGACCTCCGAGAAACAGTAGCACAATTTCCGGCTGCTGTGGCACTACACGTAACGCGGCAAACAATAATTGTTAATCGTCTACTTTAGGTGGCTTACGGTCTCGTGTCCCGTTAGCAAGTGTTTTAATGAGCTCATATGTGTGGGGCTGTCTGAGCGTCAGACACGATCACAGTGGGCCAAAGAATAACATAGTATCGTCTGAGTGGTTTTATTTATTTATTTATTTATTTTATTATTTATTTATTTATTTATTTATTTATTTATTTATTTATTTATTTATTTATTTATTTATTTATTTATTTATTTATTCGTATCAGAAGCATTAATACTATAAATACATATATATGTACTCTTACTGAATTATAAACATTATATACAAAGTCACACTTATAAGAAAAATTCTATACAACTTTTGCCCAGAAATTGGCGACATCCAGTGCATTTTCTGTTGCCTGAAGTAAATCTTGTAATGTGCATGTTTTAGGGCACCTACTACACTGCAACAAATGAGACGTCCTCTGGATTGCACCACTCTCGCACAATGATGACTTGATGTTAAAACCCCACTTCTGCAGGTTGCTTTTACATCTTGTCACGCCTACCCTGAGTGGTGAGTAATGCTTTCTTTTTTGCCACAATGATTTACGCGATCGCATCCAATGGACGTACTGGGGAGTAGGGCAGCACGGATCTTACTGTCGAGATACACGGGGCCAAACTCAGGCATTACACTCAGGGGAGGTATTGGCTTTCGTATGAAAATACCATCAGTGATCGTTTAGAATACAATGACTACTCGACAGTATTTGGACAGGATTGTAAATCCAATGGTTGTCCCTCTGATGGTGGCTGTTGTTAATGGTATGTTTTCATTCTCATACTGCACGCATTTCCAGGGAATGTCTCTAGGACATCAAGTTTTTACAGTGGCCCGCCAGGTGCCTAGACCAGGCTATTGAGCACGTGTGGGCTGTGCAGTTTCCCTTAGCCACCCAGAGGGTACGAATATGACGAAGATGTATCGCTTTTCGCGGTCGAGATTTACGTTGCGGTTGAGGTCGATGAGAACATGCCAGAGTGGTTTATCCTTTCAGTGTTCTGAGATATCTGTCATTGGGCTGACGTATGTTTTCGGTTTTTACATTTAAGGAAATATAATTTTCTTCTGTAGTGTTGTGCTATTACAGTTATTGAACGATGTATTCAAGTGATAGTGAAGACAGTGATTTATTGTGCTTAAGCAAAAGATTATGGCTACTTTCTAATTATTCAAGCCATTAGTGGAGTGTTCGTCTTCTAAGTCAAAGAAGGCAGGAGTTCGGAGAAGACTGAGCCGTACCCTGACGGCCCATGTGAGATATCGAGTCATATATTTGGCATATCAAATAATTATATAAAAGTGGACTTCAGTCAGGCATTGAAAAAGTAGCAGATTACAGAACAGTTGGAACCGGAAGTCCTGGAGTCGTAATGTCGCTGTATGTTTCGCGAAGCTTGCCTGCAACTGTGAGAAACGTTCAGCTTTACCAGGAGTTAGCACATCCCGGCACGTGTAGAATTCGTTTGCCACGAGGAGTGCTCAGCCAATTAGGAAGCGAGGGTGTGGCTAATAAGAATTCTGGACCGCGCAGAATTAAAATCCCAGGTTGACCAACTTTGATATCTGTGTGATGTGTACAGCGAGAAAGAGAAGTCAGTTCTCTTATTTGAGGGTTTTCCATAGGTCTGAGAGCGAAAAATAATTATTAAATTGTAACAATTATCTGAGTCGTAATTAAGTTATCAGGAGTGCATCTGATCTTAATTTTAACAAAGCATAAAGTCATTGTGTGTAACGAGAACTCTGGTTGAGTATTTAAACATGTAGGGAATCCCCTAGCGACAACGGCGTTGGCTGTGTTAAGCGCCCCACTTGTCGGGAGCCTTCTTCTTTCTTGGTGTGTTGTTATGAAGTGAACATCGTTCCGTATTTCTCTTTTATCAGTGTCGTACTACAGTGTGCGTGGGACGCGTAATGCTGCCACGTGGGCAGAAGTATAACGTTGTAAGGTCGCATTGACTAAAGACAGTGAATTTATTCTTGTGAACAGTGCTACGTAAACTGGGTGCAGTAATAAGTCACCAAGTGCGCTATGTCGCAAATTCTTATATTGGAGAAACAGACGGTAATATTAGCCGCAGACTGGTAACTGAGTGAGAGATGCTCATCCGCATCGTACTTTCGGGCCGGTCACGTACCGCGAAAGACTTTTAGTATCGAACCGCGAGCCGCTCTAAATAACTGTATTTAAACCCTTAGCATTTATTGTACAGTGAATATTACGTGTGTTCTGTGTTAAGGTATTAAAGTTGGCATTAATGACGACTGACAAAGGGTTTATTCGGCAACGTGCACGGAGAGTGAAGAAATATTGACCAGAATCTTGTGTGTTGCTGTTATACAGGAACTAACCTCAAGAAGATGACATCGCCTTTAAAAGAAAGAAGATTGGTTCCACGTGTTGAAACCCTGTTGAAGATGGAGTAGACCCACATAGGAGCAGGGATGTGAGCTGCTACCAATGTGCAGGGAGTTGAGAAGATAAGATGCATGTATTATAATTAAATGGGATGTTTTATGAATTACGGTTAACACTAGTGGGGCATGTGTTAATTTTATATTTGTGATGCTGTAAATACGGACAGGCGGGGATCGTATGTCTTATTTCTTTTACTTTATAATTAGCTAGATTGGTTATTGAGAGAAATGTTAGGATTTATTTGATTTTATTTGTGTGAATTATGCCTGTTATCAAGCTTAAAGTTATTACTGTGTTTTGTTTGATAGAGATAGAAGGATTAGATTGCCAAAATCATCGACTTCCTGAGTTACACACTCGCGACGTCGAGACTAAATTGTACTTATCTATTTAGAGAGATAAGTGGCAGATAGAATGCATGCTTAATGTATAACAGGAGCTGTGAAACGTGAGGAGCTGTATATGCACCGTTGACTAGAATAGATTCTTCTAATGTGGGTTGAAAACTGTTTTGAACAATGATTTGAGAGGGAATCGGACCCTGATTTGTAATGAGGAAGGCTGATGAGATTACAAGATATACATGATAATTTGGTGCATGCTGAAATACACTGACTGACAGTGACAATGCAACACCAAGGAGGAGTGGTTCGAAAGGGATGAAAGTTGGGGAAAAAACAGAGACGGCACGGACGAATAATTGATGTTTATTTCAAACCGATATGCAGGTTACACAATGCGCACGGCATCGACTCAGTAGGATGTAGGACCACCGCGAGCGGCGATGCACGCAGAAACACGTCGAGGTACAGAGTCAATAAGAGTGCGGATGGTGTCCTGAGGGATGGTTCTCCATTCTCTGTCAACCATTTGCCACAGTTGGTCGTCCGTACGAGGCTGGGGCAGAGTTTGCAAACGGCATCCAATGAGATCCCACACGTGTTCGATTGGTGAGAGATCCGGAGAGTACGCTGGCCACGGAAGCATCTGTACACCTCGTAGAGCCTGTTGGGAGATGCGAGCAGTGTGTGGGCGGGCATTATCCTGCTGAAACAGAGCATTGGGCAGCCCCTGAAGGTACGGGAGTGCCACCGGCCGCACCACATGCTGCACGTAGCAGTGGGCATTTAACGTGCCTTGAATACGCACTAGAGGTGACGTGGAATCATACGCAATAGCGCCCCAAACCATGATGCCGCGTTGTCTAGCGGTAGGGCGCTCCACAGTTACTGCCGGATTTGACCTTTCTCCACGCCGACGCCACACTCGTCTGCGGTGACTATCACTGACAGAACAGAAGCGTGACTCATCGGAGAACACGACGTTCCGCCATTCCCTCATCCAAGTCGCTCTAGCCCGGCACCATGCCAGGCGTGCACGTCTATGCTGTGGAGTCAATGGTAGTCTTCTGAGCGGACGCCGGGAGTGCAGGCCTCCTTCAACCAATCGACGGGAAATTGTTCTGGTCGATATTGGAACAGCCAGGGTGTCTTGCACATGCTGAAGAATGGCGGTTGACGTGGCGTGCGGGGCTGCCACCGCTTGGCGGCGGATGCGCCGATCCTCGCGTGCTGACGTCACTCGGGCTGCGCCTGGACCCCTCGCACGTGCCACATGTCCCTGCGCCAACCATCTTCGCCACAGGCGCTGCACCGTGGACACATCCCTATGGGTATCGGCTGCGATTTGACGAAGCGACCAACCTGCCCTTCTCAGCCCGATCACCATACCCCTCGTAAAGTCGTCTGTCTGCTGGAAATGCCTCCGTTGACGGCGGCCTGGCATTCTTAGCTATACACGTGTCCTGTGGCACACGACAACACGTTCTACAATGACTGTCGGCTGAGAAATCACGGTACGAAGTGGGCCATTCGCCAACGCCGTGTCCCATTTATCGTTCGCTACGTGCGCAGCACAGCGGCGCATTTCACATCATGAGCATACCTCAGTGACGTCAGTCTACCCTGCAATTGGCATAAAGTTCTGACCACTCCTTCTTGGTGTTGCATTTGCTCTGTCAGTCAGTGTATGAAGTTAATTATGCGAGCAGATAGTATGCCTGGAGATGTTATAAGAATTGTGTGAAGTGAGAATAGGCCTGTGATTGTATTCTGAGATATTATTGAGAATCAGAATTCCTGCAGTTACGTCACTCACACAGTTGTCGGTGGCTCAAGCCGGCTCGCCTCGCAGAGTGTAAACAAACCTAAACAAACCAAGTTCGCAGTGAATCTCGTGCGTAAAGATGAAATATAACTGATCGTCTAAAAAGTACGGCATGTACCGCTCGTAACCGGTAAAGCTAATCTATCAATCATCAGAATTGATGGACGTCTCCATCTGACGTATCATGAAATTGCAAGAAAATGCATAATTCCGCAGCTAAAATCTAAGTTCATCCTTGTTACTACAGAAAATATCAATAATGCATCATATTAATCTTAATTAGTGTAATTTATTCAAGAAAGTAAAAATTAAGTGGTTGAGAAAGGTAAAATATGAGAATTAAGTTCAAAATTTGATTAATATTCATTCTACTCATATCTAATATACATCTGTGCTCATATAATCGGCATAAATTGTGCTACTTGGCTTCTTGCCACTCCTGTCTTTCATTATTTTTACAATATCACAATTGAAATGGATTATTAACTATATCCAATAAAATATCCACGAAAAATAATTGCATCTTGACATGGGAAACTGTTGGTTGTATCGATCTGAAGGATCATTCTGTACATTATCATATCATTTGTTGTTCAAGAATCACCTAAATCGCAACATGTTTCCTTATTTTACATTAGTTTTCATTAACTTTCCTTAGGAGAAGTTTTGTTGACACAGTACTGATATTTTATTTCATAGCGTTTCAATATAAACTTCTGGAAAAGATAAGTTTCTCATTCTACAGCACAAATCTGCTTCTATTACAGTTAAAATTAGTATGTTAGCCGTCATCATACTTTATATCAAGTCATTTTAATGTGAATAATCATTGGATGTATCTACCATGATGATAAGATTCACGAATGTGACCAAATATATTAATAAATGACCTAATGTGCGTGTTATTCTGAGTATTTTGCCTAGAGAAAATCTTTTTCGAAGAAACTATATAGCATCTACTCTCAATTATATTTATCACACAATATTATAGTAATTATTCATGTTAATCTCCGTTACGCAATCATTATTTGGGAAAAATTGGATTTTAAAATAGTAATATTAGGTTAAATTATCAAAGTGCCTAGCCAATTACTCTTATAAGAAATAATTTTTGATGAAATCGACCTACAATGACATTCCATAAGTATGTGTATGTATAACCACGTCGCCATTAATCTAGGATATGGATTCTCAGACAATATACTGTTACTGTATAATAAACATATATGATCCTGCTGTGCGTCAACATTCCTTTCTTTACTGTTCAAATAAATCATTTATATCTCATATCTCGTTGTAGTATTAGATATTCATTCAACAAATTCTTCATTCACAACATACAGTATAACATTGTTATGTTTTTTCATAACTCATTTTGCCTTGTATCTCTTCATATTCTTCATATATTTCAACTATATATCTTATCTGACGCTAAAATAACCTTATTTCCATTTACTCCCAGTATCGGACCAATATCCTATCAAATAACGTTACCATGATTTCAATCCTCCATTCATATTTAATGCATATCCTATAATTTATTACGGTAACAAATGACCTCTACACATCGTAATATCACTTGGCATTGCGTATCGAAGATCCTAAAATGATCCCTCTTATTAACATTTCACATATGGTACAGTATAACATGGCTAATTGGGATTCTCTGTTTTCATTAGAACACGATTAACACTTTATTACACTTCCTAACTTGGGTTTGTCTTAGATTTGGTGAAGACTACCTATTCCCTTATATCATTGGCATTAATACTCACTCGCGAGAATAATGTAATTTAAGTCATTCTGAAGACTCTGAACACATATCTATCAATTTAGGCTTTAACTACAGACATCCTAAACTTGTTATTGTTTATCTATACACATGATTACATTATATTATTGGCTAACCTCGTTTAGAAAATCTTATCTTTTTCCGTCGCTTTCCGGAATGATATTTATCATATGGTCATCCTTTATAACTCGGGATTCTGGTCGTTCTGCTTGGCCGGCATCGCTAGTGTCATCGTGGTCCAGGGGTCATCTCAGTCATGTCGGTCCAGTTCGGAATCATCCAGATAATCGACTCTCAATCTTCTTAGTAAGACATGGTTTCCTTCAAAAGCTCAAGTGAGAATACATACTACAATGATGAGATCAGGTGTGACATTATAACTGTTCCAAAGCCTTCTGACATGAATTATATAATTGGGTTTCCCTTAATATAACTTCGTATAATAGCAATGTTTATATTAGATCTCCAAAATGTCTGCAGATACTTCAATTTTTTATAGTAAAGAATGGCATTAATAGTTGTTCATCGTCTCTAGTGCGGTATAGTGAATATTATTTCTTGAAATCACGGCCTTGTCGTTACTCTTCTTGTTTGCCGCTGCGAATCAGTTTATATGGCGTATTTTATTACTTGACGTGTATTTGTTAAATCTTATAATATCTTCGTGTACTGTAGGCTTATATATGTCCTATAAACAGCTTTTCTCTCCTATTTCCTTCACTCATTCTGAGAATTTGACGCGATTCTTGACTTCTTCTTCAGAATAAGTCCATGTACTTGAGTTATGCTTTCATTTGTATTTTTAAACAGTGTAGTCTTTAACAATTCGAATATCTATTTTGTCTTGGTCACTGCCACCGCGATTTTATTCATTGTGCCTAACTTCATTACTAGTAATCGCGTCCGCCTTACTTTGATTGAGCTTAATTGCTGCAGTAGTGGAATGGCACAGTATACCCTGTGTAAATTTTGAGACTTCAGCCCTGATTATATCATGTAACTGAGTGATTTTACTAATTGTTATTTTATTTAAACAGCAAATATTCCCAAATAAATGACGTTTTGCTCTAATTGTACTCGTAGCAGACTCTTATTGTCTACTACCAACCATCAGGATCACTTATTTACAGCTTTCGTTATTGATCAATTGTATATTTTTATCTCCATAACTTCTCCCAACCTTTTTTCTTCCTTTTTCTTAATCTGTTTACCCAGGGTTGGTTTTTCCGTCGGACTCAGCGAGAGATCCCACCTCTACCGCCTCAAGGACAGTGACCTGGAGAGTGAGACATTGGGTCGGGGGACACAACTGGGAAGGATGACTAGTACCTCACCTAGGCGGCCTCACCTGCTATGCTGAGCAGGGGCCTTGTGGGGGATGGGAAGATTGGAAGGGATAGACAAAGAAGACGGAAGGACGCGGCCGTGGCCTTAAGTTAGGTACCATCCCGACATTTGCCTGGAGGAGAAGTGGGAAACCACGGGAAACCACTTCCAGGGAATCGAACCCACCTCTACTCAGTTCACCTGCCGAGGCTGAGTGGACCTCATTCCAGCCCTCGTACCACTTTTCAAATTTCGTGGCACAGCCGGGAATCGAACCAGGGCCTCCGGGGTTGGCAGCTAAATACACTAACCACTACACCACAAAGGCGGACTCCCAACCCTTTTACCAAGGTTTAATAGTTAAAAAATAAACAGAGATTTCAGGGAACGTTTGAGCTCCAAAGTTCTGTTAGTCATCGCTTTGGAAAAATTGGGTGGAAGAATGCTTATGCCTGCGTAACTAAGCGGTTTTGAATTTGATCCCAATAAAAAAGGTCGAAGGAAACAAAAAGAGTCTCTGAAGAAATAACCACCAGGATCACACAAAAGAGCTCTGGATGATTTCATGCGCCAATATCGCGACATGTCTTGTAGTTATAGAATTGCTCTCGAGAGTCATCTAAGAAATAAAAATTGGGCAACATTTATACGCTCGGAAGACAATCGTTATACTCGTCAGCGAGTGAATCAGTGATATGAAAACAAATGTCTTTCATTTTACGCCCTACCAACTTTTTTTTTCGGTTTTCTATAACGTATAGATGCCGGAATATTTTTCCCGCAGGAGATCCACCGGACTGATCCGCGATTGAATCCGCCAACTTGAGCTCAGAAGGCCAGCGTTCTACCATCTGAGCTATTGAACCCAGCATCGGCAAATGATTATATGATGTTGAAGTCGTTTTCCTTTGTTCTGCTTGTATTGTTTGCATATTTAAGTTTACAATTTTCATAATATTTGAATATGTGTAGAAATACTGAATAGATCCCCTGGTTGTCAGAATAATCAGAATAGGAATAAAAGTCTTGAACATCTCAAATTAAGATTCCTCAATTACCAACGCCTCTACGAAGAGAAGGTGTCGTTTTCTTTCTTGCTATTCGTTTTACGTCGCACTGGCTCAGACAAGTCTCATGGCGAGGAGAGGATAGCAAGTAAGTGGCCGTGGCGGTAATTAATATACAGCCCCAGCATCTGACTCGTGTGAACATGAGAAAAAGGGAAAAACCTTCTTCAGGGCTGCCATGCCTGAGAGCAAAACTCTAAGTTAGAGGATACACGAAGAATGTAGCTTAGCCATTTTTGTGAAAGCGTGTGGGTGAACTGTCTTTCAGGCAAGGTATTTACCTGTTGAAGGTAAGGGAAACAGATCTAGGTCATATTTTATACTTAAGGATTTCATGGTATGTGGCGTGTCGCATAAGGCGTCGCAATTATAGGAGCCGTGAAGCATGCTCAAAGAGGCGTGGAGACTGAAAGCTTAGACAATATACTGTAAGAGTACAGTGTATGCAGATCATATTAGATTGAATGTATTTTATCTAACAAGATTAGAACGATTTGGTATTCTCTTCAATCTACTATCGTCCAATGCCTGTGGAGTTTTTGAAACAAAAAGTCATATTCTTGTGGTTCATATTACAATCATGCAGAAACTGGTTTATACAGTCGCTTTAGTGCGGCCAGTATCCAGTAATCGGGAGACAGTGGGTTCGAGCCCCACTGTCGGCAGCCCTGAAGATGGTTTTCCGTGGTTTCCCATTTTCACACCAGGCAAATGCCGGGGCTGTACCTTAATTAAGGCCACGGCCACTTCCTTCCACTTCCTAGGCCTTTCCTATCCCATCGTCGCCATAAGACCTATCTGTGTCTGTGCGACGTAAAGCAAATATAGCAGCAGCAAAGCAGCGAAACTGGTTTAGACTTGTAAAAGTACTTCGACCGGTCAGCGAACATCATGCGATGATTGTACTCGGCCAAATATTTCATAGCTCTTGTGTATATCGTCACTACGAAAACAATACCATATATTTAACAGAATACAGCAAATATGGTGGTTCAGTAGCGCGGAAATAACACCGACAAATACGTAGAAAAATTATGCTTATTCCTCTTTCTTACAAATTGGTTGAGTTGTTTTATTATAAGAGACGAATTCCTTTCTGGATCATTTTTGTAATGCTACTTTTTCCCTTCTAGTGTAATATTTGCATTTTTTTCTTAAGTAGGCCTAGTCTGGTTCATACGTGACGATATAGGTTGAGTCCATGGGCATTTTCAGTTTGAAACTTGCAACTGTTAGATTAATGTCAAAACCGAGAAATGTATTATTGTTCTAAATTATTTAAATATTGTACATTTCGTAATGTAATTGTATTAACAAACATAATTATATTAATTAATGTGTAGTGTATAAAATCTGAAACAAAAATTCACTCATAAGAGCAAATGAAGTAGAAAAACACTATACCGTTTAAGTAAGTTGTTGACGTTGTTGTTTTGGTGGTGATGGTAGTGGTGGTGGTGGTGGTGGTGGTGGTGGTACCATTCTACGACAAGGAAGGGAAAGCAGAAGGTACACATTTCACATGGGCAGAAAAGACTGAACATAATGGGCCGGATGTTTCATACGTGAAGTACGCAATACTGCTTCATAGAAACGTTTGGTGATTTATCGATCTAGCTGGGCGACAGACCATCTAATTTAATGTATGGTTTTCATACCCGGCCATGCAGGAGTTCGAATACTACCGGGCTCGGTGGCTCAGGTGGTTGAGGCGCTTGTCTTCTAAACCCAACTTGGCAGGTTCGATCCTTGCTCAGTCCGGTGGTACTTGAAAGTGCTCAAATACGTCGGCCTAGTGTTAGTAGATTTACTGGTACGTAAAAGAACTCCTTCGGGACTAAATTCCGGCACCTCAGCGTCTCCGAAAACCGTAAAAGTAGTTAGTGGGACGTAAAGCCAATGACATTATTATTAGTTCGAATACTTCGTAAAACTGGAGGTCCCGCGGCTATGATCACGATGTCAACAGAGAAGTAAAACTATACATTTGCTTGTTTGCTTGCTTGCTTATTATCTGCGCACCTTTTCTGGATAGATTTACACCCTAGTGCTGAATTGGTCGACCTCGGCAATCTTCGAGATTCGTACTGGCAACCTTTGAAACACAAACTATGAATCGCTTATGCATCGTTGTGCGACATCTGGCGTACACTTTACGTACTAGTACTGTTGTTATTTACACAGCAAAGCCAAACTATAGAATTCACTCTAGGAATAAGATTCGCATCGAGAAATGTTATATAATGTGTGTGTGACACAGTTGTTGGCTTAAGATAACAAAGGTTTAGCAAAATTCATATCGATCCATCATATTATCGATTCAATTAAGATTTCATTTCCATTCAGTTGGCAGTACTTACGGAACCGGAATTGCTCCCTCCTTACTCCTCAAATCCGTACACAAATCTATCGATAAAAAGTGCGCAGATAATACTTGCTTCTCTACATTTTACTTGACATGATTAACAAACACAAATACCATGCGAGTTGGCTGTGCGGTTCGGACTGCGTTGCTATTAGCTTGCATTCGGGAAGCCGTTTAGTGTAGTGTGTTGTCTGAATCTGAAGAGGAAAGTGTTGTGACAAACACAAACACCGAGCCAGAAGAATTAAACAGACGCGATTAAAATCTCCGAACCGACCGGGAATCAAACCCGGTACCCTCTAAACCGAAGGCCTCAACGCTGAAGATTCAACCGAGAAGTCGGAGTGTTCATTGCAGTAACGTTCTTTACTATTTAACATGCTCGAAGAAGCAACGTTGCCGCTCCACGATCGTGCAACAATTTACTCACAACTTTGTAAATGGAATGAAATACTGGAAGATGGAAACAATGGGCCCAATGGCTTCATTACAGTAGATCTTCAAACTGCCCACATCCTACTTAGATGCACAATTCACAATGGTGTACTAGTGACCTTTTGACCCTATTCAGGATCTGCGGTGTGTCACTAATGACCTGGAAATCAGCCTGTATTCCTGGTGCAAGTTCATATTCTCTTTCTACGGGGTTAGCATACACGTAACCCCATAAGAAAAGGTCCATGTGAGTTGAATCGGCCGAGCGTGGAGGTCATTTGACTGGCCCACCACGGCCTACTCATCTCCCTGGATAATCATAATTTAAGTGCTGCGTGACACGGTGAGTGAAATGCGGTGGAGCGCCATTATGATACAGCCACATAGCCAGAGGAACATCTTCCAGTAATCCAGGCAGTGATTCTACCAAGAAACGGTAATATTCCTCACGTTCAAGCGAGGAGGAAGGACATACGCCCCAAGTACATAGTCACCAACAATGCCGGCTCAAATATTGACACTAAATCGATGCTGAAATATGCATACTACTGTCACATGAGGGTTTTCTTCCACCCAAAAGCGCCGATTTCTGGAGTTTACCACGCCTTCTCTCGCATACGTAGCTTCATCAGTGAAAAGAAGCGAAGACAATGAAATATTCCCGCAGTGGTTTAAGACCACCCACCTTGCAAATGTTAGGCGTTGTGGGAAGGTTAAGGATCCTGGAAGACCGGCATTTAGAAAGGAATACGTTTAGGAACACACTGAAAAATTTGGAAGGTGTTCAAGCCGTAGGAAGAACTAATAAGACCGGAAGAGCCTGGACAGATGAACAATAGAAGCAGGCCTGCGAACGCATGAAGGAGTATTGGACACAGAGAAAACTCCGCACGAAGAGAAAGAAATGAAGTTGTATCATTCGCTTGTAAAAAAAAAAAAAAACAACAATAATAAAAAGAACTGACGTAACTCAAATTTTATACACTAACTATGGTTTTACCTCAGTTCTCTGAAAGTGACAACTCTATTATATACACAGAATTATATGTAAAAATACCTGTGTTCGCAATAAGTAGCCTACTTATTAAATATAAATCAAATAAGTTGCTTTACCTCGCACCGACACAGACAGGCCTTATGGCGACGATGGGCTTAGAGTGGAAAGAAAGCGACCGTGGTTAAAACTCTAAATGTTTGAAAAAAATCATTACCATGAGTTCGAATTATAGAAACCAACACAGATAATCCTAAAGCCCCTTCACAAACAGAAAATGTTAAAAAAACTATACTAAAATACAATTCATAATCAAAAAAAATTAGATATAAATAAAGCAACCCAAATAAACTCAAGGCACAACTCCAGAATTTGCCTGGTGCGAAGATAGGAAACCACGAAAAATCATCATAACGGCTGCCGACTGTAGGATTCAAACCCACCGTCCCCCGAATGCAAGCTCATAGCTTCGCCACCCTAACCGAATGGCCAACTCGCTGGGTCATCTTTGAAAATATGTCTTTCTATCAGTAGAGGATTTTTAAATCATCATACAGTATTTCGTATAGACTACCCGAGATGCAGAGTAGCCCTGTGGTTTTCTGATTCAACATCCTTTTATTCAAGTTATTGCGTCAGTCGGCTCACTTACCCGCTGTCCTCGTACTTCGGTGATCTCGTGATTCGATTATTGAAGTCTTGTGCAATGATGTGACATACGAACTGTGAAAATACTGAGTGGTTCTTCTCAATATAAAACAGAAAATTTCGAGTGGTCACGAGCATGACTTATAGCCATAAGGTAGGCTAGAGAGTTGAGTTGAATAAATTGTCGAATGTCAACTAAGTTATAATACTTATTCATTAAACTAATAAATAGAAGAACCTAATAGCCTACCTGTCTACTGGCTAGTTACTTTGGAATTATGTTCTGACTACCTTTTTAACACTGCAAATAAATTCACATATTATTTAAACCTCCCTGTAAGAAGAGGACTGTGAATGCAAATGTGTATTATTTTCAAATGAGCTGAGAGCGAGAGCCCGTCTTAGCGTACATTCTTTCAGTGTGCCATGGCTCTGTATGTCTCGCTGCAGCAGAAGTTCGGCTCGCCGCCAATGTCCACTGTGTCGATATGAACCATGTGTGCGTTGTGTCTCACTGACCCGTGAATGCCTACGATTCTTTCAGTGTGCTATGGCTCTGTACGATTCGCCCGCAGCGGAAGTTCGGCTCCCCGCCGATGTCCAGTTTGCCGATAATGAACCGTGTGTGTGTTGTGTCTCCTTGATCCATGAGTGAGCCACTCGGAACTGTCTGCTGCGAGTCAACTGAATCGTGTGCCGTGAGCTCGCCGTTCCTGTGGATCGATTCACTCGGACGCTTGAATGAATTGATGCACTGCTTCGAACCATACACTCAGTAGCCAACACGACCTTCCATAGCTTCCACACAGTCATATGAGAAGCGTCAACATTCCTCGCGACAGACCTCGTACTGGTTGATGTATTATCATTTATTTCTTCTAACTCTGGGTTCCGTACCGACGGTGCTCTGCCAGCATTATCTCCGTCTCCGTCTATCATTCGCCCTACTTACCCTCCTTTCCCTTCCCTCCTCTAACGCACAGCAACAGAGAGCAGCAGGCTCTCTAGCAAAGCAATTTCGTCAATTTGAATCGCGCACCCCCGGAAGTAACAAACCACATTTTCATGAAAAAGAAACATTTTTTTCAGCTAATCCGGTTGTGCCACCGTTTTTTGCATAACACGAACAGCATCCCTGACTTTTTTATCGGTATAATTAAAATACATCGTGCATATGAGTTGGTGTAACGTTAAACGACTAGTACCGGGCAACTTGGCCGTGCGTTTAGGGCCGCGCGGCTGTGAGCTTGCATCCGGGAGATAGTGGGTTCGAATCTCACTGTCAGCAGCCCTGAAGATGGTTTTCCGTGGTTTCCCATTTTCACACCAGACAAATGCTGGGGCTGTACCTTTGTTAAGACCACGGAAGCTTCCTTCTCTCTCCTAGGCCTTTCCAATCCCATCGTCGCCATAAGACCTATCTGTGTCGGTGCGACGTAAAGCATATTGAAAAAAAAAAACAGCTAGTAAAATAAAGCCACGTCCGACCCCACGGTGTAGGGGGAAACGCTTCCGCCTGTCACCCTGCGACCCTGGGTTCGAATCCCGGCCGGGTCAGGGTTTTTTAATTGTATTGATTAATAACCCTGGCCTGTGGTCGGCCCCAGGTTCGAATCTTGGCCGGGTCACGGGTTTTTAATTGTAATGATTAATATCCGTGGCCCGGGGACTGGGTGTTTGTGACGTCCTTAATCTTCCTTTACTCACACTTCTTCACTACCGCCATTCCAGTTACACGCAGGTTTATTCAATATAGTGCTAGTTGGGGCAAAAGATCCGGAAGGACGTGGGTTCGGATCCCCGTCAGGAAGTCGTAAAATTTAAGAAACGGGATTTCCACTTCCGGAGGGGCATATGGCCCTGAGGTTCACTCAGCCTACACTAAAAATGAGTACTAGGTTAATTCCTGGGGGCAAAGGCGGCCGGGCGTAGAGCTAACCACTCTACCCCATCACGTGCCGAGGTTAACAGTGGTGGAAGCCTTTACCTTCCACTCCTCCAAGGGCCTTCATGGCCTGTGCGTAGGTGACTTTGCTTTTTTTAGGTCCAAAAGATCCACATGGGTCGACGCACCGAACAAATAGCATGTTTATAAAAACAATAAAAAGTAATAATAAAGCCACACATATTGCTACTCAGAAAAGGGCTATCTTACTGCTGACGTTTCAATACGGTGCTACAGCAGAATAATACGGGCAATAATAATAATAATAATAATAATAATAATAATAATAATAATAATAATAATAATAATAATAATAATAATAATAATAATAATAATAATAATAATTTATGCTTGAGACATAGAGGAGTCATTGATACCCTTGGTCTGAGAAGAAAACTGCTGCCAAACAAGATGTCCAGGGGTACTGCAATGCCACAGGTAAGCGTGTCAGTATTCTCAACCGTATTGCTTTGCCTTTGTCACCCGGTCCACCACCTTCTGCGTCAGACAGCTCGTCGGCATGGTTCCAGCCCTCAGTTCAAAATTAAAATCCCTGAATTGACCGGGAATCGAATGCAGGTCCACCATATAGGAAGTAGGTACGCTATCTCTACACTACGGGGATAGTTAATAATAATAATAATAATAATAATAATAATAATAATAATAATAATAATAATAATAATAATAATAATAAAAGCAATCGCTTGAATCTCATTGTGCGTGTAATTTCTCTTTAAATATATGTTGATCTTTACCTTCAAAACAAGCCGGAAATACACGTTTGGCCATGCCATCACCGTAACGTAAATGGTGCGCGGATTTATTGGCATTAAAGTTAGAATACGCAAGGAAATAGGAAGTTTGAACTATAAAATAGGTACTAACTCACACAAATAAGGCACTAAACCAGCCGCTGCATTAACTTCCCACTGCACCGTCCTCTTGCATTTCTCAATGTTGTTTCACGGTCCATTGTGTCCATGATAGGTTATAGGAGACAGTAAGTGAGTAAATAAAAGAACGTAATATTAAAGGAAATGACGTTCGATGCTATCCTGCAGCCTTAATAATGACATGTAAACGAGTTTTGAGATTTAGTCACGGATGCAATTTTCTACATTCATGAGTGTGATCGTTATTCTTGTCATAAAAGATTTGCTCCGAAGAACGAATAAATTCATAATGACCACATATAACCACACAGAAGGAATAATACTCATTGATATTTTGTCTCAGTTAAGCCTGCGGGTATCTTCTACAACATATGTACTTGCATACATATATAAATACATATATGCATTCATACATTATATACATGTACATAAATAGACATACAAACACAGACATCTTCATAAAAAAAAAATGAAATGGCGTATGGCTTTTAGTGCCGGGAGTTTCCGAAGACAAGTTCGGCTCGCCAGATGCAGGTCTTTCGATTTGACACCCGTCGGCGACATGCGCGTCGTGATGAGGACGAAATGATGATGCAGACGACACAATGAATCAATCAATCAATCAATCAATCAATCAATCAATCAATCAATCAATCAATCAATCAATCAATCAATCAATCAATCAATCAATCAATCAATCAATCAATCAATCAATCAATCAATCAATCAATCAATCAATCAATCAATCAATCAATCAATCAATCAATCAATCAATCAATCAATCAATCAATCAATCCTGATCTGCATTTAGGATAGTCGCCCAGGTGGCAGATTTCCTATCTGTTGTTTTCCAAGCCTTTTCTTAACTGATTTCAAAGAAATTCGAAATTTATTGAACATCTCCCTTGGTAAGTTATTCCAATACCTAACTCCATTTCCTATATGCGAATATTTACCCTAATTTGTTCTCTTGAATTCCAACTTTATCTTCATATAGTGATCTTTCCTACACTTAAAGACTTAGTCGTGTACTAATGTCAACGCCATCTTTCCGCTGACAGCTCGGAACATACCACATAGTCAAGCAGCTCGTCTTCTTTCTCCCAAGTCTTTCCAGCCTAAACTTTGCAACATTTTTGTAACGCTACTCTTTTGTCGGAAATCACCCTGAATAAAACGACCTCCTTTTCTTTGGATTTTTTCCGTTCTTCAATCAAGTATTCCTGGTAAGGGTCCCATACATAGGAACCACACTCTGGTGGGGTTCTTACCAGAGACTTATATGCTCACTCTTTTACATCCTTACTAGAAGCCCTAAACACCCTCATAACCATGTGCATAGATCTGTACCCTTTATTTACACTCCCATTTATGTGGTTATCCCAATTAAAATCTTTCCTTATATTAATACCTAGGTACTTACAGTGAACGCCAAAAGGAACTTTCACCCCATCAACGCAGTAATTAAAACTGAGAGGACTTTTCCTATTTGTGAAACTCACAACCTGACTTTTAACCCCGTTTATCATTGTACCATTGTCTGCTGTCCATATCAAAATATTATCGAGATCATTTTTCAGTTCCTCACAACCTTGTAACTTATTTTATTACTCTATACAGAATAACATCACCCCACAAAAAGCCCTATCTCTGATTCAACTTCTTTACTCAAATAATTTATATATATATATACGAGAGAAACAACCATAGGAAAAATCCAAACCTACCAGCTTTGCACGTACAACTGTCGTTCTCTATTAGGCAATGGCAGATTAGAAGAGCTTGAAGATGAACTTAGGAAGATCAACTGTAGCGTAATCGGTCCATCTGAAGTACGCCGTAAAGGAGAAGGGTGTTACCTTTTGAATTCTGGTAATTTATTCTATTACTGTGCTGTACCAGAAGGAGGGCTTAATGGAGTAGGATTCCTAATCAATCGACATCTCTTAAACAAGCTCTCTGTATTGGAAGGTACTTCATGTAGAATTGCACGATTAGTTCTAAAACTCTCTAAGCGATACGAAATGCACATTGTGCAAGTATATGCCCCCACATCAAGTCATTCAGACGAGGAGTTAGAATACTTTTATGAGAGTCTACATGAAACCTGTGAGAAGGGGAGTGACTGTCGCTTTCAAATACTAATGGGTGACTTCAATGCGAAGGTTGGAATCTGTAAGACTGGCGAAACCGTTATTGGAAACAATAGGATAGACGAGAGAAATGAGAGAGGGGAGAGATTGGTTCAGTTCCCGAATACACCAACATGCGTATAATGAATACATTCTTTAAGAAACACCCAGGGCGTAAATGGACATGGAGAAGTCCCAATTTTGAATTTAACAATGAGATCGATTTTGTTCTCTCTAACATCCCTCAAATCATTAAAGATGTATCAGTCCTCAACAGATTTAATACTGGTAGTGACCACCGATTAGTAAGGGGTAGAGCCGAGTTAAACATTAAGGTACATCGACTTAAACTAGTGTGCGAGAAAAAGGAACAAATAAATCTTGAACATCTTGAAGAAAATAAAGAGCAATTCCATCAAGCCCTTCAACAAAGCCTACATGAAACAACTGGTGAAAATCTGGCAAAAATGCTAATGGATACGGCTGAAGTAATTGGAGGGTTGAAAAAGAATAACACTCGGGATAAGAAACTCAGTGATGATACCAAGAACCTGCTAAAGAAGAGGAGAGAAATGAAAATTCAGTCTGACTGTGACAAAATACAGTACTCTGAACTGTGCAAAACCATAAGAAAATTAAAACCGACTTAAAGGAATTCAATGAAGATACTCTAAGAACTTGCTTATCTGAAAAAAACAAGTTTGAAGTCTGCTAAAAGGAAGCTACAGATCGGGAAGAAGCAATTAATTGCATTAGATGGGGATAACGGCCGCATTACTGATAGGGAAGAACTTCTTGAGTTCATCAGAAACTTTTATAGCAAGTTATACGAGAAGGCTGATGATAACTTGTCTTTGCCTGACTTACCCAACATTTCTCAAGTCCCGGAAGTTCTCCCATCTGAGATAAGACATGCTATAAACAGTATGAAAAAGGAATCAGTCGCAGGTAGCGATAACCTTTCAGTTAGCGTTCTCAAACTTGCTGGTGATGAAACTTTAAGCCAATTATCAAAAAATATTCACGTCTTGTCTACGCAATGCATTCATCCCTCCGTCTTGGAACAGAGCAATGATAATTCTCCTGCACAAAAAAGGGAACATACTTGACACCAGAAACTATCGTCCTATTAGCTTGTTTTCTGTCCTTTACAAGGTTTTCACCAAGCTACTGACAAATAGAATCAGTTCTACGCTTGATTTTGCCCAGCCAATTGGACAAGCCGGTTTCCGCCTTGGTTTTGGAACAATCGACCACATAATCACCCTTCGTGAAGTTATCAGCAGTAGTAATGAATATCAAATGCCGCTCTGTCTAGCCTTTGTGGACTTTGAAAAGGCTTTTGACTCGGTGAGCCACGCTGCTGTTATGAAAGCCTTAGTCGAACACGGCGTCGATGCTGCCTACATAAGAGTACTCCAGCATATCTACGAAACCTCTTCAGCCTTCGTGAACGTCAATGTGCCAACCACGGATTTTCCCATTCAAAGAGATGTAAAGCAAGGCGACAACATATCTCCCAAGCTGTTCTCAGCAGTATTGGAAATGTCCGTGTCAAAAATTAACTGGCAAAGTACAGGAATCAATATCAACGGGAAAAAGCTAAACAATTTAAGGTTTGCAGACGACATTGCACTTTTGTCCAACGACATCGATGAACTACAAACTCTAATACAAGATCTTGTCTCAGCCTGTAAAAAAGTGGGACTATCCATTAACCTTTCTAAAACCAAAGTAACGCTCAAAAAATGGGCCCCAGCAGGAAAGCTGCATGTGGGAAACTCCACATTACAACAGATCAATGGGTATGTCTATCTTGGGCAGCTTGTTATCATGAAAGGGGACTTAAGACCGGAAATCTTCCGACGTATCAAACTAGGATGGCACGCCTACGGAAGAAATTCTTCAATCTTCAAATCTAACATGCCAACCCACCTAAAGAAGACAGTCTTTGACCAGTGTGTTCTCCCTGTACTGACTTACGGTTGTGAAACCTGGACATTGAGCGAGTTTGTTAAGAAAAAACTCAGAACAACCCCAAAGAACTATGGAACGGTTTATGCTAGGCTTCACGAATAAATACAGGAAGACAGCAGATTACATCAGGTCATTCACAAAGGTCAGTGACATTTTAGAAAGGGTGTTTACCCTAAAATGGCAGTGGGCAGGCCCTGTTGCTCGGAGAACTGATGGTAGGTGGACAAAACTTGTGCTTGAGTGGAGTCCGAAAGATCATCTGAGACCTAAGGGAAGACCACCGGACAGATGGGTTATAGACATGCGGAAGATTACTGGGATCACTTGGCAGAACATCGCTCAAGACCGTCCTAGATGGAAAGACTTCATGAAAACCTACCTTGCTTCGGACTTAAAGAAGCTACATCGTAAAAACGATTTAATATGGCTGATAGCAATAGTGATATATACGAAAAAATAAATGTCCAATAATACTGCCTTGACGATTTCCTCTCTTAATTATTACAGGGTCAGACAAAAGCTGCACCTTCTCTAATTCTCTGAGATCCATTAGTTTCCCTCGCAAGCCAGGGATACAGAATATAATTGTATAAAGTTACAGTTTTTTCGTATATATAATTTTTATTAACGTGCCAGAAACTAACGACATGGAGCTGTTGCCATTTCAACACAGATTTAAGGGCCACCGATCCAAGCCGGGATTTGAGCCTGCGAACTCGGACTCAGAAGGACAGTGACTCAACCAACTGAGCCACATGAAGAGCAGGCGTTTGTGATTATTGTTATAAATAGAAGCAGTTAGTATTTTTACAAATGTTTTATGAGGAACATTTATTAAGGCGTAGGTTTTCCAACTGTCCTAAATGCACGAGACCGGGAAAAATAACTAGCTGGAAGCTAGAGATCCTTGCAGGGATGTCACTTCCTTCTCTGTTTACCTTTTCAAACCAAACTCCATGACGTAACAGCCCCGAAGGGCCATCACCTGCCAAGCGACCGCTGTTCAGCCCGAAGGCATGCAGATTACGAGGTGTCGTGTGGTCAACACGACAATTCTTCTCCGCCGTTGTTCTTGGCTTTCTAGACCGGAGCCGCCACCTCACCGTCAGATAGCTCCTCAATTATAAGCACGTGGGCTGAGTGTACCTCGAACCAGCCCTCAGATCCAGGTAACAATCCCTGATCTGTCCGCGAATCGAACCCAGGGCTTCCGGTAAGAGGCAGGCACGCTACCCCTACACCGCTGGGCCGGCTGTTTACTTTTAGGCCTCCTTATTTTAGAATTTGACTTAAGGCATCCTGCATTCGATTCCCGGCACTGACAGAGTTAAGAAAGGCATGAGATGGGGAAGATACAGCCTTGTTTGTGGGTGCATTAGAATTGGCTATAAGTCTCCCGTAATAGAAATACGAACGACCTGGAATGTGTCACCTTCATGTCGCGTAGTACCAAAGTGGTTAATTTTTTAAGAAGACAAATTAAATGAAGATTCTATTTCCTCAGGAACGAAGAACGATATTATCAATTTTACGAATAGTTTCAATAATGCAGCCGGTTTATGTTAAGATTACAGAAGCTATGATTTCTATTGTTCGATGTAATTACATGGTAACAATCAAAATCATCAATATCTACTGAAGATCCGTCACCGCACTCGTTAGGACCGGCTTTCATGTAATGTCCACTAGGCGAGTTGGCCATGCGGTTAGGTGCCCACAGCTGTGAGCTTGCATCCGGGATATAGTGGGTTCGAACCCAACTCGGCAGCCCTAAAGATGGTGTTCCATACATTCCCATTTTCACACCAGGCAAATGCTAAGGCTGTACCTTAATGAAGGCCACGGCCGCTTCCTTCCCACTCCTAGCCGTTTCCTTTTCCATCGTCGCCATAAGACCTACGGTGCGACGCAAAGTTAATTCAAAATAAAATAAAAGATCTTTTCACAACCCCTTCCAAGGAAAAGTTGTATCCACATTACTGGCCTGGGTACGCCACTGCATCCACTCGCCATTTAAGGTACAAGGTAAGCCCGAATAATGGTTGGATACACAAAATACACCACCATAAATGATGCGGTTATGGTTCAAAAGTACTAAAGAAAGGTAAAGGACGAGATCTAGTGTTTTCAGTAGAATCCGAATCAGTAGAACGTCAGTTCCCATTTTAAAGTTGTTTCCGGCACTGACTGCGATTCAAGCTTCGGCCGTCTTGATGAGAAGATAGAACCATTGGAACTTAATTATCACGCCCGCTAATTACAAAATAGTTACCCGCACTTTTGATAATGCCATTTGAGATTACAATCAGTCCCCGGGCATTTGACAAAATATATAGGCCTACCTATAGAACTTAGGCACGCATCCGCGACCTGTCTTGCTACTGTCAGAATAAAAAACTTTTTCATAACATACATATCGTTGGCCTTTTCTGGTGGGACCTAGTGTTTACAGTGCACTGTGTCTTTTCTGGTATGGGCTAGAGCAATCTTGTTACTTTCATTGATCTGTCTCAGCTTTATCCTTGGCTTTGACAAAATGAAAGTGACTGAGGTATGAGTGATGCTGGTAATACCATTCCTTCTGCAGCCAGTCCCTGCTATGAATGGTGTGAAAATATTGCTCATAGGGTGGGTTGGTGCATGCATTTCAGTGGGCTTGGCAGACTGATATGTAATAGCAACTTCTGGCTCAGTGAGGAAAGCAACGGGAAACTACCTCACTCCTCATTTCCCTAGTACGCCTCTTCAGTGATGCCTAGGCCATCTATGACAGCTGATGGCGGAGCTGTTGAGGATCCAACCAGCCTTCGGGCTGAGGACTAAACATACATAGTTACATATATACTTACACATAGTTGTGGCTTCTTTATGACAAAACGGTCTATCTTAAAAAAAGTTACTTATATGGCACAAAATGAGGTACTAACGTGCAGCTCACAATCCTGTCACAGTCTTCCCAACGCTGCACTTAAACACAGCACATCTCTCACCCACAGTACAAGGATATTGTTATTTCCTTGAACCGATGGCAAAAGCTGACAGGATGTTGTAAGCTTGCAACTGTTTCTGGCCGTGGCCCCCGTTATCACGTTCTGGCCCGCAACTGAGTAATCCCTTGCTAACTACCCTTTGCCTCATCTCATGACATTAGTCAACACAGGGTTATATTCCCAATACTGAGGCCTCTACCCCGCGCATCACAATTCTAAGCGTTTTACTTTCATTCAAGCAGTATAAATATGGAGTATTATGTATGGCCCTACTGAGCCTTGCTAGTAGATTCTTTGTTGCTACGCTAATTTAACATTTTGGCGTAAGTTTTTAAGTTGTTCGTACCGTACGTAAAACAACGGCTGATCCTCGCTCTATATTCATGAAACATTAGGGGGAGGGAAGCCGTCCCTCCTGGGTCGCCTCCTTTACTACGCCAGTGTAATACAACGTCGACCCAATTATTCTTCTTGCATTACCAGTACACGAAACATCAACCTTCCTATCATAATGAGGAATTTCATAAAAATCAATGAGGATTTTCTGCACTCCAGTAGCGAGAGTTATGACTTCACACGACCAGTAAGATGAAACCAGACCTCATCTGAACAAAAGATGCACTGTGGGTCAATTAAACCATCATGAACCGATGAACGATACCACTCACTATATCGCATTCTTGGTGCTGGATCACCAGGATTTAAACAATGGGTCCGTGTAAATCCGTACGGTTTTAGGTTTAACAGCTTTATTGCTTTGTGTGCAGGAAGAACCGAAACTCCTACTTGCTTTGCAAATTTTGGGAGAGATTTATTCGGCGATTGCTCAAGATTTGTACGAATTCCGTCTAGCCTGTTAAGACTGGTCGTTTCGCTTTTGTTTCTTGTTTTCCACTGAGCCAGTACTGTCAAATTTATTTACAATACTGTGAATTGCCCTTCTAGAAGGTGGTACTTCACCAGGACAGTTACGAACACATTCAACACGCACCCGACAATCTGATTCGTGTTTTAAACACTTTTTACACAAGACGATGTGTTGCTGTAATGGAAGCATCTTTGCAAATGAACATTTCACAGCTTTGACCTTCGATTGAGCACTCGCCTTCGCAGACTACAGACCGGCTTTCAAAGACAGAAGCGGTGCTATCGTGGTCAGTAGATGCGGAGTGGGTCTCTGCCAACAAGTGGCCACGGCTGGTCTGTGGTCCAACAGCTCTGCACTATGACCGGCCAACCGTGCATAGGGGGGGGGGGGGTGGCCACGGCTGTACCGTGGCTCTACGCCTCTGTATTCGCGAGACGGGAAAGGGCTGGACCTCACGGCTTGTCCCAACCGCCGCCTTCCCTGAGATTGGTTTTCCGTGGCTTTCCATTCTCCTGCACTAAGGCAAATGCCGGGACAGTTCCTAGTGTAGGCCACGGCCGCCAACCTCCTCACCTTCTCCGACCATCTCCTTCAAATCTCCCGGCCTGAGAGACAGCATTACCGTCTAGGAGGCCCACCTCCCCCTTCAGGGTAGGAATGAAAACGTTTTAGTAGTAGTGCTGTCGTGCGGCGCCTGACAGCAGAGAAGGAGAACGTTCTGTCATGACATAGAGAAGAGGAAGTATGGTCACGCACGGCCGTAGATCCTTCGCTGCGGTCCTTATACCGGCTTGTGAAGCCCAGCATAAAGCTGCAATTGGAAAGTTTCACCATAATGCCGCTGGAGTGCTGGTCACCTAAGTCACTGACAGGAAGCTGTATACCGCTAATTACCGCATTTACACTTTCTTTTATACTGTTTTTCTGTCTTAAGTGTTGGTAATGTGTTATTAATGAGGTGTTTGTTGACTTATAATTGAGAGTTGATAGTTATGCGCTAATTAGTTTATTTTTTAATGTGAAGTGTGGTGATTTGTTTTAAATTGTGTTTACAAATATTGGAATATATGATATTGTTGTGCGCCTTTTTGAACTTCGAAAAGAAATTTTCTGCCAAAAACAAAACAAAAAAAACTAAAAACAAATGTAATGAGAGGCTCAAAGTGATTTCTCGCTGCAACTTTGTTCCAAATAAGAATTCTAACGAATGCCCTAATTCGTTTCTTTAATTTGTGGTGAAGTGATTAGTTTTACTTTAAATGTGTTTGGAAGAATTCGAATATGTATTGCTGGGTGCCTTTTTGTTCTTCGAACAGTAAAAGGAGCGAAGGGATACTATCATTTCACGAACTTCCTGTAGACCAGGATAAAACTAAGGAGTGGCTCAAAGCAGTTTCTCGCGATAACTTTTTCCCTAACATTAACTCTGCTTCTTCTGTTGTCCGTAACCTTCATTTCAAACAATATGATTATTCATTTTTAGGCAAACATAGAAAAGTACTAAAGAAAGGTTATGTATATGAGTGTTTCCTAACTATCCTAGATATAAGGTGACCAGTACCAAGAGTCTTGGAAGAGAAATTACTAGAACCGCACCACCCTCATCCAAGAAACGCAAACAATTTTAACTGCTTATCATTTTCAAAATCCTTATGCAAGCTGTTCAACAGCCAATAAGGATTGTATAGGCAACTTTTTAAATGCGAGTTTCACTGTAGAACAACTAGCATAAAGCGAAGTTATGCATGAAGCAGAAATGACATTATAAGCACAAAGATGACGGACGTTATAATACAAACTCCTTACAACCACACATGAATTAGCACTTTCATCTTAGTTTTCCGTTTCTATTTTTGGTTATTTATTCCCCCTAAATTTTCGTTCATAGTATAATCTTTTAGATAGAATCATACTTGCTACATGACAACACAACACATTTTTATCCAAGATAATGTGAACTTCAACATTTAAACATTGACAAGTAGAAACCACTACTGTTATGGCAGTAAGGCAACGTATGAAGCTTACCTGTTACCTGTGCAATGAACAGTTTACCACGTATTTACTCAAAATACTTTTCTCTCACTGAATTTTTACTTAACATTCTAGAGAAAGGTATGAATTAAATGTAATCTGAAGCCATATACATTAAAATTTAAACATGCTTGGGTCAAAATATTTTTGTCATCCATACACCGAATATTTAAGTAGAAAAAATTAAGACTTTTTTATTTTGACTACGCCCCCTTCCTGACAGAAGTACTTGAAGAATTTTAAAACTCTAAGTGAACAATGACTCTTAATATCAAGATTAACATCAGAAGACAAAAATATTGTGGTAAGTTCAGCTATGTGTCTAAATGCCATGGATAATAAAAGTGATTACTATTATTCCTCAAGTTAAGGGATGTCAGTTGGACTACTCAATCTCTCTGCAGTTTCATTTCACGATGTTATTTTGGCAAATATCAACGAAAGTAGCCTTTAGAATTAATCATTTTGACAGTATTAGTCAATGTAACGTACGACTTCATTCATCTAAATTAAGAAAAATCGGCAATCAAAAAGTCAATATTAGAAAGTCATATGAACTGCTCAAATCTCTCCGCAGTTTCATTTCACATTATTTTGGAAAATATCAACGAAAGTAACCTTTAGGATTAACCATATTAACATTATTAACCTATGTAACATTCTGCATAGGACCTACCTCTAAATTACGATAAATCGGCAATAAAATTCAATATCTCTTCCACATAAACTTAGTCCGCCAGCGCCACGTGTCGAGCTATGAAGCTACTCCTATTACAGCGCGTGGACCCCATTGTCAAGGCCGGGATCACTTCACCTGTTTCAGCGGTTCTGCCGCAGAGCGGCTCTAGCTGCACTACACAGTATTGCGCTCTGCAATGAATGATGCTAGGAAAAAAGAATTTATGTTTGTCAAGAACGTTTGTACAAGCACGTGGCTTTTCTTATACAGCACGCTAGGTAATTTCCGTGCTGTTGTGATATATACTGTACATTCTAAGATGTAAATTCAGCTCTAGACACAAAGAAAATAAAAATACAGCGTACATACAGTAGTGTTTTCTCGGCCACTTTCAGTGACAGACCAACAAGCGCAAGCACTTTTTACACAAAGGGAAACCACGTTTTCCAAAACGATGACCTAGAGTTTTAATGGACTTAAAATAATCCTTTAAGTGCATTACCTTTTAATTTTAATTTCGCTGAAAATTGTTGTGGAAAATTTCCGAGATATTCACTTCACTGCACAAACTTCTACTCCAGTCCCAGTTCTACTCCCACTGCGTAGATAACATGATTTTATACACACTCTATTACTGTGGATTCGTTCTCAGTACTCACCCTCAACAGAACACAGTCATTGAATTTTATGAAAATAAAAATCCACATCCTGTTTCCATCATTCGACCGGGTCAGGAATGGAATGAATGAAGCTCCCATCTAGCGGCGAGGATAGGAATTGTGCCGGCTACCGAAGCCTGTCGTACTCCTCTGGGGGCAATGATTAATGAATGACAGACAAAATAAAGTGATATCAGAGAGTGTTGCTGGAATTAAATATGACAGGGAAAACCGGAGTACCCGGAGGAAACCCTGACCCACCTTTGCTTTGTCCAGCACATATCTCACATGGAGTGACCGGGATTTGAACCATGGAAACAAGCGGTGAGAGGCCGGAGTGCTGCCGCCTGAGCCACGGGGGCTAATTTTATCCTTCTCCCTTTTCTTATGGTCCATGACAGCCGTCCCACTCACCCTTACTCACAAATTTATCAGCCTTAATAATGTCCTTGTCATGAAAATGAACATCACACACAGAACTTCGCAGTGAGATTTTTGTCCTGACGGGGAATAGCTTTAGTCTACTTCAAAAACATGTCGCTCTTTGTGGATGGTATAAAGAATGTCTTACCTTATTACAAGATATTAGAATCATTCCGTATTGACGGTTTTCACTTTACAAGGGTGATAGAGTCAGAAAACAATAAAGCCCTTAATTACCTGGACTTAACCATTATACGCAACAGCAACAACACTTTACCCTTCAATATATACAGGAAACCCACACATACCATCAATACCATCCATCAGACCTCTGTGCACCCAGACGTACATAAAAAAGCAGCTTACAATAGCATGGTTCTCAGAGCATTAACTGTCCCTTTATCTCGCAAGAATTACAAAAAAGAAATTAATACCATCTACAATATTGCAGAACACAATGGTTTCAGTAGAACCTTCGTCAGCAGCATCATCAACAGATATAAAAGCAGACCCAAGGCTACCCTAGAAAAAAATTCCGCTCCTAAAGAAATGTTTTCCATATTCACTTTCAATAATAGTAACATTTACCAAATTTCTAAGAAACACAACATCAAAATAGCTTATAAAACCTCCCACACCAACTCCAAACTCATTTTCAATCCACACACACTGTCAACAATAACTATAACAACATTAACAATAAACATTTGAACTCCGGAGTTTACAAATTAAATACCAGTCCAGTAATTCCAGCTATATTGGACAAACAGGCCTCAATTTTACAAGGATTATTTTCGACAGTGATTTCAACCTGTTTGTTATTGTTACTAAACAATTTTTGTAAACTATGAGGTCCACAACATCACCATGTGCTACTATTGTTCATTTCCGTCTGCATCATTTGTTTTTTCATTCCTTTGTTTTCTTAGGTTAACACAGTTTTTAGTTTCAATTATTATTTTAAATTAACACCTTTTCACTGAATTTTGTTGCAGTGAGTTGTTTTTTGCTCCGCATATTGATGTAAATATTGTATATTTGTGCTAATTTTGTTTCCGTCTAGGCTCTCTTTTGTTTGTTTTTTCATTTGCTCCTTCATTAAGTTTTATAGCATTTTTTCAACTTACATTATGTAAATTATTTCAAATCTCCCCTCATTTTTCACTGAAGATGGCTCAAACGAGCCGAAACATGTTTGAATTTGTTTACTCCGTCTAATGACGGAATATTTATTGTATTGAATAGGAGGATACTCTCATTTTTCACCTTTGTAAAGTCTTACCTTATTATCAGAGCTGGAAAATAATTGATTAAGTGTAATCAGATTAATTGTAACGATTATATTCTTAGTAATTTTTTCTCGTAATTGTTACTTTTTACAAACATTATTTTTAAGTGTAATTTACATCTTGAATTAAAATTTTGATATTGGAGAAGAATGCTTAAGGTGAGATGGATATATGAGGAGATATTGAATGGAATTGGTGAGAGGAGATCGGTTTGGCTAAATTTGACGAGAAGAAGAGATAGAATGGTAGGACAAATCTTAAAACAGCCAGGACTTTTGCAGTTGGTTTTTGAGGGAAGTGTAGGCGGTGCGACGATAGGAGTAGACCAAGGTATGAATATGACAAGCAGATTAGTGCAGATATATGATGCAGCCTTTACGTAGAAATGAAAAAGAGAATAGGCGTAACCTACTAGGAGGGAGGAGAATGAAAGCTTGTAATGAAAGCTTATAATGATGATGTGGAGATCTGAAGCAGTATTTTCAATCAATCGAAGGTCACATTAACCTTCACAGATTCACAAACGTTAAAAAGGAACCGAACTTCGGTGCGCAATACGAGGTACTGCATTAGCAACTAAATCAGGTATCGACCGGCCCGCCACAGCTTTGACCGGACGCCGCTCTGCTTGCCGCAGACAATGGTATGTGTAAGGGTACGCGGAGATGTGATCACACTTTCTCTTCTGTCATTGGTCAAGAGCTAAAAATAAAGCCATTTACAAGAAAGTAGAACTAACGCCTGGATGGCGTGTGACTCAATAATCGACACGCGAATGTCTCTAAAGTAGCAAGCCTTGTAGGAGCGATAAACTCTGGTTGGGAACGTCTGAGGTAAATAGGGTGAACGGTAGTGTTATTCATCGTCCTACTGGACCAGAAACACACCTTTCTGAAACACAAAAAACACATATTGAATCAAAATTATTAAACAAATAAATAAATGAAGACCAGCACACTGTAAAGTTAATGTTCAAGGTAAAAATTTTACGTTGAGCCTTATCATCATATGCCTCAATTAATTATTCATGACATTGTAGCAATATTTTATTTACAGTACCATTTAGTTATAGGAATCAAAGGCCGGAACCCTGCAGGGCCGTGCTATAAGATGTGTGAACCAGTATCGATACAGTAAAAACGGAATTTTCAAGTTTGAATGGAGCCGTTGGCCGAGAAGTTAGTCATGTCGACTTCTACTCTAGCTATCAAATTTAAACGACTACGAGCTAGAGGGGAGGTTATTTGAACTTGGGGAACTACTAAACAATTGGATCAGGTTGACAAACTTCGCTTTCCCAGGACTGGGATCATTTGAATTTAACCCGAGATATCTCTCAATGAGATACATTCTACAGGTCTGACTGATATGAAATTGAGAACAGAATTATTATCTTCCTGGAAATGATAGAAATGATTATTTGTGCTATATTGATAATAATGCGCATTTAACCGCGAGACCGTTGTGACTTGCTTGGCCGTTAGAAGACCAGTGTCAATGTTTATCGGGGAATAACCTCAGCAAGGGCATCACTGTAAGACTATATAATTTCCTGTGGGAGGGGGGAGGTGAACCGCACTCATTCGCTTCTCATTCGTGGTGCCTTTGTGAATTCAGCTAATTGCTGTATGTGCGTACTTCAGAGCTTAATTTGTTAGCATTGTTTTGTGACTCTCAGTATTTCAAAGATAGTTACTTCTATCTTTACTTCATTAACTATTGTGAGACGCCAAAGTGCGGGCTGGCTTAGTTCAAATATTGCTAAAACATTTAATTGTGAGACTAGTACTCGATCTCTGTGAGAGAACTCACAAGAGTTATTAACACTATATGTTAGTAGTAAACATTATAATCCCGTTCGCGGATCGCGAGGTAACGTGTGCGTTCCGTTCTGAAAATACCGTTGAGAAGGACAGATTTCGCCCGGGCTATTTCCCGTAAATTAGTAGCGTGCAAATCGGGACTAACATTTGTGCACAGGCTGTAGTCAATAGCAGTCTAGCACTAAGGGAGAAATCGTGTGTACGTTCACAACAAAGCGGTGAAGCAGATGTGTTGAAATTCAGTAATATTGCAGGCGACTTCAGAATCAAGAGGACAACTATGGCAGTACCAGGAGTCAACAGGATGACCGTTCAACCCTTGATGATTGCAGTCGTGATGGGCTAATGTCATTATGGCATCATGTGATTCGTCACTGATGGAAAGGTGCCTGTAAAGCTAAGTTCCTATGCCTTTTTAAGCATGCTGATTGTAGTAGCAATACACTAGTATAGGTACATTTTCAAGCAGATTGTCATTGTTTAAATGTAAGCCAGAGTGGCACTTGTTTTATTCAGTTTTGTTAAAGTAAATATGTTCAGGACTGATAAGCATATTTTAGCACGTGGCAAATGTATATATTTTATTTAGATGAGAACGAAGGGTCAAGACAAGTTAGCTGTAAGTGTATATTTTTGTGTTACTTAGGATATTCTGTATTTTTATTTGTGCTTTTATTTGATATTGATAGAGATATTTGGACAGAGTCTTAATATATTAAATAGGCTGCACGCCTTCAGCGTTGTGTGTTTCTCAGACTAATTAGTAACATCATTAGAGCAGGATGTATTTCTGTGCATGAAGCATGAACCTTTCGGCTATGATGAAAAGACATGTGGTAGATCTATATTCAACGTTGAAATAAAGCAGGATCTTTAATATTCGGGGAAGGCAAGTTCCGGAACATGAGGGTATCGAACCAAGGAGATGTTATTTGAGAGACTAGATATGCCATGGATTGTTGATGAGGCTATGATTATATGACATAGGCCAGAAAGACGTAATTATTTGCTGGGAGTTGATTTATGTGTGTAAATAGCCAGTCTGTGATTTGGTTAAAGAAAGTATTGGCTGTGTGTTGATATTTTTCAGAGAGATTTTGTGCGTCGTTATGGAGATGAAGAATCCGCTTAGGCCTGAAAATTGTGTAAGCTCCCCAAGGCAGGTAGCCAGTGTCAGCTAAAATGCTGTGAGCCCTCTCAAGTGAAAGTGTTTACGATGAGTGCCCGTCAGTTTCCACGAACCTCTGCATTCCTTACCCCAGTTAGTTACATGTTGCCGAATTACAGCTGATCGACCCACCCATGTGGAGAGAGAGATGGAATTGTCGGGTCTTGTCAAGACTCAGGTCCACGAAGCCTGATTATATCAGAATAGTATCCCGATAACTCCATCTTGTTGTGTAGATACTTATATGTGTTTTTATTTGCAGGTATATTGTGTGTGTGCACCTTGTATGTTTATTTCATTGTCTTTAGTTTTTAATGTTGTGATATTGTCCTGCGTTGCCCAATGAGATATTAGCTCACTGGCTAATTCAGGGAAGCCGGTTCTGTCCCGGTCTTTTTGCATATGGGTTCGGACCCATTATTTGAATCAGTGATATTTTGGAGGGGATGATCAGGGATAGACCTGAACCAGTGTTTTTTGAGTCCGAATTTCTCGGAATGTAAATATGGAAAGTCAAACCATTTACTAGTGTATTGACTATTACCGAAGCATCTAATAGACTGTCTAATATCGAGCCTACGGGCACGGACTTATGAATTTAGCGGAGCAGTCACACCATCCAAAGATGTCACGCGACTCAAATTTTTATGTATCATTTTTGTAATGATATTTCCGAGTCGTCACTCGCCTATCTATGTATAGATTGCTCGTCAATATGTTATTATTGCTAATGGGCGTGTCACATTTTTATGACCGATTTGGGGTCGATTTTGCGTCAATTAAACTGTTCCATTTTTATTAGTATAAATTAAATTTATGTTCTTAGATCAATAAATCCATCTTACCCGTTAACTTGCGTTCTTATTCGCTAGCTATGTGTCCGTATTTCCTGTCCATATACTTTTTAGTATAAGTTTTATTTAGAGACTTTTGCGGCGCCCTTTTCGTTTTCGAACGTAACCACGCGCTTTATCCTGAGCTTAGCCAAAATTTGTGACAGGATACGGTGCAAAGTGTCGTACATTTAATTGTTACTTTGACACAAGTGCATAATAACTTAGCAGAGAAAATCAACACCGAATCTGTCACTGACAAGTATGGCAGCGTAGTTGTGTCATGAAACAAATCAAACGGATTATGGATTTATTTAGCGTATAGCCTTTAGTGGCGGGAGTGTTCGACTCGCCTAGTGCAGGTCTTTGTATTTCACGTCCATGGGTGACCTACGCGTTTCGAGTGCGAGATGATGATGACAGTGAGGTAGTGAGAGGCTGTACACTCGGTATCGGCACGTAATCTACTCCTGTCGAATAACACTAAGGGTTCTGCCCAAGGCTTAACATTCCCATACGACGGACGAATCGTCATCAACAGCGTCATATGCCCTCAGTCCACACGAACACTGAAGATATGTGTACCGAGCTCGATAGCTGCAGTAGCTTAAGTTCGGCCAGTATTCGGGAGATAGTAGGTTCGAACCCCACTGTCGGCAGCCCTGAAAATGGTTTTCCGTGGTTTCCCATTTTCACACCAGACAAATGCTGGGGCTGTACCTTAATTAAGGCCACGGCCGCATCCTTCCCACTCCTAGCCCTTTCCTGTCCCATCGTCGCCATAAGACCTAACTGTGTCGGTGCGACGTAAAGCAACTAGCAAAAAAGATATGTGTGGAATTGAATCCAATTTCTCGAATGTACACCACCATCCGCTTCTACGTTGCCGGTCAACACACAGACGGTGAAATGTTTTCCACCACAGGGACTCGAACCGACTAACAACGGTGTTGGACCATTAAAGGCATTAACGAGCATGGCCTATCAGACGGATTTATATCAAACTACAGGAAATAGTATTATTTGATATAGAATATCTTGACATGTGAATTAATACTTCATTGTGAAGCCTTTCGCGTATCTCCCACTGTTGACTTGGCAGTACCAACCCTACAGTCAGCAGACGACGACATCTAATGTTCAAAGGTCCTCTTCTCTCTCATTTGGAGAAAAGTATTATTTATTTGTTATTGTATAATTTTCCCATTTCGGCTCTTTTGTAACCCAGAGCGTTTAGTCGCTGAATTCATACAGCAAAAAAAAAAAAAAAAAAAAAATAGGGTCAAATTTCAATGAATGTTTTCTAGCACAGAGAAGAGACAGATTTTTGCAGGATTTATGGCTTTCCTCTATCTTTCCCCATAATCATTCATTTCTAACCACTGCAAAAGTGTGCAGTAATTTCCATCGGGTGGTACACTCACATATATTGGCAATTCTAGGCTATTTGACAACATGTTTGACTGAATTCAGATTAAGTAATATTTTAACTGCATTGCTGATCTTATATACCACGGTGGTGATTAGCGAGGTGGAAATTACGTTCCTTCACAAGAAATATAGTTTTTTTTGTAATTCCTGCAGAAATGCAGTGTATTGTTCTAGTCTGGGTGGACAGTGCCTTTTAAGAAGTGTCCCGAGCACAACTGAAACATATTTCAGCAGTTGGAAAAGAGTGGTTAGAAGAGAAAACTTAGAATTCTGAAGAAGTCATAATAAATTACCATTGCCTTATAATGTTTTATATTTACGACTGATATTTTATTTATTCTGGAGTGTAGAATATGTTTGGACAACTTTAAATTTTAAACTAATTTCTAGTTATGGTAGCTTTACGCAGCCTTTCTTCCTGTCATTTTTACACCAAAAGTCATTCTTCACTATGCTGTAGCTGACGGTAAAATGCATGTACATCGAGAACCATTGATCTAAGACACATTTTATATGTACGAAGAGCTGCACTTTCTCATGAGGTCTTTCATACTTCTTTTGCCAGAATTGTGGTAAGTAAATGACACTAACACAACCGTGCCGGTCCCGCATTCTAGGAGTAGTGAGCTTGCCACTTACTAGAAGGTCCCGGGTTCGACTTTCTGCCAGAAGCTCGTTCGTGGCCCTCTAACTCTCTGCGAGAGTATTTCAAGAGCTATCTGACGGTGAGATAGCGGCCACGGACTAGAAAGCCAATAATAATGACCGAGAGGATTTGTCGTGCTGACCACGCTTTCCTTCCCAATTTGTAAGCCTTCTGGATGAGTAACGATTGCTTGGTAGGTCAAGGCCTATCAGGGCTGTATCACTAAGAGGTATTACATAGAGTTTCTTCCCAATGTACTCCAAAATAATTCGTGAATTGGTTTGTCCTATTTATATTCCATTTACATTATCTAGTTATTAAAATTACGTATTGTGTCTATCTTGTTTATGTTCGTGGTTCATCAGCGATCTCTCTAGCTAACCACCATCTAGAAAGTTGTGTTTCGATCACCAAATTTAATTTAATTTTGTCGAGCTCTATGAGAAGTATCTATCTTATGTAAAATTACAATACTCGCTGAGTCAACTGATAATAACGCCGGCGAAGGCCATCACAGTGATCACAGATAAGCAAAACCCCATAAAGCCTACAATTATTCCCTTTGTGCATTGCTGTTACGTATGATGTCTCAGTAGGCGACATTACATCCATTATAATGATCAAGTCGTGGGCTATTTGGTTTAGAAAGTCAGAGACTATCCATTTACTCTCCCACAAGTTTCGATATTGAGAAAAGGAAGTATGTTACCGCGGATTGTTATGCAGCAGAACCCCTAGATCATCTTGTAAACTGCCGCAGTGGCATTCAAAGTAAGCAAAACTGGGCGTCGGCTACTTCACAGTACATCATGTCTGGCCAGGCCCCAACCCAGATTCTAACATAAGATCTGCATAAAGTTATTCTGAGGTTTTCGTCACGGATTCTAAAACAGTAGGGACCATGAATGCGTAAGTTGGTAGGTTGCAGTGCCATGTTCTATTTAACCTAAATTACATTCACGACAATATTTCCCAATTTTAAAAGAATAAATAATACACGAAGTAGAAGTCAACACTAACAGAAAGAAGAGTATGAAAACATTTTATTGCCAGTACACGAGATAATATTCTGAGTTTATGCTGGTAAAAACAGGACAAACCACGAACAACTTTACGATTCTTGTAGTTCTGGCTCATGATCCACAGAAATAAATTACGAACAATAATTGAAGGTTAAGTTTTCCCGCGGTTTATCTCTTTTGACACGACGTAAAACTAAAAGACTACAATTCTCGGCCATGAAAACATTGAATTTCCTTATTTTGAAAATGTGAAAATAAGAGTAATCAGAGAAAATGTCCTTTTTGTTGAAGAAGGAGTATGACGTAATATAATGCGAGAATGTGCAGGATGCTGGTTACATCGAAGACAAAATACTGGTTAATTGCTTAATGAAAGATGGTGTATCGTCTCGTAGGACCGCAGACGCATTCACCTGTCTCCAGACCAACTGTCATACCTCCCTATTTATGACCATGTTTTAGTCCAGACTATTTCGTAAATTTGAAAGAATGTTCCATTATAATACTGTTATTTGAAATGCTGAATATCTTAAACAATGAATACGTAATAACAGCAATCGGTTCCGCGAGAAGTAGACCGCAACTTCATTAGATAGAGTTGTGGCGGTAGATGAGGGCCATATTGAGCCGTAGATATGAAATTTTGCTGTGAAGTCGATTTAATTAACCATGTTGATCATTTTTCCTAATTAAAGGAAGAGAATATCTAAGCAAACATTACGACATTTCAGTGAAACAACGGAGGTTTTACATGTAATCATTCATGGAACAGAACACAATATATTCCAAAATATTATGTATTGGATTGCATCTAGAAAGTTGTATACATACTAAAGGCAAATATTAAACAATATTCAATTATGAAATCTTACGCATTCGGATGGTGTACGATTATTTTTGGCGCGTTGTGTACGTTAACATATTACTTTATTTTAGTTAACAATGTCCTTTGTATGGAATGTGTTTAATAACTGAATCGGTTATATTTTCACGCATCCTTATGATACGGTTCACGCGTAGGCGTGTGAGCTCGTATATATGATGTTATTAGTTCAGTACTTCTCTTGAAAATATTCGTTTAACTTCAAAGCATTACTTCCCTTTCCAAATTTTTCCATCTTTAATATAAGAATGTATACACAGAACATTTCAGTCCACAAATTGGAAAAATGCAAGTATTAATCTTTCTACTGGTGACAACGGTTATAATGGTCTCTGCTTGAGATTCAAATGTGAGGTTATTTTGCCTTACTTTTGGCTTTCATACTCAATATGCAGTATATGGTATTCAAGAATGGTTCTTTATTTTTGACCAGTTTTGCTGGTTATCAGAACTTTCTCTTCGCTGGTACGTTATTGGGTCTTTCTTGACCGTCTTCGTGAGCGGACCTCTTGTAGCTTTCAGTCGTTCTGTACTCTTACATTGGAAGACGTCAACAAATTATCAGTTTGGTTATCATTTTCTCAATGTTGTGGTTATATTAGGGTCGTTAAATTGGGAAAATGATACCAATAGGGGTCTCTAACATTATTGTCCAGCAATTATGCAAAACAGCATTCATACCTGTCTTTTGATAACGATTCAATAGATGTTGATATCACCAATGCCCGAACAACGTCGTAGTATTGTAAGCAACGTTGACCACTGCTGAAATGATCCAAATGTCCAGTCTTAGGAAAGGAGTTTCTGAGACCAAATGAGCCATTTTCGTCATTTGTCAGCATTGTACAACAAGAGCCATTCATATCACTGCTTGAACGATGAGTGATGATGCTTTGCTTCCATATAAGGTTTATATCAGTAGCTGGAGAATGTTGGCCTTTGATATAAATGTCCTACTATTGCACTGTAATGACAAGAATCTGTTTTACGTCGCACTGACACAGATAGATCTTATGGCGACGATGGGATAGGAAAGGCCTAGGAGTGGGAAGGAAGCGGCTACTGTCTTAATTAAGGTATAGCCCCAGCATATGCCGGTGCGAAAATGGGAAACCACGGAAAACCATCTTCAGGGCTGGCGACAGAATGGTTAGAACACACTATCTACCAAATACTGCATACTGGTGCACGTAAGCGACTGCAGCTATCGAGCTCGGTACTGTAATAACGACAGCTAAAGGTATTGACAGAGAAATATCGTAATTTCCCCATTAAGACAATTTACCTTGGCCATAATTGATATATCTTAAAACGAGACTGCCAACTGGTAAATCATTACTTTGGAACATTTTGGGATAATGATGTTCTAGTGGCAAGTCCTCTGAAAATTTCAGATGTGAGAGTACGCAAAAACTAACGATACTGTACAATATGCATACACAGCTTCTCCAATAGAGGTACAAATGTTAAATCCGAACCATAAAAACGATTCCATAATCTCTACAGCTCCAAAACTTAAGTTAGCAAATGATGTGAGTGAAAACAAAGCTCATGATATTAGGGCGTTTTTGTTTCTTTAATAATAATAATGGCGTATGAACTACGGAGAGGCCTGGTGCGGGTCTTTTCCTCGTAGACGCCCTATTAGGCGAACTGCATGTCTGTGAAGATGAGAGCCCTATCTAGGATGATTTATAATGCTGAAAACGCCACGCACACCCAGCCCCCGAGTCATTGGAATTAACTAAGGTTAAAATCTCCGACCCGACCGGGAATCGGACCCGGCCCCTCTGGACCAAAGGCCAGCACGGTAACCATTCAGCCATGAAGTCGGACCTTTATTTAATGATAAGTCTGAAGGGCAAGGAATTTTACGACAAATTTTTACAGGGATATGCTGAAGTGTTAAGAGATAAAGTGATTCTAAAGTAATAACATATTTAAGTAATTCTCAATCAACGAGATGATTTCAACTTATGATAAAAGTCTAATAGTAAGTGTAAACCTGAAGTTATTAGGTTATTGTTTTGTTTGAAGCAATAATATAGTGTTGTTTGTAAGTATCATGCCTGACGTTCTCTGCATCGTTGTGTGACGTAACATTGATCACAATATTACTAGATGAACCAGAATTTGCATTATCTACATAAATATAAAATTAGAGTTTCATCTGTACATTACTCGCAATTAAAAAAGAATGAAATATCTGTACAACATGACGGAAGGTATAAAAAATACATTTTCCAATCATTTATGTCTTATAAAATGCCTCCGTGGCTCAGTTGGCAGCGCGTCGGCCTCTCACCGCTGGTTCCGTGGTTCAAATCCCGGTCGCTCCATGTGCGATTTGTGCAGGACAAAGTGGAGGCGGGGAAGGTTTTTCTCCGGGTACTCCGGTTTTCCCTGTCATAATTCCAGCAACACTCCTCAATATCATTTCATTTTATCTATCATTCATTAATCATTGCCCCAGATGAGTGCGACAGGCTTCGGCAGCCGGCACGATTCCTATCCTCGTCGCTAGATGGGGGTGCATTCATTCCATTCCTGATCCGGTCGAATGACTTTAGACAGGCTGTGGATTTTAATTTTCATTATGTCTTATACACTTTTATCGTACCGGCTATGATAACAGAATTCATGACTTCAGATATGTGCTGCTTCGCTAACATGGGAACATTGTTCAAACGTCTTTACTGGCGATAATGGTGGATTTTGATATGATTGTGATAAGGTGAGAAACCGAGTGGTCATCAGCCCATATCGACAAGGAAAGTTGAAAAGATGATTATCAACACGAGGAAAAGTAGTAAAGCAACGATCGCTTGAAGAACAAGACAAGAGGGACTCATGAAAGGAAGAAAGACTTCCTTTACACTAGATGCTCTAATATCACCGAGTCAGAAGGAAAATAAATGTGAAGGCCTGCAACTTCGAAAAACCATAAAATTGATCAACAATAACATAACATTGACTGTTATTTGTCGTGACGTGCTTTGTCTCTTCCGCTGTCTTTCATCTCCGATAGAAGGGATTACTGCTGCGTCCCGAGTAGAACAGTATGTCTGAATATTTGCGGGAAGTAACTGCGGAGTTAGATTACATTCTTTTTTTATCATGCCATTCCTCTGGTTCATACATGTTCTGATAATTAGAGGTAAGTAACACACTGGTTCATATAGTATTCCAGCCATTCAATACCTGTTCTGAGGCACTGATTCGAACCAAGAGTGTGCACACTTAATGGAAAGCGACAGAGCAGTGTTTACCACTGTACGTGACTGGGTCATTCCAGCTTTGGAAATTGGCGCTATAAGAACGACAGTGTAGTACGTTCGTGAAAAGTAAAAAAAAAAAAACTGTGCTGTTTTTCATCTGATGGAGCATTTCATATGATACTCTTGATTTTAACCGCGATATTGCAGTCCGTTAATATTGTATTCTGATAAGAATACTGACATTTTAATGGCTAGAGCTAGGAATTTTAGGTGCAAAATTTTGATTAAATGGTGCAAAATAAGGGCAAATTTTAAATGCATATATTCATACAAACATCACCAAAACAAATTTTATCTCTATATACAAAAGGCTAACTCCAACTGGCTGTAATAAACGCCCAGCCAAAACGACGCGACAAAAAAAAAATAAATGAAATTTTGGGGAAACATTTATATAACAGTGTAGGTGCTCACTAAGGTAGGATTTTTGGACATTCCGTCGCTAACGGGATGAAAGGTGGGGTGAAGTTTTTAAATAAGTACATCTATATCTCAAAAATTTAACAGTTTACAGACGTAAAAATTGGTACATGGAATCTACTTTGAAAATAAAAAAACACGTATTCTTTGTTTCCGGAAAAATCCCTTAAGGGGGGTGAAAAATAGTGAAAAAGGGAATGAATACCTTTTATGAGTATACGTATATTTCAAAAAACTGAAGATGTTACATACATGAAAACTGGTATTTAGAATCTCCTCTAAAAATAAAGAAACAGGTACTTCTTCTCAGAAAATCCGCTTAACGGGGGTAGGGTGAACAGGAGTTAAAATGGGTGAATTTTTAAAGTGAGTTTATGAAGGGTAAATCTAAAAAATGTAACATATTACAGACGTGTCAACTGGAATTTGGAATCTCCTATAACAATAAAGAAACATACATAATTTGTTTTCGGAAGCTGCACCTAAGGTGAAGTGAAAAAGGGGGTGATTGTTTAAAATGAGCATATCTACAGTGTATCACAAAAGCTTAATATGTTACAGACATGAAAATTGGTATGCTTAATCTCTTTTAAAACGTAGAAAAATATTTTTTTGTTTCCGAAAGGAAACCCCACTTAAGGGGGGTGTAAAAGGACTGAAAATCGGTTTGAATTATTTTTATTAGGATAATTATATCTCAAAAACTGAAGTTGTTACAGACGTGAAAATTGGTATTGTACCCGTAAAAATGTGTTCATATCTTTAAGGCGCTTGATATTAAATTAACGAGCATGATTCTTAACCTAGGGAGTGGCTTTATCATTGGAGCTGGTACAGAGAGAGGTATAGTTATCAATTTGAGAGATTCTTTTGATAAATTGAGTTTATTGATCATCAAAAGCAAGTTCATATCACCTTCATACAGCAGCGTGGAAGTGTCGTGGCTGGTTGGTACCTCCAAGTCCTGGGATGGTGCTGGACATCGACTGGGCAGGGACCACACCTGCTCGGATGAGGAGTTCTGGAATGTCTGGAGGTTCTGGAAATGTCTCGAAGTTCTGGAAGTCTCGACGTTCTGGAATGTCTCGAAGATTGGCACACGTTCCTGGGTTCAATTCGAGACGTAATTCACACTTGAATTTCCTGCACGGCACTCCACACATTCAGGGCACTGTCTGAACAGATATACCGGGCGAGTTGGCCGTGCGCGTAGAGGCGCGCGGCTGTGAGCTTGCATCCGGGAGATAGTAGGTTCGAATCCCACTATCGGCAGCACTGAAGATGGTTTTCCGTTGTTTCCCATTTTCACACCAGGCAAATGCTGGGGCTGTACCTTAATTAAGGCCACGGCCGCTTCCTTCCAACTCCTAGGCCTTCCCTATCCCATCGTCGCCATAAGACCGATCTGTGTCGGTGCGACGTAAAGCCCCTAGCAAAAAAAAAACTGAACAGATATGACCTTTTATTTATGGTTACTGCACTCTAGATATTAAATCAAAACGTTCTGGAATAATCACTCGAAGAACAAGTACTAGTAGAAATGCAAGTTCATAATGCAAGCTCACTGTAAGTCAGAATGTTCTAGAGGATTACTGTCACTGCAGTCCTAAATGCATAGTTCTGAAGATTTAAAACATATTGGCAATGAACTGAATAAGTAGCACTCTGAAACTGTCCTGTTGCATTAATAGACGAAGTGAATAGCCATTAAAGAAAATAATATTTGAAAGAAAAAGTCTGACTTCATAAATTATGGATCACTCAAAATACTGGAAAGTTCTAGGCTTTCTGGGAATGCGATATGCGTATTCTGAATTGTCACAGTCTTTAAGAATCAAAACATAAGTCCCTGTGTAGCACTTGGAAAGTATTGCATATTTCACAACTAGACGTAATGTTGAATGTCCCCTAAGTTTCATAGTCTTTACAAGGCGTAAATTCAATGAGGCACTCGAGAAAACAAGTCACATCGTTCACACGAAAGTTTATGTTGGTAGGGCACAAGTTCATCCTACACGCTCGGAAAGTTTCAATGTTCCAGAAGTTGATTCAAAAAATACGAGTTCGAATAAGTTCGAAACGTAAGTTCAATGCGGTACACAACACTCGTGAAAATTCAAAGTCCTTTCAATCGTCGTCGAATAAGTAAGTCCCTATGTGGCACTTCAAAAAAAAACAAAGTTCCAATGTGTAGAAATAACAAAGTTCCAATGTGCCAAAATATTAAAGTCCCAACACGACACTCGAAGAAAATAAAGTTCCAACGTGTCGAAATATTAAAGTCCCAACACGACACTCGAAGAAAATAAAGTTTCGATGACAATGTTCCAGTATGTCACCTTAAGAAAATAATGAAGTCTTATCGCGACACTTGGCGAAAATAACTAAGTTCCGATGAGACGCTTCAGAAAAAAACAAAGTTCTTATATGGCACTTTAAGAAAATATCAAAGTCCAATCACCACACACGAAAAAAAACAAAGTTCCAATGTGGCAATATGACAAAGTTCCAATACGATGCTCGCAAAAAATAAAGTCCCATTCAGGCACTTCAAGAATATGATAAAGTCCTGATACAACACTTAGAGAAAATACCGAACTTGGATGTCGCAGACTGTCGACTAGAAGTTCGACACACACAATACTTCTCCTGTCACCCGTGTCACAGAGACGGCGGAGTGACAGACACTGAATTCGTAGGTCGGGTGGTCCTCCTTTTATACACGTTCGCATGGAAGTGTCTAGAACTCGGGTACTATCTACCCTTATAACTTCTATAATACTCGGTGGATTTTCTTGAAATCTTAACAGATGATGTCCATTGTAAGGGCTTTTAAGATGGCAGTGTCAAAATAGCGATAAATTAGCTCAAAATGTACTTTTGAGGACGAGCTGGATCATTACCACATATGGTAGCGGATAGCTGGCTTACGGCGGCCACGTCACTCGCTGGGTACGTCACTGCGTTCGGCGGGCTGCCTACCTTCCATCTCGCGCGAAGTTCAACAAACATACTTCGGACTTCTGTCGTAGCGGTGTTCCCGGTACATGTCCCCCCCTCTTAGGGCAAAGAAAATTCGACAAGGATTTTCTTTAGGCTTCTCTCTCGAAGTATGTTTTTAGGCTAGAAGCATTATATATTCCCTCGGCGGTTCCATGATGTGTGTTCTTGCTTATGCTGTGCATCTCCATACTATGGAATAGGGACGTTTTTTATATGTGGAAGTATCCTTGACATCCAAATGATACTTAAAATCTCGGATCTCTCCGGGTTTATCATTGAACACGTCTGGATAAGTTTCGAAGATTTCCCATCGTCGCCATAAGACCGATCTGTGTCGGTGCGACGTAAAGCCCCTAGCAAAAAAACTGAACAGATATGACCTTTTATTTATGGTTACTGCACTCTAGATATTAAATCAAAACGTTCTGGAATAATCACTCGAAGAACAAGTACTGGTAGAAATGCAAGTTCATAATGCAAGCTCACTGTAAGTCAGAATGTTCTAGAGGATTACTATCACTGCAGTCCTAAATGCATAGTTCTGAAGATACTCTAGCGAGGCGGCTCCTTCTTGATCCTCGCCCTTTCGCTGTTCTTTCAAGTACTCTTGAGTATCTCGCCATCGTCTATTCAATTCATCTCGATAAGAAACCCTATCCTCTACTTGTTGGGCCTCTGTTGGCTTTTTCCATGTTAATCTATTTTGGTATGGCACTTTCCCTCGGTCCGGCCGTCTTTGTTGGCCACTGGGTCTTCAATCACACTGATTACGGAACTCACATAGTCTGGACCGTCGTCGTACATCTCATCTATCAGGGGTACATCTTCGACGGGTCCCTCTTCTTCGGGATCACCCTCTTCATCTCCGACTGGTGCAGCATCGCTATTTCCACCATCGAATTCTTCTTGCGGGGTATCTATCCCTTGTATCCGACCGTCGTCTCCTTCGATCAGCTGTAATTCTACAGGGTCAACGTTATAAAATGTAATGACATTTGCTGTGTAATCGATCACTCCTCCATATTTGATGAGAAAATCCGATCCTAGGATAACATTGAATTTCATCTGAGAGATTACTCGAAAAACATGCTCAAATTGAACATGTCCCACGACGAATTCCATAAACGCCTGTAGTTTACATTTAATGCACTTATCTGGAACAATCCCTTTGATCCTAAGTTGGGAAACAGGCATCGCAAGTACATCACGTCTCTCCTTTATGGCTTCTAATAGTCTGGCTGAAATAAGTGAGGCTTGAGCTCCTGAATCTACCAATGACATAACTTTAATATTGCCAACCCTAATGGTGATTACTGGCAGGCTACGTTGGATTCTTGGCCTAGACGGTGTCATGTTTTCATGGAGTAGTTCCGAGTCCTCTACGTGCCAATAATGTACCTGAGTTACGCAGAGCGGCTCTTCCCTCCTTCCATTTTTAGGCAATCTTCTTAAGAAAACATTGGAGTTTTTTTTGCACCCGTTGTGTTAGGGTTCGGGGCAGGCGTTTCGTTTTTCTTACCAGCGGCTTGCTGATACTCTAGCGAGGCGGCTCCTTCTTGATCCTCGCCCTTTCGCTGTTCTTTCAAGTACTCTTGAGTATCTCGTCATCGTCTATTCAATTCATCTCGATAAGAAACCCTATCCTCTACTTGTTGGGCCTCTGTTGGCTTTTTCCATGTTAATCTATTTTGGTATGGCACTTTCCCTCGGTCCGGCCGTCCTTTATAACCTCGATATCGGGTAGGTGTGTTTTGTGATGTAGGCCGTTCCTCTGGTACTTCCGGATCTGGACGTCCTTGTGTCACAATGGCGACAGGACTGGTAGTCATTTCTTTAGTCTTACTCCCTTTCGGTAAACATTGAGCGTGGGCTGTGTCCAATCTACGAAGTATCCCATCCATTTGTTCTAAAGATTGTATGTTAGCAGCTACCAAAATCTCCTGAACTTGGGCTGGGAATTGCAACGTGATCGCCTGGATCAGCTCTTGCTCAGGCAATGGTGGATCCAAAAATTGCATCTTCTTAAGATGCCCGATGAAATAATCTGAGTAACGGGATGTGTTTATAGAAGTATTGTACTTCTTAGCATACAACTGCAACTTAATTAAATGTTGCGTCTCTGAATTCCAAAAACGCTTCAATAGAGCTTCCTTGAATTCAGAATAAGTGTTCAAGCAAGATTTAAAAGTGGAATACCATGATAGAGCGCGTTCCTCTAGTAACTTGGAAACGACACGAAGCTGTCGATCAGGACTGATTTTATTTTCTTGAAAATATTCTTCAGTGTTGAGTAAAAATTCCCTAGCGGTGTATTCCTCCTTCCCAGAGAATTTAGCAGGTTTTTCATCGGTCATTCGGATGATAGTGGTAATGTTTGCGTTTTCATTAGTTTTTAATAGACTAGAAGAAAATAAGGGAGTATCCTTCAGTTCTAAATTAGAGCCTTTACTACCAAGGGTTTCTATCTGTCCTTGTAGTTCTGTTTTAACATCCTTCACCTGTTGTTTAATAGTATCTTCTACTACCTTAACTTCATCTTGGAGATCCTTTTTTAATTCGGATACGTCTCGACATATACGCGTAACCTGAGTGTGTGTAGTATCTAATTGAGATGTAAATTTTTTATCAAACTCTCCCTGTTTACTCTTTATAAGACTGACATCATTGTTTACTCTTTGAATGTCATTTTTAAGCGTATCTCTAAGGTTTTCCTGAATAGAGGCTATTTTAAACTGGGCTAAAGATAATTGTGAATGTGATTCCTGTAACTGAGTTTTTAAGCCTTCCATCTCTTTAGCAATTGCCTGAGAAGTGGGGAGAATGGCTTTGAAGTCATCTTTAAGAATAGCTACAACTTGGGTTTTAATTTCTTCTTTCATGACCTCCATGTTACTTTTCAATTGGTCATTGATTTCGGAAAATTTTTCATCTGCCCTAGCGTTGGACTCTTTAAATTTTTGTTCAATGCGAGCACCAGCCTGAGTAAGTCTTTGTTCTAGGGTGGCATTCGCTTCTACAAACTTCTTATCTACTTCAGCATTAATTTGAACTACGGATTCCCTAAGTTGACGTTGAAGATTAGAACTAGATTCATTAAGTTGACGTTCAAGATTAGAATTAGACTCATTTAATTGTTCTCTCAATGACTGTTCAAGATTAGAACTAGATTCATTTAGTTGTTCTTTGATCTCAACAATCCTACGTTCTAAGATTTCATTTGCTACTTTCATACTGAGCCTAAGGGCTTCAATCGCTGCCATAATCTCCTCCATTTTATTAAAATATATAACTCTAGTACCAAGTACAGAAATAATGATTGACACACTTCAAAAAAATGTTTTTTAAATATTTTCGAAACTGGCATTCAGTCAAAAGTTCAAAGTCTTAAGTCCTAGTGCCAATGTTTCAACACAAATTAATTAAACCAAGTCTATGCAATTCACCTCTACCAAATCACTTAAATTATGCACTTATACTTCGGTTAAGTTAGTGTCCACTGAAATTTGCAAACACTCCTACTCTGCTTGAATTTAGTCACCATAGTTTGAGCTGTATGTAAGTCTTTCATGTTAAGCTCCAATGAAATCTGGCCCCTAAAGGTGGGCGCCACGTATACTACCTCCTCTCTGTACCCGTAAAAATGTGTTCATATCTTTAAGGCGCTTGATATTAAATTAACGAGCATGATTCTTAACCTAGGGAGTGGCTTTATCATTGGAGCTGGTACAGAGAGAGGTATAGTTATCAATTTGAGAGATTCTTTTGATAAATTGAGTTTATTGATCATCAAAAGCAAGTTCATATCACCTTCATACAGCAGCGTGGAAGTGTCGTGGCTGGTTGGTACCTCCAAGTCCTGGGATGGTGCTGGACATCGACTGGGCAGGGACCACACCTGCTCGGATGAGGAGTTCTGGAATGTCTGGAGGTTCTGGAAATGTCTCGACGTTCTGGAAGTCTCGACGTTCTGGAATGTCTCGAAGATTGGCACACGTTCCTGGGTTCGATTCGAGACGTAATTCACACTTGAATTTCCTGCACGGCACTCCACACATTCAGGGCACTGTCTGAACAGATATGACCTTTTATTTATGGTTACTGCACTCTAGATATTAAATCAAAACGTTCTGGAATAATCACTCGAAGAACAAGTACTGGTAGAAATGCAAGTTCATAATGCAAGCTCACTGTAAGTCAGAATGTTCTAGAGGATTACTATCACTGCAGTCCTAAATGCATAGTTCTGAAGATTTAAAACATATTGGCAATGAACTGAATAAGTAGCACTCTAAAACTGTCCTGTTGCATTAATAGGCGAAGTGAATAGCCATTAAAGAAAATAATATTTGAAAGAAAAAGTCTGACTTCATAAATTATGGATCACTCAAAATACTGGAAAGTTCTAGGCTTTCTGGGAATGCGATATGCGTATTCTGAATTGTCACAGTCTTTAAGAATCAAAACATAAGTCCCTGTGCAGCACTTTGGAAAGTATTGCATATTTCACAACTAGACGTAATGTTGAATGTCCCCTAAGTTTCATAGTCTTTACAAGGCGTAAATTCAATGAGGCACTCGAGAAAACAAGTCACATCGTTCACACGAAAGTTTATGTTGGTAGGGCACAAGTTCATCCTACACGCTCGGAAAGTTTCAATGTTCCAGAAGTTGATTCAAAAAATACGAGTTCGAATAAGTTCGAAACGTAAGTTCAATGCGGTACACAACACTCGTGAAAATTCAAAGTCCTTTCAATCGTCGTCAAATAAGTAAGTTCCTATGTGGCACTTCAAAAAAAAAAACAAAGTTCCAATGTGTAGAAATAACAAAGTTCCAATGTGCCAAAATATTAAAGTCCCAACACGACACTCGAAGAAAATAAAGTTCCAACGTGTCGAAATATTAAAGTCCCAACACGACACTCGAAGAAAATAAAGTTTCGATGACAATGTTCCAGTATGTCACCTTAAGAAAATAATGAAGTCTTATCGCGACACTTGGCGAAAATAACTAAGTTCCGATGAGACGCTTCAGAAAAAAACAAAGTTCTTATATGGCACTTTAAGAAAATATCAAAGTCCAATCACCACACACGAAAAAAAAACAAAGTTCCAATGTGGCAATATGACAAAGTTCCAATACGATGCTCGCAAAAAATAAAGTCCCATTCAGGCACTTCAAGAATATGATAAAGTCCTGATACAACACTTAGAGAAAATACCGAACTTGGATGTCGCAGACTGTCGACTAGAAGTTCGACACACACAATACTTCTCCTGTCACCCGTGTCACAGAGACGGCGGAGTGACAGACACTGAATTCGTAGGTCGGGTGGTCCTCCTTTTATACACGTTCGCATGGAAGTGTCTAGAACTCGGGTACTATCTACCCTTATAACTTCTATAATACTCGGTGGATTTTCTTGAAATCTTAACAGATGATGTCCATTGTAAGGGCTTTTAAGATGGCAGTGTCAAAATAGCGATAAATTAGCTCAAAATGTACTTTTGAGGACGAGCTGGATCATTACCATATATGGTAGCGGATAGCTGGCTTACGGCGGCCACGTCACTCGCTGGGTACGTCACTGCGTTCGGCGGGCTGCCTACCTTCCATCTCGCGCGAAGTTCAACAAACATACTTCGGACTTCTGTCGTAGCGGTGTTCCCGGTACAGTATTCAGAATCTTCATTAAAAATAAAGAAACACGTATTTTTTGTTTTTGGTAAGTGATCTTAAGGAGGCTTGAAAAGAAGTTAAAAACGGGTTGAAGTACTTTTATTATGGTACTCACATAAATAAAATGGTAACGACCGCGTGTCTGTACATTGAACATTTTGACAAAATTTTTGTACAGTTATCTGTTTCAGGTGTAATAATGGCCATCTGCATATATTTTAGCTTTAGTTTCTTGAAAGTCCTGACTTTTACCCCTTTCCCGTGGGTAAGAGCTTGATTTATATACATGTACTATATATAGATGACTCTGGCTGAGCCACCATCAAGTAGTGCTACCTACACACTATGGTTTCTTTTTCCATTCCGACACGTCACGATTATAATCTCCATGTCTATTGTTTTAACTGTATCCATCTGGGGTTTACATACCGTAATAAATAGTGTCATTCTAATATAAACGGTGCTGGCCTTATTAGTTTCGGAAACATCGTGCTTTTGAGATAGGCTGTAGATATGCTCATTTTAAAAAATCACCCCGTTTTTCACTTCACCTTAGGTGGATCTTCCAAAAACAAATTGTGTGTGTTTCTTTACTGTTATAGGAGATACCAAATATTCTTTATGAATACAGTAAAATGCAGCAAAGGAGCCAAAAAAAGTACTAAACAAGTGGGAAGAAGGTAGTTACATTAAGAAAAGGACTTTTTTCGCAATACGGAAGAAGAATTAAGGTGCAGCACCTGAAATTCCTAGCTCTAGTAATGACCTCTGTCGAGTTCAGTTTAAAATGTGTTCGTGTCTGTTTCACCATCATCGGAAAATGAATGAATGAATGAATGAATGAATGGAATGAAACTTTTCATTTCACTTCAGTATAAGGTCGAGACGGATTTTAGCTGTAAGTTGTCCAAAAATTTCAGCCAGAAGGGGTGCTTCAGAAAGGGCCTAAAGCATAAAACTCATAGTATCTCTCTTACGGCTTGGTTTACACGAAAATTGCACATGGCGACATTTTGTTCTATATATTTTCGATACAGTAAAAAAGGGAAATGTCAGTCGTAGTCATGCGAAATTTCAAGTCCAAGAGAAGGTAACTAACTCTATAGACTGTAAAGAGAGTTGCTATATAGATCGTTTTAAAGGTCTTGTACATTTGTCAGTACTATTTAATGTTAACCCGATACTTAGCTTTTTTATGCCGGAAGGAAGAGATAATATCAAGAACAGCAATAATGCAGCAAATAAATACATTAAATAAACCAAGAAAAATTGTAAAGGGCCACAGAGAGCAAGAAAGCGAGTATCACACCGATACGCATGCCTGCTTATGTGCCTCAGAATTTGGGGAACAATGTGAGGAGTGGGCAAAATGTCGTCATACACACGCTAAGGGCCGGTTTTATAATACAGGTTTAAACTGTTGGTTCGGTTTAAACTTCGGTTTATCTGTTAGTCGTGTATTATAAAACTTAACCTTAAGTTTAACTAGAGATTTATTTTACTGCCACTCATCTACCGTTTAAACTGAAATTTAAGAATGCATAACCTTACAACATGGCAGAACGAATGGATCTCGAAGATGACGGTAAAGGGGTTCAAATTATTGAACGACCACGGGCACTACGAGTTTTTTGAGCAAGGGAACGACACTTTCAGATATGGAATGAAAAATAGTTTTTAAATAGGTTTAGGCTTAAAAACAGACTGTCGTAACCCTATTTCAGCAAATGCAACGAAAAGGTAAGAACGTAAAAATGACTTTTTGTACTGTTTGAATGTCAAAAGTGTAAATTTTAGAAAATAAAGTAACTTCCTTCAGTTTCAGAAATCATGCTGTAGAACCCCTCAGTCAGCATGGCTGTTTTATGCCTCCCGTAGTATGTTTATTAAAATGGGAGATTTCGGAGGAATTCATAAGACCACTATTGCACTGACTAGGGCCTGTATAAATACTTCTGTACTAATTGCACAATCAGTTCTATTTCCTTACAAGTACAATTATGAAAACGTTTATTGCTTTTATGCGCCATTTTACCTACAAGAAGTAAACTAAACATTATCGATAGTCATCTTTTCTCGAAGTCACTGCTACCAAGATCCTACATTTCGTTCTTCATCTCAGTTAACTTAGGCCGGCCATTATACTGTAAGACTCAACATCGGTTTAAACTCAAGTTACAGTTTAACTCAATCTTCAGTTTAAACCCTTATTATAATACCGACCCTAAGTGTCTGTTCGTCAAGGACGAGTACTACAGCTAATTATCATCATCATTTATCAATGATCTGCATTTAGCGCGGTCGCCCAGGTGGCAGATTCCCTATCAATTGTTTACCTCATATTTACATTTCTTTACAATTGTTTCGCTAAATTTAAAAAAAAATATTTTCAACGAACTTGGAAATTCATCGAAAATTTTCCGTGGTAATTTATTCCAATTCCTTACTCCTCGTCCTATAAATGAATAGTTTACCCAACTGTAACTACGACAAGTGGATATGTTGAGTTTTGCAAACATTCTAAATCAATTGTAATTTTTTTGTATGTTAAGCAAATAGTTCTAACCATTCAAAACCTCTCTGAATGACAACTTTTGAACCTTACCCTATGGTACTGTAGGAATGAATATTTATGTCGATGAATTAATTCACTCCAGCGGTATACCGTATTTAAAGTTCATTTACCTTTACACTTCCGCGTAGGGATATAAGCACAGTGGACATTGTTCTGATGGCCTGGGAGGCGTGACCAGTCTCATGAAATATAATGAAGAGGAAGAGCATTGCGACATGCGAGGTTTGGTTTCTTCACAGACGATATAGATGAATAGGATTGCATTAATACGAACACAAACACCTAGTCCCAATGACAGAGGAATTAATCATACACTGTTAACAGTATCGACTCGGCCGGAAATCGAACCCCGGACCTACAGAACCGAAGAACACTATTCAGAACGTTCAGTCAAAGAACCGGGCTGTTTTATGAAAATTAACTTTGAATAAACTGAAAACTAATTCCTGTAAAATGTGAAGAAAATGGCGTTTGTTCAGTTTTGTTGAAATGGTTCTTAAATGGTACTTAAGTAAGTCAAATAAGTCGGAGGTCAATGTGTCTGACTTTCGGTGTTTTGTTTTTCTTAATTGCAAACAACTTGTGTGGATTGTCACGGATGTATCTTCTGTGGCTGTTATTGTCTCTAAACACCGCACAGCAAGACGTAACCTCCGAAATATTATCTGTATCTCAGAGACGTACAACAGACACTTGATGTGCGCATTCGTAACCACTTGAGATTGTATTTGTACTACACAGTTAAAAAGTTAGGGGAACATGTTTTGTAACGTCTGGTAAGTGAACGTTAATTTGGTAGATGGGGTTAAGAGAAGTGTCCTTACGACCCAGACGAGTGCCCCGTTTAACGCAGCAACATCGCGCAGCTCGCTTTCTGTTTGCACGTACCCACGTCAACTGGCAACTTCGTCAATGGAGACCTGTGTTGTTCACAGAGGAGTCGAGATTTCCCCTGACACAACGTTATGTACGTCAACGTGTATGGAGACGCCTTGGTGAGCAGCACATGCCAAATGTTGTCCAGGAAGGTGACCGATTCAGACAATGTTCTGTGATAGTGTGGGGTGGCATCAGTATTGATGGCCGTACGGATCTTGTCGTCGTCCCTGGTAATCTTACCGCCACGGGGTACATCGAGCAGATACTGCTACAGCTTGGTTGGTTGTTGCATACGGTGTTGGCCTTGAATTCGTACTCATGCACGACAATGCCAGTGCTCATGTAACGCGCATCACCAGGGCTGTCTTGCGAGAACTGGACATTCAAGAGATGGAATGGCCAGCAGTAGTCCCGACCTTAATCCCACCGAGCATGTGTGGGATAGGCTTGACGAAAGTGTTCTTGGACGTCCTCTTCCACCACAGACTCTCCAAGACCTCGAACAGGTTCTCATTGAAGATCTTATACGGAGCATGCCACGTAGGTGCCATGCTTTGATAAATGCTCGTGGAGGACATACACCATACTGGAGCTCTCCAACTGTGATAAAAATCTACCCTGGAGGACTGTTATCGCTTTCTTCTCGCCCCTAATTGGACATTTCCGTTTGTGTTCTGGAAATGAACGCGAATACATCGATATTCTTTTGTATACTTCGACAGTAAAGAATAAAGATTTAGTTGGTAATATACCTGGGTGTGAGGTATTGTTTTGTGGAGCATGGCGTACGTTCAAAGACATATTTCCCTAATTTTTTAAAACTGTGTATTATTGATTTATTATTTTCTCTTTCCGTATTGGTTATTTCCCATCCTGTTCCTTCCCCTCCCCTTCACAAAAATTGTCTTGTTGGCCTGCTATGTCCAGTGATTATTTCACATTTTCACATTGTTTGTCGGACAATTCACTCGTCTCGTTAGGAGTTGCTTTCGAATCCAAGGCTGCTGGGCTGCGAACATCGGAGTGTTGAGTGTATGGTGAATGATGGTGAATGCTTGTGGTAGTGATTGGGCGTGTAAGTGGGGTAAGTGCTTATGATTTGTCTGTGTGCTGTGTGTGTTTGTGTGTGTGTGTTCAGGGCTCGTAACCCAGTGTACACTTTTGCTCTGATTGTCATTATGGCTTTATTATTTTAACTTTGGTTAAGGTTGGGCCTGTATGCCCTTTCTCTCTATTAATTTCCAGTATGGTTGTATGTCATAAAATTGTAAGGAGGTTCGACAGAACATTATGTTGAAGAGTATGTTCAACAGAATTAACTTTGTAATTAGTTGAAGTTCGCTCCAATTGGATATTCTTTTTTTAACATTATAAAGCATTTTTATTTATGAGACTTACTGTAGTTGTCATCCGACCTCAATGGAGTTCAGTTGGTGTTATTGCTGTCATGAGGTTCAGCAGTTTAATTTGTTTTGTAACTACGTTTGCTCGTTGTAACGTTTTGTTGGTGAGTTTATGTAAATAAGCCTGTTGAATCACTGATGATAAACTGCCTGATGGTTGTACCATACTTTCGATACACTTTCGCTTCCCCTTTGGTTATTTCCTTTCTATGGGGCCTGGATGGTGCCTTCTAAGTATGGAGGATTTATACAGAAACGTTTACGAAACAAAGTAAAATAAGGGTATTTATTTGAGGATAATGAATTGGAAAACTGATAAAATACAATTATTCATAACAGCATTCAGTCGAATTCATTCGATTTCGTCGGGATCATACCCCAGTACCATCGCCAGTCAACAAAGATTTTTCCTGTCTTAACTGCAACTGAGGTGGTGGTGGTGGTGGTGATTATTGTTTTAAGAGGAAGTACAACTAGGCAACCATCCTCTATATAACACTAATCAGAGTGAAAAATGGAAGGGATCCGACACTTCGAAAAATGAAGATATCTGTCAAAGAAAGACAAGGGCCACGAAGGGCGTGAAAATGAAAGACTTCCTAGCCCTCGCAAACCTAATAGCGTCGGGGTCGGAAAAGAACAAGAGTTGACCAAGAGCGGTCGGATAGGATAGATGAAAGTGAGGAGCCTGGCATAAGTAAGTGGAAGCAATGCCAGGACTCAGCTGAGGGCCCCGTGGTCGCTAACCCACGCTCCAAAGTTCAGAGCCCCTGAGGCCCCTTTTTGTCGCCTCTTACGACAGGCAGGGGATACCGTGGATGTTATTCTACCGCCCCTAACCACAGGGGGTCTGCAACTGAGGAGAGTAGATTTTTTCTTCATCTCAGCAGTCGCGCTCCCTTGATGACCGAGCTTTTTATTACCTTTGTCGGGTAAACACCACATGTATCACCAGAGATCTCTTACATGTCAGCGTCGTACGGCGTGGAGTGTCGAAAGGTCAATTTTCCTCCTTTATAAACTACCTCTGCCAGTTTTGAACCAGAGATCTTGCGATCGGGTGGCCAACACTGTACCACTGATTGACATAGAGGTGGACTTAGTAGAGACACTTTGAGATCCCATTACTCCATTCCTACATATTTCTCAATTACCTTTACTACTTTGATATCTACGTTCATTTATCGTTATTTCAACAATTATGCAAATAAGGATTTGGTAGTTGGGAGGCTATATCAAAATCTACTGATATCCCAGGTGATGGTATCAATAAAAATACGTATTTCAATGATAACACAGGACAGAGTATTTCGAAAACGACCCTTTCGAGTAAAGGACCTGATAATCTACAGTTTAGCCGCTATTTTGTATTATGAGGATACCATGTAAATTGACGACCATGGAGGTCCATTTCACGTTCCCTCCCACATGGACATGTGCGTATTCCACATTCATCTGACACCATGGCGCCGAGATAATTGACATCGCTGATAAAATGACTGCTATTAATGAATAAATTACACCAGTTTGACGCTGTTTGTATTTATTGACTTAATAAGGTAAATACCGTTCTTGTTATATATTGAATTTCATCCACTAATATGTTTTCTAATACCATACAATTAGACATTCCAAGGCAAGGCTACCAGTTATTTTACAAAAGATAGTAATTAAACTATGGAGGAGACCTACTGGATGTCAAGGGCGAACGGCTACTATTTATAGACGTGTGACTGTTTCACGGTTCAGATCTTCATCCATTTCATACAATATTTTAGTGATTAAAAGATCAGTTATCATTATTTAAAAGCTAAATGAACATTTCAAAACCTGTAAAATTCTGTATTTTGGATAAACTAAAGCGCAAATTGTAAAGGTGAGCATCTGCAGAGAGACTTTTTCAATTTAAGGTCTAATTAACAACATTTAGTCCGCCTCTGTGGTGTAGTGGTTAGCGTCATTAGCTGCCACCCCCGGAGGTCCGGGTTCGATTCCCAGCTCTGCCACGAAATTTGAAAAGTGGTACGAGGGCTGGAACGGGGTCCACTCTGCCTCGGGAGGTCAACTGAGTAGAGGTGGGTTCGATTCCCACCTCAGCCATCCTGGAAGTGGTTTTCCGTGGTTTCCCACTTCTCCTCCAGGCAAATGCCGGGATGGTACCTCACTTAAGGCCACGGCCGCTTCCTTCCCTCTTCCTTGTCTATCCCTTCCAATCTTCCCATCCCTCCACAAGGCCCCTTTTCAGCATAGCAGGTGAGGCCGCCTGGGCGAGGTACTGGTCATTATCCCCAGTTGTATCCCCGACCCAAAGTCTGAAATTCCAGGACACTGCCCTTGAGGCGGTAGAGGTGGGATCCCTCGCCGAGTCCGAGGGAAAAGCCAACCCTGGAGGGTAAACAGATTAAGATAGAAGATAGATAGATAGATAGATTAACAACATTTAACTACTACTATTACGCAAAATAATAATAATAATAATAATAATAATAATAATAATAATAATAATAATAATAATAATAATTTTAGTAGTGACATCGTATTATTCGACTGTCCTCGATTTATTGATGATAATGCTTGTTGCTTAAAGGGACCTAACAACTAAGGTCATCGGCCACCACCGCCTCTGGGTGAGGGAGTTCAACCAACCATAGAGTGTTTATATCTGTAAAGGTCCCTAGTTCGAGTGTAGGTTCCGGGCATATATTGCAGTTTTTTAAAACGTTGTAACATCATACGCAGCGAGAGATAATTTATAACCACTGATTGATTGACATTATTGACGCGTTTTGGATACCACATACCAAGAGTACACTTTGTTATTTTCATATAATCTTTTATCTCCATGGTTACATGAATTCCCCCTCCGAGCGAGGGTTGCGTTAATGACATCATTCTCCACGCTTTCATTGTTCTGTCGATATGAGGTTGTAGTGGTCGAAATAAGCTATGCATACATAGTAAAATCTCAAGAACCGAGTTCGATAGCTGCAGTCGCTTAAGTGCGGCCAGTATCCAGTAGTCGGGAGATAGTGGGTTCGAACTCCACTGTCGGCAGCCCTGAAGATGGTTTTCCGTGGTTTCCCATTTTCACACCAGGCAAATGCTGGGGCTGTATCCTAATTAATGCTACGGCCGCTTCCTTCCCACTCCTAGCCCTTTCCTGTCCCATCGTCGCCATAAGACCTATCTGTGTCGATGCGACGTAAAGCAACTAGCAAAAATAAATAAATAAATAAATAAATAAATAAATAAATAAATAAATAAATAAATAAATAAATAAATAAATAAATAAATAAATCTCAAGAAATATATTTTTGTGAGTTGCAACCCTTTTGTTCTCAGCTATCGAGTTATGTTTGTATTGTACATAGAAATCGAAACCGAATAAAGATTTTTCTGGATTAAACAATTCTTGGAAAAGGAAATTATGGGAAACTACGCGTTTGGCTTTTAGTGCCGGTAATGTCCGAGGACATGTTCGGCTCGCCAGGTGCAGGACTTTTGATTGGACTCCCGTAGGCGACCTGCGCGTCGTGATAAAGATGAAATTATGATGAATACGCCGCATACACCCAGCCCCCGTGCCAGCGAAATTAACCAATGACGGTTAAAATTCCCGACCCTACCGGGAATCGAACCCAGGACCCCTGTGGCCAAAGGCCAGCACGCTAACCATTTAGCCATGGAGCCGGACACTAGACCAATATACTTCGCTGGGTTGTATATTTCTTTTTCACTGTGTCGTATCTAATTTGAAATAGCACGTAATTATACCTTCCGTTTAAAGTGTAAGGTTTAGGCATCCGTTCATTTATAACGTTGTCAATTGTGCGAAATGAATTATTTTTTATCTTATCCACCTTATCTTGTAAAGTGAGTTCTACTGCCTATGTATATAATTATTCGTTACAATTGATTCGGTAGTTCTGGTAGTAGGAGCATAATACTGGAACATCAGCAATCAGGTATCTAGGTCAGTTAGTGCGACTTTAGAAGAAAATAAATTCGTTTATGTGACTGTTGATATTGTGATCACAGTTACGGGATCTCGAGATTTCACATGGAATTCGAACTACAGGGACGGGATATATGGTTTCAAAACACCCATAAGCACGTAAGTATTTACCAGAATTCGAGCCGTTTAGAATGCTCTCATACCTGTGATATCCTGTCAGAATAATTTAAATATATATTTCCATTCAGTCGAAGCATCCACCATCGTAAGCTGGGAGTTAGCATAGACACTTCCTGTCCGGGTGGCTCACGTTCAATTCCCGGTTCTGCTATTAATATAAAATCCCAATGATAATAATAATGGTAATATAATATTCCTTGGCTCAAGCGTAGAGGCCTTTGGTTCAAAGATTCGGTTACCGTCCGGGTTGAGGACTTTAACCTCGTCTGCTTAATGTGATTAACTCGGGGGCTGAGTGTTTGTTTTCATCAATCAATCAATCAATCAATCAATCAATCAATCAATCAATCAATCAATCAATCAATCAATCAATCAATCAATCAATCAATCAATCAATCAATCAATCAATCAATCAATCAATCAATCAATCAATCAATCAATCAATCAATCAATCAATCAATCAATCAATCAATCAATCAATCAATCAATCAATCAATCAATCAATCATTACAGATCTGCAGTCGCCCAGGTGGCAGATTCCCTATCTGTTTATTTTTCTAGCCTTTTCTTAAGTAATCGCAAAGAAATTGGAAATTTATTCAATATCTCCCTTGGTAAATTCAATTCCTAACTCCCCTTCCTATAAACGAATATTTGCCCCAGTTTGTCCTCTTGAATTTCAACTTCACCTTCATATTGTGATCTTTCGTACTTTTAAAGACACAGCTCAAACTTATTCAGCTTGTGATGTCATTCCACGCCATCTCTCCACTGACAGCTCGGAACATACCACTTAGTCGAGTAGCTCGTCTCCTTTCTCCCAAGTCTTCTCAGCCCAAACTTTGCAACATTTTTGTAACGCTACTCTTTTGTCGGAAATTGCCCAGAACAAATCGAGCTGCTTTTCTTTGGATTTTTTCCAGTTCTTGAATCAAGTAATTCTGGTGAGGGTCCCATACACTAGAACCATACTCTAGTTAGGGTCTTACCAGAAACTTATATGGCCTCTTCTTTACATCCTTACTACTGTACAATCCCGAAATACCCTCATAACCATGTGCAGCCTTTATTTACAATCATATGTATGTGATTACCCCAATGAAGGTCTTTCCTTATATTAACACCCAGGTACTTACAATGATCCCCTAAAGGAACTTTCACACCATCAACGCAGTAATTAAAACTGAGAGGACTTTTCCTATTCGTGAAACTCACAATCTGACTTTTAACCCCGTTTATCATCATACCATTGCGTACTGTCTATCTCACATCATTATTGAGGTCATTTTGCAGTTGCTCACAAGCTTATAACTTTTTTATTACTCTGCACAGAATAACATCATCCCCAAAAAGCCTTATCTCTGATTCCACTTCTTTACACGTATCATTGATATATATATAAGAAAACATAAAGGTCCAATAATACTGCCTTGAGGAATTCCCCGCTTAATTATTATAAGGACAGATAAAGCTTCGCCTACTCTAATTCTCTGAGTTCTATTTTCTAGAAACATAGCCATCCATTCAGCCACTCTTTTGTCAAGTCCAATTGCACTCATTTTTGCCAGTAGTCTCCCATGATCTACCCTATAGATAGGTCAATCGCGATACAGTCCAACTGACCTCCTGAATCCAGGATATCTGCTATATCTCGCTGGAATCCTACAAGTTGAGCTTCAGTGAAATAACCTTTCATGATCCCAATCTGGTTTTTATCAAACCAGTTATTAATTTCGCAAATATGTCTAATATAATCAGAAAGAATGCTTTCCCAATGCTTACATGCAATGCATGTCATCTTAACACTCAGCCTCGGATAATATATAAGAAGGTTTCAACTTCGCACCCTTCTGGATCTACATGTAATGTATTTCGTTTAAAATAAAGTACATAAGAATATTTTCAAAACAGACTATAAAGGCTTTCAGTTTAGTCTATGAAATGGAACTGACACTCAGTAACTGCCATCCATCCAAATGTTGCTGAGAACATTGTTAGCAAGTTTTAGCAAACTTTGTGAAATATAGAATTAATCTTAATCCCAATGACACAAATCTTTACGTCCGAAACGTATGAACCTGTCAACTCTTAAAATTTCTCTACAAGATTCATAAAATGGTCCCCCAGCAGCAAAATCTCCTTTACAAGAGTTATACAGTACATTAGTCTGTGTGAGAGCCATATTCTTTCCAACCGACACCTAAGTGTTTCCCTTACAAGAGTAAATCGATCACGTGCAATACGGCTGTTGTCTCTGACCCTGCAGGCTTCCAATACTTTTCTTCGGGCATACAATATTTTCAAACGACTGTCATGAAGACCATACCTGAGTGCTTGGTCTATCACGCGTCCAGTGTACTTTTCTGGCACTAATCTGCGTACGCTGTGTAGTTAAAATGCAAAACTGGATAATGTCGTTATCTCCGTAGAAACTTCCTGGCTTGCATAATACAAAGGCCTTGAATTACTGGCCTGGGCGTGGTCTGCCTCGTGTTGAGTGTGTTACTGTTTCCTCAGGAAGGCCGAGAAAGGCCGCTTTATTAAGTGTTGGTCAGTTTCACTGACAACAGAATATAGTACTTTATTTAACGATAGGAAATTCTATAATAACAGAAATTGGTGTATATACTTCCCAAGCGGTTCACTATTACTTGTTTTCTGAAATATCTTGTGCTCTTATAGAAGCCAAAACAAAGTACCGTACCACAAATCCGAGTCTTATGTAGTAGCGCAGCCACAACTTTTATCTGGGGAGGGCTACAGTGAGAAGATGCCTTTATCGCTACAAATCAGATGCAATAAAACGAGCTATCCGCTAGGAGATGGAATAACGGCATGTTTATGCTTTCTGATGTTTCAGAAACAATGCTATTCTTATAAATTCATATTAGTTACAAACCACGTTGTTCCATAGGTATAAAATCGACATTTAACGCAACTCTAAATTGCAGTCACAGGTAAAAGTTCAACCGGGAGAAAATCTGCACCATTTTATGAGCAGTTACTGTTATTTTCCCGCAAATATTTAGGTTATCTGAACCACTGAATATGTTTTCACTCCTCGCAAGTCTTAGATATGTCTTGATGTGATGAAGCATTGGAAATGAGCTTTCGGCGGGACTCGTACAAATAGACAACGTTTAAAACATTGCCAGTAACTAGGACGCATTGGGATATGCGTTGCGTTTACAACAATTTAGAGCTTCTGTGGCAGTATTTGGAATGTTTCTTCTTTTGAAATTCAAGTGACAAATATCATATTCATCCTGAAGTGTACTTTTACTGTCGTAAAACCAAGTTGCGCTGCGGAAAAAAGTGACAAAGATTTCTCCAGACTATATTTATGGTTCGTAAATATTTACGACATGTTATTTAAGAAGGAATCTGTCCACGGTATGGATACTGGACATCTGTGATGTTAGTTGGAAAGAAAGGAAAGAATCTACCAGTGGGCCACTGCTCTCGTGTTTCTCCTTGAGTCACTTCTCCAGCCCTTTTACACGATGCTGGGATAATACTGTGAAAAAGTACTAAGGTACACCTCTACTCTCGCTTACTCTATTTGATCAGTAGGTGCCTATGTCACGTGACTGTGAGCACACATTTTTTAGATCCTAAGTTCATGAAATCTGCACCAGTGAAGCTTACACAAAAAACAAGACGATGCTGGATGGAATATTCAGTAATATCGAGATGATAGATGGACACAAAATGGTTTCGATTGTTTGTATATTAATGCACTTTGATCGTTGTGATCATTTTCTCTCACCCCTTCCTGCTTGATGGCTGCACTCATTAGACATTTGTTTCAATAATATATTACAAAATACCGTGATGCGATATAAATATTGAAGTACACACATGTGGAAATGTCACACAACGGTCCTGTGATTTCAGTTATTCAGACTATTATATGCCAAAAAAAAGAAAGTAAGCGAAATTTTGTTTCACTTCATCTGTTATTGGGTCAGGTGGTTATACAGTATATTTCCATCTCACAAAATTTCCGGAATAAACTGGTGCACTATTGTTATAAAACTCGTTCTTGTCTCATGATTTATTTTTTTGTTATTACTCCACTTTTGTCCTGCTGAATGTCCAGACTGTGCAGGGCCGGTGAATGACGACAGTACTAGTGAACTAGTGAACTTATAATAGTATGGGCGGGCCAGTAGCGAAGGAAACAATAGCACCGGCGAATTGTTGAGGCTCGCAATAAGGAAGCATCTAGAAGAACCTGAAATTAACTGGAAGTGGAAACTACTAGAATATTCTGTGAAGTCGGCGAGACCGAGTCAGTCTTGAGTGAGTGAGTGTTGCGTCAATCACAAGTGAGTTACGAGAGAGTGGTGAGTCTTGTGCGTCAGCGGTGTGCGGCAAGGTGGGAAGTGAACTGTTCTGGTATGAGGTTGCACTGCGAGTTACCTGTTGGGCAGCAGGAGTTTGGCGCACGCGAATGCTTGTGATCGTCTTAGTGTGCATTATGATTGTCAGTAAAAATTGAGCGGAGTGGAAGACATAAACGCGTGTGAACTTGTAAATAACTTTACATAGTAGTTTAACAAATGGAGTGAGTAACATAATATGCTACCTATTTGAATATGGAAGTTAGTTTCGAGAACCCTGTAACCAATCACAATACTTCTAATAAACCATCTCCGTAACGCATCGGTTAGCTCTGTTAACTGCTGTCCTCAGTGACCCGGGTTTGATTGCCCGGTACTGCCAGAGATTTAAGAATGGCAGGAGGGCTGGTATGTGGTTGAAATGCGTGAAAAGGCCACCTGATATGGAAGATTGATTTATGATAATTGATTTTATCAGTAAATATTCTTTATGTTGGAGTCATTTCCGTAAAGAATATGGCTGCCTAAAATTGAGTATTTGGTTTTTAGTTCACGTTTTAGACTCATCCTAAATTACTTTGATCTCATTGCATAGAGTTTGATAATTTAAATATAATCTGTCCCTTTATGTCAAAAACTACTGAGGTGATAGCATTTAAGTGTTTACAGTAGTTACAAAACAATTAAGAGAATCAACTGAACTAGAATCATAGAAAATATTTCCGCCTTGAATTAGACACACTTACATAATACTTTTTTTTCTTAAATTTCACTTAAAAACTAACTATAATTTCAAATAAGTTTATTTCAGTAAATTCGACAGATACACGAAGAACTTACGATCTGTTCTGCCTTCCAGAAAGAAGTGACAAATACGTCAAATTGATAGCCATCTCTAGGGGTAACTGACATGGATAACTCAAGGTAAGGTAAGGGTTGTTCTGTCCGAAGGCAGGTCCGAAACTCCGCAGAGGTGGATAACTCAAGAAGACGTTTAAAAATCTCCTAAAAGCAGTTCAAGGAATTTCAAAGTTTTAGCTGCAATGGTTTCAAAAATACAGCGATCGAAACATGACAGTTTTAACATTGTCGAGGTTTGTCATCCCGCTCTCTCTTAAGATAATCTTCCTTCGTCTAAATCGGTCAGTATTGACATAAAGGGATGCAATGTTCTCAATTACAGGCGGATAGCAAAATAAACTTGGCCGCAATAACTAGAAGCAGTTTCTCAAGGTCACTCTGAAGAAACAAACTAGTCCTCCTGATAATAATAATAATAATAATAATAATAATAATAATAATAATAATAATAATAATAATAATAATAATAATAATAATAATAATAATAATAATAGTAATAATAAAAATAAACCCGTGTACCAATTTCATTGTTCAAATATGTTACCACCTAACAGAGGAGCAGAGCTCAGTCCGTCTTCTCTTAAGGCTCAGTTTATTTCGTCAAATGGATTGCAGAATGCGCCGCTAGATATCTGTAACATATCAACGAATATGGCATAAAGTGACAATATATTTTCCTGCTCTCGGTTGGATTCGAGCCTGCATGAATCGGACACACTATCTCTGATGCATTGAGGCAGTACCTCGGGTTGAAATGACAGGTAACGAAGAGAGAAGTGGAACACTGGTAAGAACAATGCTACATGATAACATGATAACATGCATTATAAGTGGAAAGTAAAATATAGAAGTCTCGTGGAACAATTTCATAGTAAGCAGGTCTACGGGTTCAGGGAAGGGAGCGTCTACGAGTAAAAATCCACCTGCTATTTGCCTGGAGTTGATTTAACAGAAGAGAAACCTCTCTCTAGCGTGTCAGAGAGTAGGTCGTTAAGCCGATCTTTTTGAAATACATTCAAAAAGACATTTCTTTGTGTAGAATACGTCTTTCGTTGGCCCCGCGTAGAATTTCGAGTGTCATATGGGAATGTACAAATATTTCGGCTTCATAACCTTACAACTATGAATGATATGTAAATGGTTTATATACAAATAAAAAGGTGCAAATGAATACACTTAATAATTGGCGAAGTCATTGTGAGTGCCATTTTGTGTTGATGTGGAGATTATCGCGACGCAGTCAAATCAATAGCCTCTAGCTCGGAACTCCATGAATCTAGAGTATTACAAGGGATACAGTTACATTATTGTAGTAGAACTCCATCATCCTGAATTCCTTTCCTGATGGGCAACTGTATAAGTTGCGGTCGTTTTTATGAAGAAAGGTATGTTGTTCTATGGCGCACGTGATATTTAACGGATTGAATCAACTCAATTCCACAGAGTATACAACCAATTGTGTGGATGGGATAACGTGACAAGATAGCAGCCCCTTGGTTGAAAAAAAAAACAAGTTATTTCATTTCCCTCTCCTCAGACGAGGAGGGGCGGGCCATTAGCTCAACTAAGGAGCTCTTCGGCCGTGTTAAGGGAAGAATTTACAGAAAAGAGAAAATGTAGGGGGTGTGTGTTGTATACACCAGAGGGGGAAAAAGTGAATGAATCTGGCGTAAGGGCACCGGCACAACAAGTCGGAATCCAGGACGAAACCCGCAAAGCACCCCGCGCAGGCAAACCCCTACGAACAGCAGGGAAAAAGGGGACTATTGACTTTATTGAAAACTGATGTATCTCGGGCGCGCGTTACAGAGAGTGACATTTATTTACAGACATAGACATAATCGTATTACATATATGGTGTGGGTAGAATTTGGGTGTAAGGCGGGGTGTAGTATTGAGAGAGAAGGTAGGAAAGGGAGGCGGTAGTGTTGGTAAGGGAGGTAGCAAGAAGACGGAGGTGGTCTAGGGTCGGGAGGGGTGGTAGGAAGAAGGTAGGTTGTGGAGCTGGTAAGGGGACCACTTGCGGTGGGGGCGTGGGTGGCGGGGCGGACGGCGGACTATGAGAAGAGGTAAGAGGAAGGGAACGAGCGGGGCGGGGTGGGGAGCGAGAAGGCTACACTCTATATGTTCGCCCGCGAAATCGGACGCCGGTGGTGATGAGATGGTCGACGTCGGCTGTAGAGAAGACTTGGAGACGAACCATGAAGGTCGGGCCGCTGGAGTTAAAGATTCGGAGCGCTCGACGGGCGGGAACGCCGGCGGAGGTCAGTTCAGCCAGGATGTCTTGCTCGGTGAAGGCTGGGTCCAGGCCACGGATGACACAGCTCGATGACGAAGGCCGGTTGTGAGCTGGTACGGAGGAGTCTGCAGTGTTGGGGGAGAGTGGCGGAGCGGCGGCGGTGGCATCAGTGAAGGGAGCAGGGGGCGGCTGTGAATGAGCAGGGAGGGAGATAACTGGTGCAGACATGATCGGAGAGGGGTGACAGGACGAAACAGTGCAGAGGGAAGAAGACGGAGCAGAATGTACAGAAGTGGTGATGGTGGTGGTGGTGGTAGTAGTAGTAAATGTGGGGGTGGAGTGGGTAACGATGGGAGGGATGGTAGGAGAGATGGGGAAGTCAGGAAGGGAAAGCATTTGCTGTAGGAGATGCTCCGGAGTAGCGACTGCAGCGTAGTCTGCATCATATAGTCGTATGCCATTTTCAATGATGCCGAGCGGTGGGCCTGGAAAGCGGAAGAAGGCGACGACGTCTGGAGAAGGTTGTCCGAAGAGGCCATCCTGGAGGCGAAGAACTGCGTCCACAAAGGTTCCGTTGCGGCGAATTTCATCACGGATGGAGGTCGGAGAATAAGAAGTATCCACGCCCTTGATTAGGCACGAGTACATGGTGGAGAGGGGAGGTGACAGCCAACTAGGCGTCTGCCCGTTTGATTTTCTTTGGGCCGACTGGGTAACAGCAGAGATGAGCGCCACCCAGTCGAAAAAAAGCGTGGACATGCGATATACGAAAAGAGTGCTTGGTTGAAGAATTCTGATTAGAATCTCAAGATCAGAACGCTTCACACGTGAAGGAGATTATAGTTAGAATTACTCACTACGACTTCCATAACTTCGTGACCAGATCAGTCGAAAATGTCTTCGGCCAAAGGATTGGAAACTACAATAAACTCGTTCTGGAGGATAGAAGGAAATCTGAGTTATCGAGTAAGCGCAACAAATGGACGTACAGCCCAGAACTTCTGTCGTTCCTGTGAAAGTTCACCGTAGTTGACGAAGCAGTCGCTGGGGACCGCTCGCAGACCATTTCGCATCACCAGCAGCTCGTGGAGGATGGCCAGACCCGTGTGTAGAAGGCGCGTCGGGTGTTATTTGTTGTTGTTGTTGTTGTTACAATTTGCTTTAACTTACGTCGCACAGACACCGACAGATATTATGTCGACAATGGAATAGAAAAGGACTAGGAATGGGAAGGAAGTGACCGTGGCCATATTTAAGGTATATCGCTTGCATTTACCTGGTGTGAAAATGGGAAACCCTTTCCTATCCCATCGTCACCATAAAACCTTTTCGGTATCGGTTTGACGTAAAGCAACGTGTAAAAAATGGGAAACCGCATAAAACGATTTTCAGGACCGCCAAGAGTAGGGTTCGAACCCACTATCTCCGTAATGCAAGCTGATAGCTATGTCACCAAGTCGTGCGGCCACTTGTTCGGTCGGGTGGACGAGTTTGATAGGAACTGGAAAGCTGTCACTAAGCACTTTGATGTTGCTTTTTCCGCATTACCTTCTGTTCAATAACAGATTAATCTAACCTATAGTTATTATAATTTTGAAATTATATTAAATAAAGATTGCTCTTACATTTAGTTCCATCTACTCTAGTTACAAAAGAATGTATTTCAGACCAAAACGCCTCCATGACAGTCCGTCCATTTCTTATGTCAAACATAGGCTAAGCGAAAATCTATCGAATTATATAAAGCTCGTTAAAGAGAAGTATAACTTGCTATGGATTTTCAGTGCAGTAGAGCTTATAATGTTTTCATAGAGTTGTGGTCGTTCCTAATACTTAAGCCAATTGGGAATAATACAGAGCATTAAGGTCCAACACACACTCTGTTTCACTTTGGAGCTTTATACAGAAATTGTTCTGGATACAAAATGTGACATGGTATCCAATAAAGTTGTTAAAAATGATTGATGCGTAGTAAAGAAGTTCTCAAAGACAGGAATTCAATTTGCCTTCAGTTTTGGAATGTATTGATTTCTGACATTATTGACGGTGTGCTTGGTTAGGCTAACGATCCATTACATTAAAAAAAAACATGGAATTATACACCTCGGACACTATACTATGACATTTATCCAAGTTTCAAGAAAACTACATTTGAATATTGTAGCCTATAATTCGTTTTGCGGGGCCGATGACCTTCGATGTTAGGCCCCTTAAAACAACAAGCATCATCATCATCATCATCAATTCGTTTTGCTTTCTCTCAAACGTAACAAATTCTAGTCTCAAATCCAAACACAATTGTCCATCACATTGTGTTGATGAACAGTACTTCACAAATGTATGTACGCAGCCTACATCATTTTAAAAGTAATATTTAAAGTAATTTAAAGTAAAGTAATTTAAAAGTAAAATAAGTAGGTCTAATATTGCACAAAGCAAAAGGACGAACGTTAATGAATACATACCAAAATATAAACATCCTGAATGATTTATTAGCCTGATTTTTCACAGACAAGACGTACTAGCTGAGACACATAATTACGGAATCTAAACCAGTTGGACGTCAGTTTGATTCCTGATACGTGTGAGTGGATATTTAAAAATGCAAATTCAACTACCTCTGGTTCGAATTACAATTTGATGTCTTGTGGTTATATTACAGCGTGTGGTCTCCGGTGAGGCCTGGTGCAGCTCTGTCGAGTAGACGCCTGAGGAGCGACCTGTGCCTTGTGGTTATGATCACGACATCAGGAGTCACGTAAACCTACAAGCTTGCCGTTACCACTTTGTCATTATATGAGGTAGAAAACCATGCTCATCAGTCTCGTGCTCAATAACTTATATTCATAGTACTATTTGCTTTTTGGACTATACAGAATATCAGAAGTCTTTATTTACAAAGTTAATGTCTTATAAGTTACTAGTGAGGAGGTTTCTGTTATTCTTGGAGGTGGCTGCTGCTCCAGACATAAGCAATATTTTTTGTTAAAGTCGACGGGACGTAACTCGTCTTCGACCAGTTTGCTGGGCGGAGTTGCTCAGACGTTAGAGCACTGGTTTTCTGAGCTCAAGGCGGATTCATTCCTGGGTCAGTTCGATGGTATTTGAAGGTGATCAATTACGCCAGCCTCTTGTCGGTAGATTTTTGGCACGTAAGAGAATTCTTGCGTCTCTGAAAGCCTTGAAATGTAAAAAAAAATCTATAACATTATTATAAAATTCGACCACACTTGTCACACACAACACTGTATGCTTTTACTCGCAGAAATCTGTAAAGAATGTTATTTTATGTGTCACTTCCCACTCCTATGGGGTGGTGCAAGATTACGCCCTTTGAAGATTTCTTGAAACATCGTTCAGTCATAGTAGATTTAGCAATAATTCACACCTATCCTTCGTCACAGTTTCATTGAATTTGCTGGGTACGTTTGATGATCGTGTGTCTCAGCGTAATCTTGAAATTTGCTGGTTTCTCCTTACAAGCGTCCATCCACCATTACGACTTGTGTTTTTCCAACCAGGACGACCTACAAGACTTACAAGTCTTTTATTTACCGCCTTTCACGAACAATCTCTTTCATTATTCACTACCATAATTATTTCTTTTTTTCCATTTGCTTTACGTCGCACCGATATGGCGACGATGGGATACAAAAGGCATGATAAACTGGAAGTAAGCGGCCGTGGCCTTAACTAAGGAACAACATTTGCCTGGTGTGAAAATGGGAAATCACGGAAACCATGTTCAGGGCTGCCGACAGTGGGGTTCGAACTCACTATCTCCCTGATGCAAGCTCACAGATGCCCGCCCCTAACCGCACGGCCAACTCACTCGGTATAATAATAATAATAATAATAATAATAATAATAATAATAATAATAATAATAATAATAATAATAATAATAATGCCCGTGTGGGGATTTACCGGTTACCTCCATCGGGCGCGTTCCATTGGAACTGGGGAAGCTCGCTGGCTCTGCCGCCAGCAGAGTCAGAGGGTAGTAGGGAAATAAAATACCACCGTGAAAAAAAACTGGTCCCTTGCCAGGGTTACGGCGAAGACTGGTAAATGACCAGAAGCCAGAAAACATCTTGAGGCAACCTCTAGGGCTAACAACCCTAGCTGTAAAAGGATGGGTACACGTCCAAATCAAAGTCAAGTCAAAAAGCATGATGGCAAAACATTTCAAGAAACATACCCCAGGGGGTAAATCTTCGGATAAATCCCTCGTCGTGAACGCCACGGCGCACGAGTCTCGTTCGGATTCTGGGGGAGACTCGACATCATGCAAGAGACGAGTCGGAGCGTCTCGGTGTACCCCGAAGAGTCAAAGACTCAGGCCAAAAATCTAAAACCTTTCTAGCAACTTTCAACATAAATTCACTTACACAAACTGGCAAGCTGAAAACCCTCACCAAGGCTCTTCACGAAAATCAGATATCCATAATGGCCCTACAGGAAACAAGGTACCCAGATGAAGAGATTTTTGAATCCGAAGGCTACCGATTTTTCAAGAGCAAAGCGCAAAGAGGAATCCTCAATGGAGCTGTGATGCTTGGAACCGCGTTTGCTGTTAGAACCAAGATCCTTAAATCGGTTGAAAGTTTCGAACCTGTGAATGACAGATTGTCTATACTCACAATTAAATGCGCGAACAAAACCTACACCCTAGTTAACGCACATGCTCCTACAAACGATAAGAACAAGTCTAATCCAGACAAAGTTGATAATTTCTTGACCTACTGGAGGAAAAACATGAAAAACATACCCCAGGGGGTAAATCTTCGGACAAATCCCTCGTCGTGAACGCCACGGCGCACGAGTCTCGTTCGGATTCTGGGGATGACTCGACATCATGCAAGAGACGAGTCTGAGCGTCTCGATGTATCCCGAAGAGTCAAAGACTCAGGCCAAAACCTTTCTAGCAACATTCAACATAAATTCTTTTGCTTCTTTTGGGTGACTTCAATGCCCAACTAGGTCGTGAACAGAAGTACAAGAAAGTTATAGGAAATTACCCTGCTCACAAAAGAACCAATCCCAACGGCAAAAGACTGGTGTCCATTTGCGAAAATCACAACCTGCAGGTCATGTCGACCCTCTTTCGCCATCTACCCAGAAAGCAAATTACTTGGCATTCTCCCGTCCAAGCTCTCGGAGAGTTCCAAATTGATCATGTTTCAATCTCCAAGAGAAACAGCCCTGAGATTATAAATGTCAAGGTAAAGAAAGGCATCAATGTGGCCTCAGATCATTATATGTCTCTTATCAAATTCAAACCAATTCCCGCAAACACAAGGAAGACAACCAAACAGATTACACGCTTAGACAATGATAAACTTCGGCAAAGGGTCGAGGAGTTCCAGGAGAAGGCTAGACCAAATGACTGTGACTTTAACAACGCCAAAAGTCTGCTTGTTGAGGCCGCCAAAGACGTTGCAGAAATCAAGAGAAGCAAAAAGCATGCCTGGTGGAATGGTACCTGCGAATCAGTCCTCCAAGAAAGACTCAATGCGTGGAAACAGTACTACTCTACGAAATCAGAAAATGATTGGGAAACCTACAAAACCCATCGTGCCCAAGCAGCTAGGGTGTTCAGAACTGAGAAACGTAAATACGAAAAATCCCTCATTGAAAAGATAGAACAAAACTTTAGGAAGAATGAAAGCAGAGAGTACTACGGGGACTTCAAACGCAAACACACTGGCTATAAACCACCATCTCTATGCTTTGAGCGAAACGACGGCACACTGGCGACGTCAAATGAAGAAAATTGCAGCATTCTGGCAGATTACTTCAAGAATTTACTTAATTGCTCTAAACCGCAAAGCGCCATTGAGACCAAGGAACCCTTACTCAGGTACCCAGATTCCAGACCACCCGACAGAGATGAAATCAAGCGCCACATTACCCGTCTCAAAAATAACAAAGCGCCGGGGGAAGACTCAGTAGTAGCAGAACTATGGAAATATGCCCCAGAGGAATCACTTGATATCTTGCAAAAGCAAATAGAAGAAATTTGGAACAAGGAGACCCTACCCGAAGACTGGAAATTAGCTTTGATCCACCCATTACACAAAAAAGGCAGCATGAAGAACATCAACAACTAGAGAGGAATATCTTTGCTACCCGTGACTTACAAAATTTTATCACTTGCCATCCTGGAGCGTTTGGAAGCACAGGTCGAACATCAAATAGGTGAATACCAAGGAGGGTTCAGAAAAGGTCGCTCAACAGCTGAACAGATCCAAAATATCAAAACGATCATCAGATATTGTACACTAAGGTCCAAGCAGTATGTGCCTGTCTTTGTGGACTTTAAGAAAGCGTACGACTCCATTGACCGGGAAGTCCTGCTAAACATCTTAAATGAATTTGGAGTTGATTTGAATCTGCTGGCATTAATTAGAGCCACCCTGACCGATACAAAATCTAAGGTGAAGTTCCACGGATGTCTCTCGCATTCCTTTGACATCAAAACAGGAGTCCGACAAGGTGATGGGCTATCCCCGATACTCTTCAACTGTGTTCTTGAAAAGATCATCAGAACCTGGCGGGTGAGATTACAGGAAACCAACTACAGTCCATTGAGAATAGGAACCAATTCCAAGGGGATCGCAACAGACTGTTTAGCATTTGCCGATGATATTGCTGTTCTCTCAAACGACATAGAAACCGCTAGAGCTCAAGTTGAAATTTTAAAGGAAATTGCCGAACAAACTGGTTTGCAGATATCGTTTGAAAAAACAGAAGTAATGACTAACATCAAAGATGCCCCCACCAAAACTCCATACAAAATACGGGGACATCACCCGAGTAGACAAATTCAAATACCTGGGTGAGATCATAATGAAAAATGGACTGGACAAAGAAGCACTTCAGGAGCGAGTACACAAACTGGAAATAGCCTACCAAACATCCCGCACAATCTACAACAAAAAATGCCTTTCCCAAAACACCAAGATACGTCACTATGAAACAGTTATGAAGCCAGTAGTTCTATATGCAGCCGAAACCCTGTCTCTAAATGCCAACAAAGGACTCCTTGAAGAACTGGAGAAAAAAGAAAGCAAAATTGTGAGAGGAATCTTGGGATCAAAGTACAGAAGTGGAATCCATCACAAGAGATCCAACGAGGAAGTCTACAGCAAAATAGAGAAAATTACCGACACAATCAGAAAAAGACGGGCACGATTTTACGGTCATCTGAAAAGAATGGACGGAAGAAAGTTAACTAAAGAAATCTTTCACTTTTTTTTATTCAAACCCCAAAACCACAATTCCATGGTTTAGACATACCAAAGAAGACCTGAAAATGCTACATGTCTCAGATGAAGACGCCCTTAACAGAGATCTCTTCCGCAAGAAAATATTGACGAACGGGCTAAACCGAGACGAGCAACCGAAGAGAAGACACGGTGCCCCTTGGACAGAGGAGCGTAAGCAGGCCCACTCACAAAGAATGAGTGAAATTTGGGCTCTAAAGAAGGCCAAGTTCAGTGTCAAGTGCAACAAGACTTAACGTGGTCCTTGATGGCCGCAGCGAATTATATATATATATATATAATAATGACGATCATGATGATATGTATTTAAAATCCGTTCACAAAACGCTTGTGTCAGAATGTTGTCCCAAAATGATATTCTGTATGATAAGGAGTATGTCTGCCTATATGTGTTTCTCGCATTTAAGTGCGTAGGACTGTACCGGTTGAAATTGTAAGTTTTATTGAGTTTGTTTAATTAGAAGGCACCTTTTTCCTCCATTAAACAAACGTTTATCATTTCCACCATCTCATAACTTTCTTGAGAATAATACAATATTATTTTCCTTGTTATTTAGTTGCCCTATAAAATGTTTTACTGTATGTTCTTTGTTCTTTTAGTCAGAATTGATGACTCTGCTAATCAGGAAAGTGGGTTGAGACAGGCAAAGCAGCTGGAAATACCGATGCTACCAAAGTCGTATTTCTCCTTATAGTACTGTAGCTACTATAACAGTGTGCTAGTACTTTTCATTCCGTCTGCTAACCTGTAAGTGCACAGGTGGGGTACGGGAGTATTCCATGTCGGCGAGTTCAAATTAAAATAGCCTCCTGCTGCTAGCATAGCCCTCGCCACAACTAGTACAACAAAGGGAATTTGTTGGTTTAGTAGATACTCCTCGTGCAACTATTGAGGAATTCTGTATGATCTGTTCCTAGAAATGGTTACTTGTTTATCAACCCTGGAGACAAAAGTCACATGCACACACACCAATATTGCATACCACAGTCAAAAGAGTCCCAGACCTGCCACAAAGTGTGTGCCCCAGAGATGATGGGCTTTACAACTGCTCTACCCTAGCCAACCTCGTGAATGTCAGCCAGTATTTCTCTGGTATTAGTGGTGCGGTGCTTAGTGTTGTTAATATTGAGTCTAGGACTGAGAAATACCTCCTTGGCCTTCAAATGAGAATCATTCGAGAATATTTCAGGAGATTAACTGAAGAATTACACAAAGTTATATCAAGAAATAGATTCGTACCCATCTGTCTCCCGTATATTTGGGAACACGCCGTACTGGTAAGTGCTAGTTCTGCACCTTTCGATCGCATACTGTGTGCTGCGTCACACGGGAGTAAATAATGAGTTACACTTCATAACTTCACAACTGTATTTGGTTAATATACACTTAAAAATTTGAAGGATGAAAACATTCTTTGAAGTTAGTTTCAATAAAGGGTGACGTAATGGCGAGTGGTAATGGAGTCCGTCATTTTTGTGTTGAGAGATTGTCCCGACACAGTAAGATTTGTATAGCTCACAATTCTGTGGCGCTAGAGTGTTACAGCTGGTACCATTACATTTGTCTCGTAGAACTCTGTCGTAGTAGCTATAACTGATCGCCATAACCACCATAACTTTGTGATCGGATCAATAGAAATATTGAAAATTGTGTTAAATTTTCAAAATATCTAAGTATTCTCATCTTAATGGACTAGGACCTACCGAGTTCGCGCGGGAAGGATAGAAAAAAATCTGAGGAATTGAGTAAGCCAAAGAAGCCTGCTCAGAATGTGCCAGGTAGCACCGACAGCGCAGCGAGACGAACAGCCCTGCATTTCCACGGCGCCATTTGAGCCTTTTGTTGTTATACCTAATTCGATCTGCTTCAATTATGTCAGAAATACGTATTCTATCCCATAAACCTTGTAGCTGTGCTTCCAACACAGACCACTTGTTTTTCTTATCGTATTAACTACGTTTTCGAACTTACGGGCAGGCTACTTACAGACAACAAACAGAACGTCAAGCCTCTTTCCTTACGACCTTGCATCCTCACCTTCCTCTACAGTCCATGACTCACTGGAGTCTCGTATTTAATAACATTTGTGTGTGTTAGGCTTAGCGTGACTAAGAATGTTCCGACGCTCATTACTGAACCACGCGACGGCTCTATGAGTGACAGATCCTGGCGCCCAGCTGACCTTATTTACTGCAAAATTCAAGAGTAATTGAATTCTCTCCGTCTTTGTAGAAAAAGTATAAATTTGTCACGACACCATGTCGATAATTAGACTCGGCGCCAATGATTCCTAGAGCCTAATTCCTTTCTCATTAGTTACGAAAACGAAGGCTTCACCTATAATTAGATGTAAATTGTAGCAGTTCCGATTTTTAATTCTTACTCATTGTGTTATTAATGTTTACTTGCCTACAAGCATACGGTGAATACTGCTCCGTGTAGGTGCCAGTCGTCTAGGCCTTGGACCTTAACGTAAGCACACGTGTTCGCCTTGGCGTGACTTCTCGTAGACCACTTAGCTAAATTACTTATTCCATACGAGATCACCACAGTACAGTACTCTATCCGAAGAAAATGTGTACAATTAAGGGCAACGTGTTTTAAGTTAGGATGTCTTGGGTTAATTATCAGTGTGTCCGAAATATCCAGGACAACGAGGTACCTAACTTACTCCGCTTTTTGTTCCAGAACCCCCTGGCCGATATTTCTGTTCTTCTGTGTCTTCGGTCTTTAACCATCCACTGTGGAAAATATAAACCCCCTCCATATTTTTCTAAGCTTTTATGTCTTGAACCACTTACAACGTTGTCGTTCCAACAGTCTGCTTGATGTTCTCCAACCATCTTTTCTGTGGTGTTCCAACATTCCTCTTACATTCTCACGAACTTCAGTGAACAATATTTGGACTCTTTCCATCGGGGCCTAGCCTTGTCATCTGCCCAATACACCGTCCTTTTACATTACCCTTCTATCAGGATGTCACGCGAATTCTCATTCGTTTCTCTTCTAACCTGATTTTGCCCCTGGAGGTAATACCGGCGTTTTCCGGCTTCGCGGTTTAGGGGGCTACGTGTCCGCCTGTCACCCGGCGGCCCCGGGTTCGATTCCCGGCCGGGTCAGAGGTCATTAATTGTCAATGATTAACATCCCTGGCCTGGGAACTGGGTGGTTGTGTCGTCCTTAACGTTCCTTTCCTCATATCCAACATTTTACACTTCCTCCATTTACATAATACACGCAGGTTCCTCACATACGGTGCAAGGAGGGTCAAAACATCTTCATAGGTTGACGCCCCGAACAAATAGCATTTAAAAAAATACCGGCGTTCTTCACTTCAGTGCGTATTACGAGGATTGTAGCTGACACGGTCAGCGCCACAGTTCACACTTACCAAGTAGAAAATTAAGTCATTCACTGCCGTCAGGCCTTAAGAGTGTAGCCTACCATTAGGGAGAGGCTTTACTGATGTTACAATTATTGTTATTATTATTATTATTATTATTATTGTACCGGGCGGTACACCTCTACACCGTTTATTTAAAAGTTGCGCCAGTTGAAACTCCTCTTCTGGAGGAAGGTTGAACTTTATCTACTCTATTAATTCTCTACTTTCTCAGAAGATGTCACCACGTGGAAAATTTTGAGTTTTTGAACTGTGTCACTTTTGATGTGTTTTTGTTTAGCTTGAAGTAAGAAGTGTGAACTTTCTCTTCTAGAGGACACTACTGAAGATCAACAATAGTGCAACCTAGTGCGGAGTCAAAGAACTATTTTGTTGAAGAAATTTTTATTTCAAATGTTTGTTCTTTGCTAAATTTCTTTCTGTTATTGTTTAAGTTGGCTGTATACCCCTCTCTTTCCCCTTGTTTTGCATGTAGCCAATCCCGAATTTCTTAAATTAATTTCTATCCAATCAGATGTATCTTCCCCCAACTTGAATCGATTGCGGGGTCCTAGCCAATAAAATAATTGTGGGCGGGTGTTTTCATTCCCCTAACGCCTAGAACCTTCCACGAGAGGTTATAAACTGCTGATTTTTGGGTCTCCGTGCCACTTCTGTTCCATCTTTCAGTGTATTAAGTACATCGCAGGAGGCGGGTAGCGCCTCTTTCTTCTGCAGCGGTCAACAATAAGGTAATGGCCGATTAATAAATTCTTTCTTTTCTTGCTCAGCAGTTTAACTCTCGGGGCGGGTGCGAAGCGTTCTACCATGTAACCTTTTCCTAAAATGTAACTGCTCTTTTCTTCGATTCTCTTTTAAAGCTTCATACTGGGATAGAGAGTGCTAACCCTCTCGAGCTCCCACTCATATTGTTGTGAGGTGAACTTAGTTTTCTCAATCTATTCTTCGTTAACGTAAAACAAATTGTTCTCTTCTTAAGTCACCTCTTTAGTATGGGATTAGCCCTTGTATTAACGGCCTAGCGCCAAGTAGGTCTTAATCAAAGTGTATTAGGAGTGCAAGTTCGCCTCCTCTCAAATTGTTTTAGAGGTCATTTAATTAACCTTCTTGTCATTTAATAGACCTCAGTAGGTTGGGTATTTTACCCCTGTGTATATGTCCTTTGAGGACAGCTTAAAGGTGGAGTTTGGTGTGGCCTGGGAGAGGCTTAAAATTGAGAGCGAGTGGCTCTTTTGAAAATGGTATATTGTATGCCTCGAGGAGGCTTTTCAGTGTAATTTGGAGCAAGGGCTCCTAGGTATGAATGGGGTTTTCTGCCCCTCTGTTAAAATTGTGTTTGGGGTAAAACTGAGCTGATTGCCCAAGAATTATGTTTCTGACTTTTGAAGCCCCAAATGGGGTACCTATGTAAATGTATTTTTCAATTGTGTTTCGGCTACTAAGTACCTGTTCTATTTGTTGTTACCTAATTTTGAAAAGAAAATATAACCTTGTTAAATTTTAAAATTAATTTCACTTTAGTAGCTTGAGATCTATTCACCACCCAGCACCTTCTTTCACGCATAACTACCACCAAAAACACGGTAACAAGTGGTAGCAGAGCGTGGTTGAATGGGTCTCAATTTAGCCCCTTTTGACGGCTAAACACTGTTTTGATCCGAACTCTAACCATTTTCTCAGTTGCTGGAAATTTTTTATTGAGGTTGTTCAAAATTTTTCCGTCATCATGCCCGGCCCTCGCGATGTTCTCCTCCTTAACTATTTGCGCAAAGAGGAGTTGATCTACGAATTAACTATTAGAAACGTGCAATCTGGAGGCACGGTTGCTATCGACACTAACAAACTTAGAGAGTCCCTTGATTTGCCCATTTCCATCCCCAATTTGGGAGAGAAAGAAATTGATGACTCTCTTTCCACGATCGTCGAGAATATTTCTGGGCTAGCATCTGTAGTTAGTTTTTTTGATGAAAATGATCCGTCTCCTAATCAAATTAAGCGTGTGCAAGGCAGACTATATCACTTTTCAAATAGAGTTAATGATCTGTTGTCTCTAAAGGTGAATGACGTTCAGAGGAAGGAAGCTAATACGCTCCTTGAAACTATTTCTGAATTGTCTAGTAAAGTCACTCAATTGTTAACTGGGGAAGTTCCTCCCAAATCTGATCAGCCCACCATAGTGAATGCAGGTAGTGAGGAAGCGCCTCCCAAGGGAGAAGTCAATAGGATAACCGTTGCTGCTCAAACTATCCCGGCCCCATTGGACACCGAATCTGAACGCCGTGCATCGTTGAGTAACATCCGTTCTGAATTAACTTCCTTACCATTGAAACCTTTACCTACTATGTCACCCGGGTTTAGCAGCTTGCCTCATCCATTGGCTATGTTGCTCAGAGGTATTTCTAAGTTTTCTGTTAACACCACCAGTGATGTAATTTCATTTTTAAGATTTCTAGTTGAATTTCAGGATCACGCCCTTGTGTTTTCTCTTTCCCCTTGTCAAATTTTGCAAATTATCTATCCTTATGCTATTGGTGTTCTCTCAGATAAAATAGTAAGAGCTATTGCTGAACAGTCATCTATTGAAGATTTTCACGCACACTTGCTTGCAAATTTCATTCCTGCCCGCGCGAGGTCATCTCTGATTCAGAAATACTATTATCGGGTACAGCGCTTGGATGAAAACTTGGCTGATTTCATACAGGACATTACGTTTTATACTAGGGTGTTTGCTCTCCACTTCCCTGAGGATCAGATCGTGCAAGCTATTGTTGAAGGGATCTCCCCACCCTACAGGTCATATTTGTGTTTCGCGGCATGCCCGCAAACTTTCTCGGAACTTGAAGCATTGGCCGTCTCAGCGGAAGGAGTTAGATACGCCGATTCCTTGCGTGTTGCGAAAGAACCCCCGCCTTCCTTTAGTAACACTCGGCCTCCACCTCGCCGATCAGTCACCCCTCGTAAATGTTATGCTTGCGGGTCGCCTGACCATCTGCGCAATAAGTGTCCTCTGATCAAGTCTAGTAGGGCAAATAATGGAGCTGGTTCATCACAAGGCTGTTTTAAATGTGGGGCTTTCTCACATATCGCCAAGAATTGTCCCAATTCGAATAGCACCCCCTCCTGCTCAACTTCTGGGGTAACTTCCAACAACAGTCAAAAGTGACTAGTGGCTTCGGCTGAGTCAACTAATCCATCTTCCCAAGGCTCAGCCCCTGGCAAAAAGGTCGAGAATTCAGGGAACGATAAGTCTTCGAATACATCTTTTGAATGCCCCAAAGAGTGTCTTAGGATTGCGGCGGATATCCCCGCACCTGTTCCTTTTCTTAAGATTGAGATAAATAACGAACCTATAACAGCTCTATTAGATTCAGGCAGTGTTTGTTCCATTATTTCGGCTGAATGGTACTCCAAATTGAAATCTGTTTGTAAACTACCTGTCTATGACTCTTCTCCTGTTAAATATGTTTCGGCTAATACATCTCCATTAGAAATTCTAGGTTCTTTACTGGTCAAAATTCGTATTTTTAAGTTTACATGGAAAATCAAACTGTTTGTGGCTAAGCACTTGTCTTGCCCCATCATACTGGGAGCGGACTTTATTTCTCACACTGGTCTTGTGCTCGATCTCCAGTCTAGGTCGTGCACATTCAAATTCGCTTCTAGTTGTAAAATCCCACTATTAACGTGTAATTCTGTGTCATGTTTCTCTATTTCGCCTACCCAGGATGAGATGTTGTTAGACCTTAGACATCTACCTGAGGAGCAGGCTAATAGTATTCGTAAATTATGTCAGTCATTTCCAGAGGTATTCACTGATACTCTTGGTGTTACTGATCTTATTGAATACAAAATTGAGGTCACGGATTCGATTCCTGTCCGTTTTCCACCTTATAGGCTATCTCCACCTAAAATGAAGGCTCTGAAAGAAATCATCGATCAGATGTTGAAGGATGGTATTATTAGGCCCTCTAAGTCGGCGTATTCATCGCCTATTTTTCTAGTCCCGAAACCCCAAGGAGGCTTCAGGCCTGTCATTGATTACAGGGCTCTCAATCGGAAGGTGGTGTTGCAATCTGTGCCCCTTCCTGACCTTCATTCTTGTTTTTCATGGTTTCGTAAGGCCAAGTTCTTCACTATCTTGGACTTGAATCAGGCCTATAATCAAATTCCCCTTGCCGAAGAGTCTAAACACCTTACAGCGTTTGCCACGGACTGGAATTTATACGAATACAACCGCGTGCCTTTCGGGCTCCCCACGGGGGCAGCTGTGCTCACTAGGCTACTAGATAGGGTCTTCTCCGACATCAAATTTGAATACTTATATCACTACTTGGATGATGTCGTCGTGTTTACGGAGACCTTCGAAGAACATCTAGATCATCTGCGAGAAGTTCTGAATCGCCTTCGTAAGGCTGGGTTAACTGTTAAGTTGTCCAAGGTTGCCTTTGCTAAGCCCTCTATGTCTTTGCTAGGGCATATTGTGTCACCTGATGGTGTAGCAGTCGATCATTCTAGAACACAGGCCATCCGTGATTTTAAACCTCCCAAGGACATTAAAGGCATCGCCAGGTTTATTGGTATGGTGAATTTCTTCAGAAAGTTCATTCCTAACTTTGCTAATAGAGCGGCGCCCTTAAACCTTCTTCGTAGGAAAGGCATCAAATTCGAGTGGGGACCTTCTCAACAAGCCGCTTTTGAAGATCTGAAATTAGCTCTCTGTAATGCCCCTGTCCTTGCTATGCCTGATTTCTCAAAGAAATTCATCGTCCAAACGGACGCGTCGTCGTCAGCTGTAGCTGCAGTCCTTCTTCAAGAGACTGAACTAGGGAGGCGACCCATCGCCTATGCATCTAGGACTTTGTCGGCTCAAGAAGCCAAGTATTCCATCTATGAGCTCGAAGGTTTGGCAGTCTTATTCGCCTTAGAGAAGTTCCGTCTCTATCTGGAACATGTCAAATTCGACCTGGAAACAGATAATCAAGCCTTAAGCTGGGTCTTAGGTAGGCCGCGTCGTACTGGTCGTATAGCCCGTTGGGCCATTCGTATTTCTGCCTTCCAATTCGATGTCAGGCATATCAGAGGTACTGAAAATGTTGTTGCTGATGGACTCAGCCGTATGTTTTCAAACGAGGTCGAGACCCACGAACCGGTCGACAGTTCATCACCTTCCGAGTCCATACTATCCGAGGTTAATGCCATCCTAACAGATGCTCCCATGCTTTTTAGAGATATTGAGAAATACCAACGTGAAGATCCGACGCTGGCTCCGATAATGGAAACCCTTTCTTCTGGGGAACAGGTTGTCCCTTATGTTCTGAGGAATGGTGTTCTATGTTGCCCATCGAGGCATGATAAGATGATGAAAGTTGTCGTTCCAGCCGTTCTGGTACCTATGATCTTCAAGTATTATCATGAGACCCCATTAGGAGGGCATCTTGGAATCTTTAAAACCCGTGAATAGATTCGTGAAATGTTCATCTGGAAAGGTATGGACGGTGAAATCCGTGAACTTGTAAAAGCTTGTAAATCATGTTTGCTGAGTAAACCCACCATGTCCACCAAGGTAGGCCTTTTGTCTTCGCATCAAGCGTCGCGCCCCATGGAACGCCTGTATATTGATTATGTAGGACCCTTCCCCCAGTCAAAGGGTAATGCCAACAAGTTCATCTTTGTATGTGTAGATGGTTTTACCAGATTTTCTTGGTTATTTCCGACTAAGCTGGCTACCGCTCAGTCCACCATTACCTGTCTAAATTCCATCTTTGCTTCTTTTGGTCCGTCCCAATATATTGTATCTGATAATGCTAAGGCGTTCACATCAAATCTTTTTCGTAAATTCTGTTTTGACTTGTCCATCTCTCATGTAACTACTTCTGCTTATTACCCTCAACCATCTCTGGCTGAACGGGTTAACCGTAATCTCAGGTCTGCACTTATTGCCTATCATCATCAAGATCATTCCAGGTGGGACACGTCCCTGCATTGGATAGCTTTTGCTTTGAATTCGGCGGTTCATGAATCTCACAAGTTTACTCCAGCTTCTTTGATGTTCAAGTTTGTTCCCAACTCGCCGCTCTCTAACCTCTGGTCTCTGAATGACATTCTACCCGAGACAATAGATCCGGATAACATTAAAGATCTTTGGAAGAAGGCTAAAGCCAATCTTAAAGTGTCTCATGAAAAGGTTAGGGAAAGGTATGATCGTGGACGGAGATCCACCCCTTTGAAGGTAGGTGACCAGGTTATGGTCAAAAATTTTGTTCCCGCGGGCAAGCTTGCCCCCAGATTCCATGGGCCATGCATCATTCTCGATTTTCTCACACCGGTTACATTGTTAGTAAGCAATCCAGCCACCGAGAGGATATTTAGGGTTCACCTGTCCCAGGTGAAACCGGTGTAAATTTTGTGTCAACTTGCTTCATATAATTTGATAGGAATATGATGGTTATATTTTTTTTGAGTTCCACTTTTAAGGCATTCTGCTCCTTCTATTTTATTTTATATGTAAGCATTTCTGTAAACCTCCCCCGATTGTTAAACTGCCATCCTGTCCTTGTCACGGCCATTACCACGCTCCCGTCTCCTGCTCCACTAAATACAGTGGCTGGCTTAGATGAAATGCCATGGATATCGCCACGCCGCTGGCCCCTCAATCTACATGCCTGTGCCCTCAAAAAAAAAGATGATGGTCCAACACAATTTTGCCGCCGAGCTTTCATGTTTCAGTGCCCCCGCAGCCGCGCAGCGCCGTGCAGCAACTGGGGAGGGGGATGGGCCCCCTCCTCTCCAGCGAGGACGACATGTGTACGGCGAGCCGGAGCTCTCCTCCCGGCCAAGGCTGATGTGCGGCGCACGACCTGCTACTGGCCCGCAGCCTGTATATGTTCACCGCGGGCGCGGCGTATTTCAACACCTCTGCTCCCCTCATAGTGGGGGCGAGCGGTATCTCAGGGTACTTGAGGGGTCCGAGCGGCCTCCTTTCGACGCAAGCTGCAACGGCCGGTCTGGCCATCCAACTTAATCTACATCAACTACATGGACAGTCACCATAAGCAATAATTACACTTGGGAATTCAACAACAATATTTGGTGGACATTGCAAAATTTTCTTCACTTTTAAGTAGTAAAAGTTTATCTTCAGAAATTCAAATTCTACAAACATAAAGACTTTCATTCACCTGCAACAACAACATTTTGAAACTGAATTAAGAAATCTTGTAAATGCTCCTGCTATCTATCTTCATATCAACATCATTACTTGGACTTTGTTTCAAACTGATCTCATGCGTCACCCCTGGAGGAACTTTTGGGGGGGGGGGAGGTCTGTACCGGGCGGTACACCTCTACACCGTTTATTTAAAAGTTGCGCCAGTTGAAACTCCTCTTCTGGAGGAAGGTTGAACTTTATCTACTCTATTAATTCTCTACTTTCTCAGAAGATGTCACCACGTGGAAAATTTTGAGTTTTTGAACTGTGTCACTTTTGATGTGTTTTTGTTTAGCTTGAAGTAAGAAGTGTGAACTTTCTCTTCTAGAGGACACTACTGAAGATCAACAATAGTGCAACCTAGTGCGGAGTCAAAGAACTATTTTGTTGAAGAAATTTTTATTTCAAATGTTTGTTCTTTGCTAAATTTCTTTCTGTTATTGTTTAAGTTGGCTGTATACCCCTCTCTTTCCCCTTGTTTTGCATGTAGCCAATCCCGAATTTCTTAAATTAATTTCTATCCAATCAGATGTATCTTCCCCCAACTTGAATCGATTGCGGGGTCCTAGCCAATAAAATAATTGTGGGCGGGTGTTTTCATTCCCCTAACGCCTAGAACCTTCCACGAGAGGTTATAAACTGCTGATTTTTGGGTCTCCGTGCCACTTCTGTTCCATCTTTCAGTGTATTAAGTACATCGCAGGAGGCGGGTAGCGCCTCTTTCTTCTGCAGCGGTCAACAATAAGGTAATGGCCGATTAATAAATTCTTTCTTTTCTTGCTCAGCAGTTTAACTCTCGGGGCGGGTGCGAAGCGTTCTACCATGTAACCTTTTCCTAAAATGTAACTGCTCTTTTCTTCGATTCTCTTTTAAAGCTTCATACTGGGATAGAGAGTGCTAACCCTCTCGAGCTCCCACTCATATTGTTGTGAGGTGAACTTAGTTTTCTCAATCTATTCTTCGTTAACGTAAAACAAATTGTTCTCTTCTTAAGTCACCTCTTTAGTATGGGATTAGCCCTTGTATTAACGGCCTAGCGCCAAGTAGGTCTTAATCAAAGTGTATTAGGAGTGCAAGTTCGCCTCCTCTCAAATTGTTTTAGAGGTCATTTAATTAACCTTCTTGTCATTTAATAGACCTCAGTAGGTTGGGTATTTTACCCCTGTGTATATGTCCTTTGAGGACAGCTTAAAGGTGGAGTTTGGTGTGGCCTGGGAGAGGCTTAAAATTGAGAGCGAGTGGCTCTTTTGAAAATGGTATATTGTATGCCTCGAGGAGGCTTTTCAGTGTAATTTGGAGCAAGGGCTCCTAGGTATGAATGGGGTTTTCTGCCCCTCTGTTAAAATTGTGTTTGGGGTAAAACTGAGCTGATTGCCCAAGAATTATGTTTCTGACTTTTGAAGCCCCAAATGGGGTACCTATGTAAATGTATTTTTCAATTGTGTTTCGGCTACTAAGTACCTGTTCTATTTGTTGTTACCTAATTTTGAAAAGAAAATATAACCTTGTTAAATTTTAAAATTAATTTCACTTTAGTAGCTTGAGATCTATTCACCACCCAGCACCTTCTTTCACGCATAACTACCACCAAAAACACGGTAACAATTATTATTATTATTAATTTATTTTTTACACTTTCATGGTAATGATATTCGAGAAATAGTACAGATTTCAGGAAATCAAAGCACAATAAATCCTAATTTACACTACATTTTTACGCAGAATTTGAACCCGTAAATTTACGAACAATTAGAGTCGTGGCAATGACCACCGCCTTGTGCATGGTCTTGTAGATGTTGGTGTTGACATCCAAATTCTTCATTCCTTCCACCAGAGTTTTAGATATAGCAGCTGTATCGATATGATGATTGGTACAATTCTCACCTCTTCATAGTGCCATAGTTTTTTATGTTTTGCTAGTGGTGTATACTTGTTGAGTTCCTCGGTATACTTTTCATAAAGGTTTCAGGTGTTCGGGAAAGCTATATCGGTCAAAACGGCACGTTCTGTTCCCTTCTCTAACAACACTATATCTGGTCTGTTGTGGATAGCCGTCTTATCCGCGATAATTGTTTATTCCCAGTACATTTTAATCTCGTTATTTTCGAATAAAGTTTGAGGGCTGTACTTAAAATAGAGAAGTTTTCATCAACCAGTCTCTATTTAATAGCAAGTTCTTGGTGCAAAATCTTGGCAACCGTGTCGTGGCGTTCCTTATACTCCGTCCCCGAGAAGTGTGAGCATCCGGAAGTAACATTGTGGATGGTTTCGTACAATGGCAGCCATACCGGCACGAGTCCCTCATGACTGTTGGGTCTCTCACCATGTTTTTCATACAGCTTCAGGTTGGAATTAATTGGTCTTGAATAGCTAACATAGAACCTTCTGTTTCAGGGAACAATTGCCCTGCACCAACCAAAAGTTCGATGCTTCTAAAACGATATTTTCTTCTCTAAGTAGAGATGCTTCGCATATAGTGGTTTTGCTAGCCATGCGTCCAACTTCTGCAAATCAGTTCTTACTTCTAGCTCTAGGTCTTGATATTAAGAAGTAACGGAGTTATATCATCCACTTCACATATCATTCGGTTCAGGTCTGAGTTTTCAGCCGATGTATACTACTACTTGCCGTGATATCTGAGCTCAAATGTCCACAATACCACGCCCACCCAGACGGCGTTGCAGAGTCAACCGCTCAACTGCTGACTTTGGGTGGTGTTTTCGTTCCTTGGTCATCAGGCAGCGCCGTTTCTTTTCAAGACTTTCGATGTCAGTCTTGCCTCTCTTGAGAACTCCGAAGGGGTATCTAAGAACAGGTTTCGCATAAGTATTGATTGAATTAGTCATATTTTTGCTGTTCAGGCCATATTTTAGAATTAACCGGGTCTGTCTAACAAATTCCTCAACCAACTCATACTTAACCACTTTATGTTCTGTGCGTGATGTTTGTTTGATGCCCAGGTACTTGTAAAATATTCTTTTCATTGATCGCCCATATCTCAGCTTAAACTAATCTTCTACACATAATTTACCTTTGACAATTCTAACCATTTGACATTTGTCAATCCTGAAGTCCATACATGTGTCCTTCGAGAAGCTCTCAGTGATTCTCAGCAGTTGTTCAAGCTGTTGCTGTTTGGCTGCATACAGTTTGATATCAACCACGTACAAAAGATAACACAATCGGTACTGGCTTCGTGATTTAGACTTGATGGAATAGCCAAATCGACTGGAGTTCAATACCTCGACAATGGATTCATTGCCAAGACGAACCGCAAGGGACATAAGGAGTCTCCTTGGAATATTCCATGCCTTATACATGTGGTATCGGTTTCAATGTGTCCTGTACATGTGTAGAGGTACATTCTTGTGCTCCGAGTTAGCATGGCATGAGACAGTAAATTAATGAGTTGTTGATCAACCCTACAAACATACTTGCCAACTTTACAAAAAGAAAAATCAGGGGATTTTGATTTTAAAATCAGGAAAAATCAGGAGAAATCAGGAGATACAATTAGTCAAAATTGCTTATTCTACATGTCTTGCGCAACACAGTACTACGATATATTTATAACACTTATTGTCTCAAAGCCCGACTGTTGCTATACGCGGCTACAAGGCTAAAAATTACACATCTCTATTCCCTCACAGGAAGTGCGTGAGTGGGATGATCGGTCTCTGATAAGCCTACCGAAAATAGTATGAACTCATGCTCCAGATGTGTGAATCAGTCATGCACTTAGATGCCATTACTTAGCAAATGCATAGATTAATATATTGCATCAAGCACCCGCGCAATTATGCGAAGCGCAATGCTATTTGGATCAAATAACTAGCTGATGTACCCGTGCTTCACTACAGAATTCTCAGGAAGACTGTCCTTATAGTTTTCCCAACTGAAGTCAACATCTCATTACAACGACGCCAGTATGAATGTCGTGATTAAAAGCAATGATTTCATACGAAATATTCGATAAAATGAAAACAGCACATTTTCTCACTTTTAGCGAAAGGTACTACGGTGTCAATCTAACAGTTCAAAGTTTCAGAGCTAGAATGACCAGGCTGCAGACAGCCGCAAACACTCTTGTGTAATTATTCTGTTTAAGTGTGAACACTGCTCATTCAAATCACTACCTCCGAGTAGGGATCGAATAGCTGAAATACTATGATGATCCAGTGTGTAACGTACCAGTAGTATCAGAAAATTCATGAACCAGAAGAATGGCATGCTAAAGAAGAGAGATCTAACTCCCCACTCCCCAGCTTCTTCCCGCCAGTATTGAGGTAGGCTGTTATACTTGAAACCCAGCAGTAATCCCGTCTAACGTAGATAAATGGCAGCAGAATACACAAAGCACATCACAACAAACAATGGTCAATGTAATGCTATTGTTGATCAATTTTATGAGCTTTCTATATTGGAGGCCTTCACATTTAGTTTTCTTCTGAATCTGTGATATTAGAGCATCTAATGTAAAGTGAGTCGTCCTTTCTTTCATGACTCCCTCTTGTGGTATTATTCAAGCAATCGTTCCTTCATGACTTTCTTCATTATTATAATCTTCAAAATTTAATCACCATCACCACCAATATTATTGTAGTCAGAACAGTAAAACTGAATAAGCAAATTATCACAAAAATAATTTATTCTATTATTACCACCTATTCAATACAAGCCACGTGCTACGTGGATGAAATCTACATAATACAATATACACTTCTCAGGGACATGTTTCGCCCCTTGTTTCTTCTTGCTATTGGCTTTACGTCGCACCGACACAGATAGGTCTTATGGCGACGATGGGATAGGAAAGGCCTAGGAGTTGGAAGGAAGCGGCCGTGGCCTTAATTAAGGTACAGCCCCAGCATTTGCCTGGTGTGAAAATGGGAAACCACGGAAAACCATCTTCAGGGCTGCCGATAGTGGGATTCGAACCTACTATCTCCCGGATGCAAGCTCACAGCCGCGCGCCTCTACACGCACGGCCAACTCGCCCGGTCGCCCCTTGTTAACGGCATCATCAGCCTGTAGGTAACCTTAAGGTCAAATGTCTGAAACATTATCTATTCATATATGGATTACAATGAAAAGTATGTTACACATTAATCCATGTATGAATAGATAATGTTTCAGAGATATGAACTTAAAGTTACCTAAAGGTTGATGATGCCCTTAACAAGGGGCAAAAAATGTCCCTGAGAAGTGTAAGTTATACGAATCAATCATGACAAGTGTCTCTTGCAAAACTGAATAAGACAAATAATCGGAAATTGCATTCTCTGTAACTTTTGTTATGTAGTATTTTTCAATATGACCACTGAGATAGGTAATAAAAAATTTTTTTGGCACCTTCCCCTAAACTACCATTTCGAACAGAGTGAATAAAATTATTTATAGCATAGACTGTAGTTCCTTATTCCCTGACTTTACATACAATTCTGTTCACCCATTTTCTCGTACATCGGCGCTGATATGGACTTAGCAAAAAAAAAAAAAAAAATCTAAATTCATGAATATCTCTGTTATCACAGCCGGTACGGTAAAAATGTATAAGGCATAAATGGTAAGAAATTTAATAATATATAACTTTAGTTATGTAGTATTTATCATTAGGGCCAATAATAACATAAATATTTGAGAATTAAATTTTAGGCCTTCCCCTAAACTACCATTTCACTCAGCGCGAATAACATTATTTATGGCCTAGATTGTAGCAACTTATTCCTCGACGTTATATACCGATTTTCATTAAATTCTCTTCAGCCGTTTTCTCGTGATGAGCCTGCGCACGTACAGACAGACAGACAGACAGACAGACAGACAGACAGACAGACAGACAGACAGACAGACAGACAGACAGACAGACAGACAGACAGACAGACAGACAGACAGACAGACAGACAGACAGACAGACAGACAGAAATTACGGAAAATTAAAACTTATTTCTCCTTGTTAATATGGCCACGACCGGTACGGAAATATCATTCTTTTTAAATTCTGAGCAATGTACATACAAAACATTTTATTTATATTGAGATAAATTAAAATTAGTCAGAATTGTCTCCAAATGGGTTCTAAAATCTCTAGAAAAGTCACCCATCGTTATCATTGAAATTATGTCACTATATTACTAAGAAAGTGACTAGTCTCTAGAATCGACCAAAGAGGATGGAATCGACTAGACTGACGTGAACGAACACGAACATAGCACGCGAGAACGAGGGATTGACAATCGATATGCGCGTCGCGATATACAGGTTTCAATAAACATCGCACATTCGCGCACATTTCTCGCATTAATAAACTTCGATATTTCGTTTGAAAGCGGCCATTGAGCGAAGGACTTCCGGCCACTGACGTAAAAAAGCTGAAATGGAGGGATTTGAAAACAAATGTTTGAAGTTCACCAAAAAATCGGGAGAAAAGATAGAATATTCGGGAGGCGGGAAAAACTGTCGAAAATCGGGAGTCTCCCGCCTGAATCGGGAAAGTTGGCAGGTATGCCTACAAATCTCCAGCACTTTTAGTAGCCAGCTATGCGGCACAGAATCAAAGGCTTTCTTGTAATATACGTGTGCCAAGCACAGGTTGCGGTGCATAGCGTTGGCCTGTCCACAGACGACTGCATCAATGATGAGTTGTTCCTTACATCCTTTCCAACTGCATTGGCATCCTTTCTGTTGTGTTGCAATGATGTTATTCTGCTCACAGTGCTTGTGGATTAGTTTGGTGCATGATATTATGATCTTGTACAATGTGTAGAGGCAGGTAATAGGTCGATATCTCGCAGGGTCATTGACTTTTTCTCATCTTTTATTATCATTATGATTATTATTATTATTATTATTATTATTATTATTATTATTATTATTATTATTATTATTACGGAGTTATCCGTGGTAGTTAGAGGTGAAAGAAGGTGCGGGCGGGAATAGGTCTCAACTTAGTTTAGTTTAGTTTAGTTTATTGCCTTTCTTATATGGCGGGGCTCAGGCTATGAAGCCTGCTATTATGCCAAACCATATTATACAACAGCTTTATAAAATCATTTTTACATGTATTTCTAAAAATCACTAAAAGTAATTTACTTAACCTCTAAAATTTCTATCCTTATTGATAATTAAGAGCTAATTATTAAATTTTACGTTGGTGAAATCTACTATTTACATATTTGAATACCACATTAAACATTTCCTTTTAAATAGCCTCGGATTGCCTATGCCTCTAATTTCAGCTGGGATTGAGTTCCAGGAACGTATGGTAGCAGATATGAATGAGTTGTACGAGTTACTGTGGTGAATGGGAATGGACAAGAGGGAACGTGTGGATGACCTTGAGGGAGCTCTATCGGAAGGGGAGAGGTATTTAAAGTCTGTTCTAAGATAATCTGGTTTGCTCGTTTGCAGAATACTGTGGAGAAGGGAAACAGCGTGGTATTTACGTCGTTCAGTCAATCTTAGCCACGACAGCTGAGAGAGGAAAGGGCTAATATGAGTTTGTATTGGGATATTTAATACGAATCGAGCACAAGCATTGTAGGCTCGCTGTAGTCGACATGAATGTGTTTTGCTCATACTGTTATAAACTACATCTCCGTAGTCAAATATTGGAAATATTAGACTCTGTACTAATAATTTTCTTGTGTTTCTTGGAAGGAAGTCCCTCATCCTTTTTGCAGAATGTAATGAGTAGAATACTCTTTGACAAATTTTTGTGACGTGTTCCGACCAACTTAAATATTTATCGAATACTACTCCAAGGTTCTTTACATGATCGCTAAATGTTACTGGTATTCCACTGAGCATAACACTGGGTATATACATGTTTTGTATTTTAGAATGAGATTTACACGTGCCAATTATGATGGCCTGTGATTTTGATGGGTTCATTTTCAGGCCATGTCTGCTAGTCCAGTCATTAACATTTGCTAGGTCTTCGTTTAACTTAGTGATTGAATTGTTTAAGTCATTAGGCTTTGTGTGAATATATAACTGTATATCATCTGCATACAGGTGATATTTACAATTGGTCAGCGTCTCAGATAAGTCGTTCATGTACAATGAGAACAAAAGTGGTGACAATACTCCTCCCTGAGCCACGCCCATCTTAGTGGTTTGCCACGAAGATGTATCGTTTCCCACTGATACGCGCTGCTGACGATCACTAAGATAGGAGTGTACCCAGGTTAAAGTGCTGTAAGAAAATTTCAGCGCCTTAAGTTTAGCGAGTAATATGTCTCTATCTACACAATCGAAGGCTTTGCTTAAGTCCAAGAGAACAAGTATAGTCATTTGTCCTTTATCTATCGCTAGTTGCATGTCATTTGTCACTTTAACTAATGCAGTGGCAGTACTGTGGTTTTGTCTGAATCCCGATTGATATTTGTCAAGTAAGTTGTACTGTATAAGATATTCAGTCATTTGTTTATGTACTATTTTCTCCAACAATTTTCCTAATATAGGAAGGATACTTACAGGACGATAATCTTCGGGACTGTTGGGGTTGTTGTTTTTAGGGAAAGGTCGGATGATTGCATGTTTCCAATTAGAAGGAAATACTCCAGTCATGAGTGAGTTGTTAATGATATGCGTGACCGCTGGAAGAATGATGTCTATGATTCTTTTTAAAAGAGACAGGTTAATTCCATCATGGCCAGTGGACCCTGACTTTATTTCACTGAAGACTTCCCTAACATCACTGGGGGTCACATGGGAAAAGTAGAACTGCTCGCCATTATGTCTTATTTTTGAGGATATTCTGTTAATTACTGCTGCTTTGGTCGGTTCGTCAATCTGAGAGGATCGTGAGCTAAAGTATGAGTTTAGGTCAGCTAGTGGTATATTACAGTTGTTGTCATTTGTCTTGTTTTTGCATAATCCCATTTCGCGAAGAGATTTCCAAATCTGAGTAGAATTTTGAGTGTTCAAAATATCATAAGAGTGACGTATTTTAGCATTTCTAATTAACTGTGTTGTTCTGTTTCGGAGTTTTTTATACTTTCGGAAATTGTCAGATGTAGGATATTTCACGTAATAATTATAGGCTGCGTCTCTTATTTTCATCTGGTCACGTATTTCTTGGGACAGCCATGGGTTTGAAGGTCTCTTTACCCTAACAGTGCGTAGTGGTGCATGTCTGTCATACAGAGTCAGAAGTAGTTCGTTAAAATGATTTACTTTTCTGTCAATGTCATTTATGAATTGAATGTTGTGCCATGGTGTGTTAAGAGCATCTTCAATAAATGCGTCTTCATTAAAGTGTTTAAAATCTCTATATGTAATTAATTTCGGCTTGAATTTAGGGCACTTCAAGGAATATGCAGCGTAAACCATGTCATGTCGGGAGAGACTGGGAACGGGCATTTGTCCATGAGTTAGGATACGGTTGGTATTATTAGTAATTATTAGATCGAGGAGCGTGCGTGAGTTGGCAACATGGTGTGTAGGGTTTAGGGGTAGTATTGTCAAATTAATGGATGAAAACATCTCAGTCAATCGTTTTGTTTCGGTAGATTTGTTTGTCAAATCTGTATTAAAATATCCCATTAAAATCAAATGCTCATACCTGGGTGTTAGATCATGTAGGGCTTCCTCTAGACTTGTGATGTTACCAGTCTTCGGTGGACGATACACCACACCAAGCAAGCACTTCGTACCGCGAACTATGAGCTCAACGAACAAGAATTCGGGGCTACTGGAGAACTCACTGGGGGATTTTAATATCACCTTATACTTCACATCATCCCGTATGTACATACCGACTCCTCCACCGAGCTTACCGCTCCTGTCATTCCTAACTAATGAATAACCATTCATACTAACAAGAGATGAAGGGATAGACTGACGCAACCACGACTCGGAGAATAGTATGGCATGCAGGTTGCAGGTTGAGAATATTTCAGAGAATTCCGGGAAATGCGGGAGAATTATCTGAGTGTTTACATGAGCTATTTGTAAGGAGGTAGGGTAAGGCGAAAGAATGTCTTGAAGGTGATTAGCGGTACTTAGGGTAGGGGCTGGGAGATACAGGTAGTGACCTGCTTGGGACTGTGGGTTGGAGAGGCTGAAACTAGAGGCATTTGTTTCCTGGTTACTTGTTGCTGCCAACTTAAAATTTAACTGTGGTTATAAAAGGAAAAACTACACTAGATAAAATTAAGAAACTAAAAACTGAAATTAATGATAAAAATGTAGGCTATAGCTAGAGTTGAAATTATGATTAAAATTCTATACAGCGGTATTTAGTTTACAGAATGTCGGCTCATGGTTAGCAAATACGATCGAGATCTTCGCGGTTTGACACAGGTATTTTACGAGTTCCCTGCTTAACATAGATTATGCCATCCTTCGACCACACGTTCCGCACACTGAACTTACTTATAGCGTCCTGTAGAAGCCGCAGTCTCTCTGGGGTTAGGTCCTCTCTAATTGTTTTATTTGTACCCTTGAGTTTCTTTTTGTTTATAAACATCGCATTTCTTTTCCGGTACGAAACAAACTTCACAATTATGGGTCTTGGACGGCCAGTTTGACTTTTCCCTACCCTGTGCGATCTGTCTATTTCGTCCACTGAGAGATCCACCCCAATTTCACGAGCAATATCAATGACAATATTGTCGGTGTTTTCTCCTGCAGTTTCTTCCACACCAAACACACGCAAGCACTGTCTTCTTTGGTACTGCTCTAAACTGTCTGTTTTAATTTGCAGCTCCCTTTTTAATTCCCTTATGGTCGTGTCTCTTTCTTCCAGCGCACGCTTTAGTTCCTCGATCACGCTCGTATTGAAATTTATGGTCTCTTTCAGTTGCTCTACAACTGTCTTCGTCACCTGATCTTGGATGAGGTTGGCAAGCGTGTTGAGAGCCTCCTTACTGCACAGCGCTTCCTGCACTGCTTGCTTCACAATGGCTTCCATTGGCACCTCTTTAACTTTGGGTGGCATGGTTGTTTTTGTAGATATTTCGCTTCAGGTTTCACTGAACACTTCACGAACACTCTGACGTGAATAACTGTACGAGTTATAGTAATGTATCACACTTGCGACTGTCAAACTGCTAAAATTCACCTCCTAATGCCACACAAACCACGAGCCTCGTATTTCGTGACTATACACTATCCGCCATTACTGAGATTGTGAAATTAAAGTTAATTTAAAACTTTAACAAAGGTTATATTTTCTTTTCGAGATCAAGAAATAACAAGTATAACAGAAACTCAGTTGTATATCAAAAAATTAAGAATGTACAATTACAATTTGTCAATGGTTTTGGGCTTCGAGCCCCCAGACACACAATCCTTGAGCAAAGAGCCCAACTTTACTTATGTATAAGGTTCAACAAAGGGGCAGAAAACCCCAATCATACCAAGGAGCACTAGCTCCCCATTACCCAGTAAAGCCTCCTCGAGGCACACAGAACCCAAATTTAAGAAAGAGCAACCCGCTCTCAAAGTTCAAGCCCATCAACGGCCACACCAAACTCCACCTTCAAGCTGTCCTCCGGACACCTAAAATCAGGGGTAAAAATACCCAACCTAATGAGGCCTATTCAGTAAAGAAACAGGACAATGACATGGCCCCAAAATACCAACTTGAGTGGAGGCGTACTCAGCACTCCTAATACGCTTTATTAAAACCTAATTTGGCCCTAGGCCACTTATCCAAGGGCTAATCCTATACTACGGAGGTGACACGATTGAAAAATGTTACGACATTACGAGTAGAAGGGAAACTGTTATAAAAACGTAGTCACCTCAAAACAAAATGAATGGGAGCTCGAGAGGGTTAGGCACTCTCTATCCCAATTTGTAGTTAAAGAGACAGAATTTATACCAAGTGTCTTTTACATTTTAAATATAGGTTACATGAGAAAAGTTTCGAACCCGCCCCGAGGGTTAAACTGCTGAGCTAACAAACAAAGAAGTTATTAAAAGGCCATTACCTGATAGATGAACTGACGCCTGAAGAAAGGGGCGCTTACCGCCCCCTTCTATATAATCACACTAGGAAAGATGTTACGGAAGTGGCCCCGAGACCAGAAAATCAGCAGTTTATATACCCTCGCGGAAAATTCGAGACGTTACATGAATGAGAACCCACATCCCCCTCAACTTTATTGGCTAGGATCAAGCAACGTATCCATATCGGAGAAGACACACATTATTGGTTGAAAATTAATTAAAGAAATTCGGGATTGGCTAAATTCAAAACAAGCGGAAAGAGAAGGGTTATACTGCCAACCCAAAAAATGACTGAAAGAAATTTAACAAAGGACAAACTCATGAACACAAAATTTCTCAAAAAACAATTCCTTCACTTCGCACCAGGGTGCGCAATTGTAGTTCTTAAGTGGTACCATCTAGAAGTGAATGTTCACACTTCTCACTACAGAGAAAACAAATATAAATCGAAAAAGACACAGTTCAGAACTCTTCAAAATTTACAGTAGAGACATCTTCTGAGAAACTTTAGAATTAACATGGTTGTTAAAGTTCAGGCTTCCTCCAGTAGAGGAGTTTCAACTGGCGCAATGTTTAAATTAGCGGAGCGGAGGTGTACCGCCCGGTACAATTATTATTATTATTATTATTATTATTATTATTATTATTATTATTATTACCGAGCTCGATAGCTGCAGTCGCTTAAGTGCGGTCAGTATCCAGTATTCAAGAGATAGTAGGTTCGAACCCTACTGTCGGCAGCCCTGAAAATGGTTTTCCATGGTTTCCCATTTTCACACCAGGCAAATGCTGGGGCTGTACCTTAACCCGCGAGTGGTCGCTGTATGAGATTTTCTCTCGCATTATATTTTATTGTGATATTACTTCACAGTTACGGACTACGGACTAGTTATTTATTTATTTCGTCCGCCTCTGTGGTGAAGTGGTTGGCGTGATTAGCTGCCACCCCCTGAGGCCCGAGTTCGATTCTAAGCTCTGCCACAAAATTTGAAAAGTAGTACGAGGACTGGAACTGGATCCACTCAGTCTCGGGATTTCAAATAAGTAGAGGTGCGTTCGATTCCCTCAGCCATCCACGAAATGGTTTCCCGTGATTTCCTACTTCTCCTCGAGGCAAATACCGGGATGGTACCTACCTTAAGGCCACGCCCTCTTCCTTTCCTCTTCCTTGTCTATCCCTTCCAATCTTCCAATCCCCCACCAAGACCTCTGTTCAGCATAGCAGTTGAGGCCACCTGGGGGAGATACTGGCCCTCCTACCCAGTTGTATCCCACGACTCAAAGTTTCACGCTCCAGGACATTGTCCTTGAGACGGAAGAGGTGGGATCCCTCGCTGAGTCCGAGGGAAAATGAACCCTGGAGGTTAAAGCGATTAAAGAAGGAAGGATTTATTTATTTATTTATTTATTTATTTATTTATTTATTTATTTATTTATTTATTTATTTATTTATTTATTTATTTTGGCAGTGATCTAGGCCTTTGGGGCTGCTTATGTGGATGTTTTATAAGGAGGGCTGGACGAGGATAGAATGGTTGGGGGGTTGAATCCGCTTGACTGAGCAACAGCCTGTTCGCAATGTTCGAATAGATGGCCTTCTGCAGTAATGGACGTTTCAGCACGCCGTTGAACTGCCATTCGGGCTCTTTGTAGCATTGTAGGTTACGGATGCACAGGCTTCCGGAATAAGGTTTCGAAGGCTTTCAGGAATATCCGGCTGCTGAGCGTACACTACATCCTTCAAATAGCCCCATAGGAAGAAGTCCAGTGGCGTCAAATCGGCCGATCTAGCAGCCCAGGTGACAGGTCCTTCCCTTCCTATCCATCGACCGGTATGTGTAACATTCAGGTAGTTGCGAACATCTGCTGACATGTGAGGGGAAGCTCCGTCGAGTTGATACCACATGGTTACACGCTCACCCATGGACACATCCTCTGGCAGCAATGGTAGCTGGTCTTGAAGAAACGGACTGCTAGGCTACACCAAGTGTCTGACCACTACACGTTCAACATGCATGCTATTGGTCGAATGTGGCACGAATGGCCTCTTATTTGATCCTCAGAATTTAAAATGTGAATCAAAATATTTATCGCTGGAGGGATTCGAACCCACCTACCAACACAACATGTGTCAACACGTCTGTGGTTAGTCCACTACACCACGGATACTGCAGCTACCTGGCTCCTGTCAATTGATCCTCAACGAAAAATGGTCCAATTAGGTGATCACCCAGTATACCACACCAGACATTTACTCCCCACCGTGTCTGTAATGCTACCTGCCTTACCCAGTAGGGATTTTCAACAATCTAGTAGTGCATATTATGACGATTCAGAGAGCCATTATTTGAAATCGTGCCTCGTCCGAAAATAAAATATGAGATACAAAGGCTGGATCATTTGCCACTTGCGTCAGTATCCATGCACAGAAATCAAGACGAGTTTCGAAATCTCGTCCGTGGAGTTATTGAAGCAGTTGCAGGTGATCATCATCATCATCTGTTTACCCTCCAGGGTCGGCTTTTTCCCTCGGACACAGCGAGGGATCCCATCTCTACCGCCTCAAGGGCACTGTCCTGGAGCTTCAGACTCTTGGTCGGGGATACAACTGGGGAGAATGACCAGTACCTCGCCCAGGCAGCCTCACCTGCTATGCTGAACAGGGGCCTTGTGGAGGGATGGGAAGATTGGAAGGGATAGGCAAGGAAGAGGGAAGGAAGCGGCCGTGGCCTTATGTTAGGTACCATTCCGGCATTCGCCTGGAGGAGAAGTGGGAAACCACGGAAACCACTTCCAGGATGGCTGAGGTGGGAATCGAACCCACCTCTACTCAGTTGACCTCCCGAGGCTGAGTGGACGTCGTTCCAGCCCTCATACCACTTTTCAAATTTCGTGGCAGAGCCGGGAATCGAACCCGGGCCTCCGGGGGTGGCAGCTAATCACGCTAACCACTACACCACAGAGGCGGACCAGTTGCAGCTGATACGGACGAAAAACTTTAGTGCAATATCCTGGCTGATGTTAGCCTGTTGTGCTACTACCCCGGTACTCGTATGAGAATTCTCCCGGAAAGTGTCCAAAAACTTATCAGCAGTTTCACCGGACGTAACTGGTGCCTCTCTAACAAGAGCTGATCGAGAAAGTGACGAAGTTATACGGAAACGTCGCCCCAACCTCCTAAACATATTTGCCTTTGGTTGTTGTCTGTGTGGAAATCTTTCCCAGTGCTGGTTAGCGTGCTGGCCTTTGGTCGCAGGAGTCCCGGGTTCGATTCCCGGCAGGATCGGGAATTTTAACCTTAATTGGTTAATTTCTCTGGAACTGGGTCTGGGTGTATGTGTCATCGTCATCATCATTTCATCCTCATCACGACGCGCAGGTCGCCTACGGGAGTCAAGTCAAAAGATATGCATCTGGCGAGCCGAACTTGTCCTCGGACACTCCCGGCACTAAAAGTCATACGTCATTTCACTCATCTGCTGAATACATAGCGAAGAAATGAACAGGACTGCTTGGCTACAGAAAGTGTGAGGCCACTACACAATTCAACATGCATGCTATTCGTCGAATGTGGCATGAATAGCCTCTTATTTGATCCTCAAAATTTAAAATGTGAATCAAAATGAATATCGCGGGTGGGATTCGAACCCACCTACCAACGAAACATGCGTCAACACGTCTGTGGTTAGCCCACTACACCGTGGTATCTACTGCCTCGAACTTATCAGAAAGCGTATTTGGTGTAAAACGACGTTCCGCTTTAAAAAAAACATGTTTTCTATCGGGATGCCATCGCTTTTAGCGATAATTTAATAACCATTCGAAAGCTTATAATTCGCACGTACATTTTACATATCCGTATGACAGTTTGATGTATTGTGTAAATACCTGTCGCATACATGTTTTTGCAAAAGTCGTGCAGTGTTGATGCAGTAGTGCTTTAAAGGCGACTGTAGCTTGGTCGACGGCAAAGGAAAATCGACCATCAACCCACTGACGTTCGTTGGGGTGTCTAAAAGCAGAAACGTCAGGCGCGGCTGACTCATCTGGTATATTAGCCGTACTGAAGCATTATGGGATAAAGATGTATTGCTAAAATCAATTAAAGCCGTTTATGTTGACAACTGGGATGCACTGAGAATTTATGGTAGAATGATTTCTTGGTTCAAGGTACTTACAACGGTTAGGCAAGGCTGTAATCCTTCCCCTTTTTTGTTCATAGTTTATACGGATCATATCTGAAAGGTAAAAAGTAGCAAGGATGGATTCAGGTAGGTGGAAATACAGTAAGCAGTTTGGTCTACGCCAGAGCGTGCAGTCGAATATCTTGGAACTTGAAAACAGGTGCAATGAGTATGATATGAATATTAGGCTTTCCAAGTGTAAAGTGATGTCAGAAGGGAAGAAACCTCAGAGAACTGAATGACAGGTAGGGAATACAAAATTGGAAGAGGTAGATTATTGGACTGTAATATCCCAGGACGGTAGTTTAGTGAGACTAAGACAAGACGTAGCAATGCTCATGCAGAGAGTTCCCAGTTGCGATTAACAATATTCTGTAGAAAGAAGCCAGATCCCATACGATACTATATTTACACCGGTGTCTTTTTATGGCAGTTTTACTGTACAGGAGTGAAATCTGGGTGGACTCATGATGTCCTATTCATAATTTAGAAGTAAGAGACATGAAAGTACCGTAGGGATCAATGGCAGGAGTGTACTGGGAATTGGAAAATAAATGCTAAGTTTCGAATTAACTCGATGGATGAAGTGGTACGCATAAACCGGCTTCGGTGCTAGGTCATGTGAGGCGAATGGAGGTGGATAGGTTACGTATGCGGACAACGGAGTCGGTCAAGGATGGTAAGAGAAGTAGAGAGAGATCAATATGAAATTCTTTTTGCTTTTTGTTTTACGTCACAGCGACACTATCTTCAGGGCTGCCGACAGTGGGGTTCGAACCCACTATCTCCAGGATGCAAGTACACAGCTGCATGCCCCTAACCGTACAGCCAACTCGCCCAGTCAATGTGAGAAAGACTAGACTCATTTTCTAATGATTTAACAGGTATGGAGCTAATTAAGGTCACAGAGCTAGTTAGAGGATTGAGGAGGCGTTTAATGAATTCATAGAGGTTTGCCGACTGAACTCTGAAAGGCACAACGATTTATAATGAAGTTGTATGTATTACTGGACCCATCATTCGGCCTCGTTGGCTAAATGGTCAGTGAAGATACCCGGTTCCTCTGCAAGTCCCAGTTTATCTCCTCTAGATCGCGGACTAGGAGTTGTGTTTGTGTTTATAAACAATTCATCATTTACTTAGTCATAACACACCATACTAATGGAACGCGATATAGTTGAATACATCCCTCCATATAAACTAGTCGTTGAGCCATAAAACAAGTCTAAAACACAATGTGCTGGGCTGAGTGGCTCAGACGGTTGAGGCGCTGGCCTTCTGACACCAACTTGGCAGGTTCGATCCTGGCTCAGTGCAGTGGTATTTGAAGGTGCTCAAATACGTCAGCCTCGTGTCGGTAGATTTACTGGCACGTAAAAAAATCTCCTGTGGGACTAAATTCCGGCACCTCGGCGTCTCCGAAAACCGTAAAAGTAGTTAGTAGGACGTAAAGCAAATAGCATTAATTTAAAACACAATGTGGTCCACTTTCAATAACTGGGAGCGTAAACATTTCCATATCTGTCTTACACTCCTCACTTCCTTTTACAGTAAAATTCTGTCTCAAAATGTAGTCCTCCCACACATGACTTCTTCCAATTTTTATCGCTAACGGTTTAACGTTGCACTAACTGAGACAGAGTTGCGGGGATGATTAGATATACAGATGCAATAGATATGTAGATACGAAAGAGCTAAGACGGGGAAGGAAACGACCTTGGTCTTATTTAAAGGAACAATCCAGTCTAAAATCACTTGACCGCCTCAACTTTCTTTCTTTCTTAATCTGTTTACCCTCCAGGGTTGGTTCTTCCCTCGGACTCAACGAGGGATCCCACCTCTACCGCCCCAAAGGCAGTGTCCTGGAGCTTCAGACTCTGGGTCGGGGGATACAACTGGGGAGGATGACCAGTGCCTCGCCCAGGTGGCCTCACCTGCTATGCTGAACAACGGCCTTGCGGGGGGATGGGAAGACCGGAAGGGATAGGCAAGGAAGGGGGAAGGAAGCGGCCGTGGCTTTGAGTTAGGTACCATCCCGGCATTTGCCTGGAGTAGAAGTGGGAAACCACGGAAAACCACTTCCAGGATGGCTGAGGTGGGAATCGAACCCACCTCTACTCAGTTGACTTCCCGAGGCTGAGTGGGCCCGGTTCCAGCCCTCGTGCCACTTTTCAAATTTCGTGACAGAGGCGGGAATCGAACCCGGGCCTCCGGGTGTGGCAGCTAATCACACTAACCACTACACCACAGAGGAGGACTATTTACATTTCGCAGGATTTATATCGTTTAGTGACTTTTCGCGATTAAAAGATCGATAAAAAGAGATCCTTCTTTTAGAATGGGAATTGCAACCAAACATGCAACACTGTGGCATCTTGCAACTCTCACCGATTTTTTTAAACACTTGCAGTAATCTTATTGCGCGTATACAACCGCTTGATGCTGCACTAGCAAACGTAGAAATGACGCCACAACGTTCTAAACGCGTGACCAGGTTCTTATACGGGAAACACGATTGTGTTTTTTTATCCAAGACTCTATTTTTATCTTTGCATTATTTTATGCCGGGATACTGCTTTAAGATACAGCTTCAGGTACAACTTCTCTGATATGAAAATGAGAAAAAAACAGAAAACCATCTTCCGAAATCTCGATTGTGGAATTCGAACCCACCATATTCCGGAAGCAAGCTTATTGTATAGATGCATGACCTGCAAACGTCTCTCTTCTCTCGGTGATATTTCACCCGAGTTGCTTTCCTGTACATAATTTAATGTCGGAGAGACATGTTCCTGCTATTGACCATCTCCCTATAACGTTCGACAGTGGAAACAATATGAGACGTAAAATATATGGTTGCGAAGTTAGGTCCTGATATACGTATTTGTGTACATATTAGTCATATAACAATCATGTATACCAGAAATAACACATTTGTCTAAGTGATATGCTAAAAGCCATGCATTAAAAAATAAAAACTAATTCACGACTAAGTGTTCCTCCAAGGTTATTGATTACGTCTTTCAGTCTTTGTAAGTAAAACCAGCCGTTAGATACACTCTAGTCATTAAATTTTATATCTTCTACGCACTCTTCACATTATCTGCATAATTTCTTCATTTGTGTAGTGTCGCCTTTCACGAATTCGTAGAATTCGCTTTGAATAATTATCATAACGCATGATGAATATTTCATGATAAATTTGCTAATGCAAAAGTTGAAAATTAATACTTTGCAGCAAAAACATTGAATATAAATACTTGTCACCATTATGAGGTAAGAATAGAGGCTGGGAGTGCTAGAGATACGAACAGAGTAACCAAAAACGCAGTGTTTAAATTCAATAAATTGTATCACAAAACAGAATTCAGTTTCGTTAGTTCATTTTTGAAGCTGTTGTATTTGGACCGTCAGTGGACTACTTCAGCTCCTGCTGAAGCATTTGTAGGATCACCCGGTACAAGCTTGAAATAATGTCCCAGAAATGTTCTCATAATATACGCCAAGTCTAGGAAATTTGTGTGAAAAATTCACCCTGGCGGTGTTTGTGAAATGTAGTCCACGGTCAAGAAGGAACGTAAACAGTAGTCTATGTTTACATATGACGACGTATATTGCGTAACGGGTTTCTATTAAACTACAACTCCAAATAAAATCAGCATTTCCCTTCCCTATTGCAGTCTTAACACAATCGCTAACGGAGAAATATTGACTCTCCAGTACCATCGTTGACTGTTATTAGTAAACTATTTAACGTATAGCCATCTACTACAGTCACCACCGTATCTCAAATCAACGAATGAACACACCCCCTCTGAGCCATCCATAATTCACCGTGATAAAGGGATATTATACTGTAATTTGTTATATATTAATAAAGATAGATGAAATAGATGAGGCATTTTTGCCCGTGACTTATTAAAATAAGTACATAAGATTTTCTTTTTCATAAATACATTCGTAGGGAGGAAGCACAATTACGGTAACAGCCATCACTTCGTTGCCTTCCTTCTATTTCCTTCTTCTGTGTTGCTCTTGTACAGGCATCGTGTAGTCCCTCACTCTGTGAACCGCCGGTAGCTCACACCAGTAGTGAAGACATCTACAGTGTTTATTTGTTCCATGCGTGTTTTTAGGCTTTAAATCAGTGCGTAATTGTCTTGTGTTCAGTTTGAGTTATGAAGCCTACGCGTGTGATTTCTTTCTTTAACATTAGTACTGTGTTCTTTTGTAGAGTCGTCTACAGTATTTGTTTCGTCGGTTTTCAATTTTTATTGCGTGGAGAAATGTATTAAATGCAATTAAATGCATCCGTCATCCCTCGAGTCCATGAGAATTATTTGTCTATTTTCTTCCCTAATTTGCCTTACACTTCAATGCTGAAGTGTTGTATGTGCGGTAGTTTATCTCTAATTCTGTACAAATCAAAAATAGCCCCTGTAAACCCCACGTCCCCTTTAGTTCATATAAATAACTTGTAGCTTACTTTCTTCCACTTTTCATCTTGAACTTAAACTCTGAATTTCACAAATATATGTGCCACCGTTTTACCTTGATGGTGTTGAGCAGAACCGTTCGACATGGCAACCCTATTGTCATAAGAGCAATACTGTTTTCTTAACATGGAATGAGCTATAGTACCATTCATCTGTATGACTTTTCTCCTCTCCTCCCACTTGTCATCTTTCGTCCTCCTGTCCTTGTGTATCATTTTCTCTTCGAGGCGTAGATTTTTGGCAATTTTGAATCCACGTCTTAGGTGCAAATGTACTAACCTGGACTAAGTGAGGAGTTGCACCGGGGGTTCACACACGTTTCTTCCTTTTCAGACTAGACCCGGGCATATGCCAGTGCTTCAGTGTATATTGTACCACTACAATGTGTAGCGTAGAGCGAAGTATGAAAAGTGTAATAACTAAAAGTGTCACATACATTAAAAAACGAAATGTAGAGGAGAATCGGGTAATATGGAATAGTCGGGCAATAAGGAATACCACAATATCTTGCCTGTAAGGTACTGCTCTCACGTGCAAACTCGTCGAATTACGGTAAATGTTCTCATGATGCTTTGTATTCCGTTTCGACATGCTCGTGAGTGAGGTTAGTGCGTGGAGCAAGAAAATTTGTTTTTCATATTTGAAAAGCTTTTGCAGGTAATTCTTTTAAAGCTTGTATTAATTACCAAAACTGAGTTTAGACCTGGGAAATCCAATGTTATATATTGTACAAGAGTTGCTTATATTGCTACACCAGTGTAACTTCCTTGTTGTGCAAAGTTTATGGCATGACGAATCCCTTAATTCAAACATGGTGTGTCGGGATATATGGAATACTGTTTTAGTTTCAAAGTAAAATGACGTTTAAAATTAATTAAAATGAATTGCATTAATCCTGGTATATTATAACATGTAACTACCTATAGATCTCAGTTTCTGCATCTGTGACTTTTGTCACTGAATGAACAAGTGACTGTAAAAAGATAACTCAGAATAATTAGTGTATACAGATTATCATTTAAGTTAATTACCAATTTTATTCTTTCAATTTTTAAAATGTTCTGTACGTCCACCTGCAAGAACGTTCCTTACATATAACTGAAAGAATTTATTGAAGCTGTATTTTAATTTACATATTATTTACCCTACTATTCCATATTAGCCGACTATTCCGTATTACCCACCAAGTGCAACTTTTTGAAAGAAATAATTTTGACGTGAAGACATCAACAATTTACAATTTAAAAATATAGAGAATCTTGGCTAATGATTTGAATTTTCAAACCATATTTATTTATATTTCATAACTGATTTCGGTAAGAAGTTATACTGCCAAAAGTAAATGGTATTCCATATTATACGACTCTCCTCTACTTGGGTTCGGAAAACAGTAATATTGGCCCATCGAAAAGAAAAAGTGATCTAGAAGTTGCCAGAAAATGGAAGTACAGAGAATCACACTCGCTGGACTACGAAGCTGGCATGCAAAATAAAGTGACTATATAATAAATGCTATTGTGTGGACCTCCGGGAGAAAATACGGTCCATTTTTATCCCGCGTACGATTTTCCCGTCTTCTGAGGTAGGCAACACTGTTCTGGCGTATCAGCCAAGAATCAGATTAATATTCAACTTACAGGCGACCGCCACAGTTATTTCCCTTATTTTTCAAAGTATCTTAGAAAATAAACTTCTGCTTCTGTTGTGCTTTTCATCTGCTGTCTCAGTGAATTTCCTGAAAGGGGAAACTAGAGTACTCGTATTATGGCCTTACCCCGAAGATACTAGAACTTCATCACCAGGTATATAAAAGCAGGCTCACTTCGAAGAGGTTGTTGTGTTGCGCGGAGTAGTCAGTTGTGAGTCGTAAGCTGAGAGTTCACTGCGAGGAGCGATCATGTGAGTTGCGAATTATCGTTTCGTCTGGAGTCGAACCAAGGATATAGCTGTCGTGTGTTGAAATAGCTAACGGACGTGCTTCTGATTGAAATAACGAAGTGAAAGGTGAGACCTGTCAGTTAAGATTACGGAGGATTCCCGTTCAAGGTGAAGACTGCTAGTGGAAGACCCGCTGTGCGGGCAAAAGCCTTTGGTAAATATCCAGTAATTAGTAAAGTGTTAAAATTCACTGTCGAGTTAGATTTTATGTGTGTCTGTGTGTGTTTGTGTGTGCGTGTACTGATTGGTCATCGTCGGTTAAATGTGTTCATTAAAAGAGTCAGTGTTTCGTTCGCAACAATAAGCGTTTATAAAGGACTTCATAATGGACTATTTTCTAAGTATATTGTCTGATTGGATAGAAACCAAGTTGAGTTTCTAAACGTAACTTTAATCCCATCATTAAATGAATATAATGAAGAGATACCGTTCTTCAAGTCTTTATGCAAAGTCGAAGGATTATATTAACATATTTTCTGCATTTACATTAAAATTAATTTGATCACTTAACGTCATTTACTGGTCTATTTTAAAGTAGAAATTCAACAACAATCCACAAACAAAGAGTTATGCCCTACAAGGTCACAAACATCTTCGATAACTGGTTTGTTGAAGCGTTCACTGAATTTCCTCAGCAATAATGTGGTCACGGTCGAGTGCTCGTGAAACCTGTCACTATGTTTTAATGCGTTTCCAGAAGCTACGGGAACAACATTCCAGGATGGTGCTAACGCACTTATGTAAAATTAAGTTTTAGGCAAGGGCAGGGTAACACTCACCAAATACTTGATGTACAGCACCATAGAATGATAATAAGACAGCCAGTTTCCGGTCTCTTCAATATCGGAATACAATTTCGCGTTCTCTATTGGCACTGCGTTATGGAACTGATGTACGGAAGACATTGTACTCACGGGGTCCGGGTCTTGAACCTGTGATCTTACATTCGTTAGAAGATAGGTTCTAAACCCAATGTCGGTAGCCCTGAATACAGCTTTCTGCGGTTTCCCATTTTCATACCAGCCAAATGCTGAGTCTGTACCTTAATGAGGACACGGTTGCTTCCTTCTCTAGCCTAGACCTGTCCTATCCCACATTCGTCATAATATCTCTCTTAGTCGAGGCAACATTAAACCGACAGAAAAACGTTACGGCAACTCATGAAATACTGAGAAATCGTTGATACAAGAATACTGAGAAATCTTTTATTTTTTTTTTATTTTTTTTGCTAGTTGCTTTACGTCGCACCGACACAGATAGGTCTTATGGCGATGATGGGACAGGGAAGGGTTGGCAGTGGGAAGAAAGCGGCCGTGGCCTTAATTAAGGTACAGCCCCAGCATTTGCCTGGTATGAAAATGGGAAACCACGGAAAACCATCTTCAGGGCTGCCGACAGTGGTGTTCGAACTTACTATCTCCCGAATAGTGGATACTGACCGCACTTAATCGACTGCAGCTATCGAGCTCGGTACTGAGAAATCGTTGATACAAGAAATTATGTGGATTTCCAAAGAAACGAAACGCGATAATACTGGGGTAATTACGGAAATAAGTTTCATAAGTCTATTACTCCCAGAAAAATTAAGTATATTTATGAAATAAAATACATTGTCTGTAGAAAAAGATCTATCTCATAGAAGACTGAGATATTATCACATCACGCGCTTTAAAGGGCCTCTCTCATAAATCCCCAAGCCCTCTGCGCGCACAAATGAGGACGCAGCGTCTTCTATGTCGTCGTTGCTGGTGCAGTAGCGTCCAAACAACGCCTTGTAACAAGTGGAAGTCAGTAGGCGCGATATCGGGATTGTAGATGAATGATCCCAACTGAATCTTTGCAGAAAAGCACTTTTTGGTGCCACCGTATGGGGTATTGTATTCTCATGCAGAATCTCATCACCAATGTCTAGGTAACCATCATGCTGCCACTTTGCGGTACTCCAGGATGTCCCTAATGATATGATGTGCTCGAGCGTGTCCGATCTTCCACCGATTAAGTATCTTAACACATGATGATCCGCCCTTCGGCGTGAATCAAGGCATCAACACATTAAACATGCACCTCTGTAGTCGATATCGCTGGACGTCCAATCCTTTGCTCATTTGCAGCACTCTCACGGAACTGCCGACACCGTCACAGAAACATTTGCTTCGATTCCTGTATTTATTCGTAGTGGACAACCACCCTACCCTGCTCTTTCGTCCACGTCTTAAATATGTGCCTCTCAGCCCTCGTGGAGGAAGCCCATGAGATTCGCGGTCGTCACTTGCTTCAGCCTACTCCTACGCATCCGTGGCTCCGATCCTTGCAGTCACATGACAAGTGGTGACACTGACGAATATCCCTGAACTTTGGTCTGTACAGTTTCGACCTACGTAGATTAGTTCGGAACATATACATACGCGAAGTAAGTTTTCGGAATTACCGCCACATTATATCAAAAACATACTTCTGGCAATCGGTAGCCATTTGACACGAGCCGTTTAACTTCTTCTGGGTAGCAGTAAATGTTGTATATAAAATACGAGCTCACCCAGGCAGAGCTCTTGATGCATTTCGTTGGCAACGCTGACATGAGCTTGAACTTCAACCTCATACTCCAGGATGTTGTCATTAAGAAGGACTTGTGAGGATCGCGTTTCATCATTCAGTTCGAAACAAAATGACAAATGCCCTGAAGGACTCTGGTTTTCAGTTTCATGAGGAAGTTCAACGCTTTTCTGCTAAAGGTAATTATTTTACTACAGTTGACAGAAGAAAGGGATTTGGGATAGTATTTGAACAATCAAATTAAATGAAACGAAGGAAGAGAATGTGAGACAAGTCGAGAACGATTAATGCCAACAGCTTTGAATTCCTTTCCGGAAGTAATAATGTTATTTGCTTTACGTCCCACTAACTACTTTTACGGTTTTCGGAGACGCCGAGGTGCCGGAATTTAGTCCCGCAGGAGTTATTTTACGTGCCAGTAAATCTACTGACACGAGGCTGACGTATTTGAGCACCTTCAAATATCACCGGACAGAGCCAGGATCGAACCTGCCAAGTTGGGGTTAGAAGGCCAGTGCCTCAATCGTCTGAGCCACTCAGCCCGGCCCTTTCCGGAAGGGGACTTCCTGCAATTGTCTTCATCTGAGCCCAAATAATCTCAATCTCAGCAGCATAATCCACCATCAGTGAGTACGAAAAGCAATAAATAATTAAAAATAAATAAATGAGCAAATACAGATAAACTTAGATAAATGAATGTTTAGTGTAGGTATATTATATAGGTCTATGCTACAATAAATAGTTTCAGATGGAGGTCTATGGAGATGATTAGTTTATACACTGAAACTTGTGTACTAATCATTGGTAAGCCTAATGGTTATACTTTGTGTAACGATATTATTATTCCCTCTCACATGTATTTGTGTAATGAATTAATAAGGCAGAGGATATTGTCCGCAGGCCGGACAAGACTTATGCGCCGAAGTAATCACTTTTCTGAAAATCATTCGGCCCCTGAACATCCTATTTTTTCTTCTCATCTACCTTCTCATACAAGACCAACAACCTAATGAGTTCCCTGATATTCTTGGAGACGAACTGTACATCATTTCATATTCCAGTCCGCAGACACTGCAAATGATCATCCCATTAAATTAGAAATGCTTATTTTCCGAAAGGGAAGCGTACTGTTCTTCATTACTTAAAGCACTCTGCAAACTAAATATTGAAACGTAAAATGTGTCTACAACTGTACATTTATGGTTTTGAAAGTTTAAGTTATATTAAGATGTAAGGTTAACACTTGGTTCATTATGTGTAATTTTTGCTCAGTTCAGGAATACCTTGAAATTAATAGGTTTGTTACAAATCGAAATGCCATTATTCTGAGCATGTACATGTACACTCAACTCCGTATAAATTAGCCATCGCAGAAGATGAGTTTCTTTCAAAATCCTCTTGTTTGAAATAAGATGACCATATTGGGCAGGTATCATCTCCTCGGCCACCGGCTATCCACAGTTTACGTGTATCCTTAGGTTTGGAGAATGTATAGAATTAAACATTTCATTGCCGGTTGAGTGCACGTTTATGATTTAATTTCGACAATGTGTACTTAATGCAATATAATGACAGAGTAAATTTTGTTACGTTGTATTCTATTCTACGGACGGAAAAATACCAGTCCTATACAGTAGAGTACAACAGTTCAACCAACTAGGTTCGCTGTTAACAGAAAGATGATAATTAGAAACGGATCATCGGGACCTCGGAGCATTCGAACGGAGAAACCAGCAAATTAGGGGGCATGGTACAGGTCGTATAACTGTGGGCTTGATTCGGGAGATAGAGGGTTAGAAACTCATCATCAGTATCTCTGAAACTGATTTTCCGTGGTTTCTTATTTTAGCATATGGCAAATTCCGGAGCTATACCTTAATGAAAACCAAGACCACTACCTTACTGATCCTTGACCATTCGCTTCCTAGTGTCACTGAAAACCTGTATTTGTGCGTTGTTAAACTAATGGTAAAAGTGAATCTGAAGGGAACAATACGAGAGGAAATGTTTGCATTTATCTTTAACCAAAGCAATAATGCATCACGCACGTATGTCACTGAAATTGCTAAAAATCAATGAATGGGAACATGACTTGCTGCTGTATTACCCTCGTTAAAAATGACTTTATTGGACTTTTACCTCTTACCAGAATCTGAAAAGTCCTTCATATTTATCAGTCGATGTTCTGGGGAATATGACCTTTGAAAGATTGTCATATCCAGCCATTAGTGTCAAGGGGAACTTTGCCTGAAAAGGAATATTTAAAAATAGAATGTGTATAATTTGAACTTCGTTTCGATAACGCTTCAAACAACCTTTATGTAAGCCTATGTACTGGGTGCTTTAGATATACACTCTACACTGTGTTGGCTTGCAACACCTCGCATGCAGATATATAGCGCTATGTACTGTGGTGCACTAAGTAGGTGCATTAATGGTCGTTCATTTCAATGGCACTCTGCAAAATATAACCAGCATATCCACAAGTTCGTCATTCGTAAAACTGTCTATTTCATAGGACTAGACTAAATGTTAATGCGCTAGATCTGTTTGTACCTTCAGCATTGCACGGAGTCCTCGGGTGGCTCTTCAGCCAATTCACATAGTCTGCAGCCCCACTAACATTCGGCAACTTTTCTTACTTTACATCGTTGCGTGTAGCCGTTTCGTGTTTCATAATGAAAGCTCTTACAATGGTCCAAGATGACCACCCACTCCACTGCGGAAGCTTATCTAATGCACGTGGTACATAACCATCCGAAATGGTTAACATTAAATCTCGCCTTAAGGTTCGTCATTGAGTTCTCACCAAGGCACCCGTGGTTTTAATTCAGACCAATGCACGTGGAATTTTAAAATTAAAATTGATATTTTTATGGTTGGGATTCAATGTAAAACTAGACTCCTCATGGCAACACATAAATCTGTAGGGTCATTTTTAGTTTAAAAAGAAAGTATTCATAATAGTACTGTATATTCTCTTCATATGTTAATTATGCTAAATCAATAAAGTGACTCCCAAGAGTGTTAACTAAAGAAATATGTATTTAGCGGTTCAATCTACTTTATGATATGTAGTAGAGGATGGATTCACAGCGATTACAAAAGCGTACAGTTGTTCCTTTAGTCTGCAATGACTAGTGAGCAGATAAGGCTTGCATTTAAGTTTTTTGTACTAGTGTGAAGTAGTTTATTTGAGCTACTTTCATTTGTCTCTTTTATATGAGTTTCTGCTTACTTGCGTACTTCAGTTGATCTCCAGTAGTTTATATTGCTGTTTATCATCCGTTATTCAAACTTTGCCCTGAATTTTCCGTAGGAAAATACAAATACAGCCAAAGATCTTGTGAATAAGATCTGTGAGCCCTCCATGACCAACCTGCCGGCCCTTTCATTGCCCAGAATTCCCTCATGTCCTGGCACCCTCAACTGCTTAACTAAATTGTAATTCGCCAGTCTTATGAGTGTATCCAAGCATTCAAGTACCGGGCGAGTTGGTCGTGCGGTTAGGGTCGCGCAGCTGTGAGCTTGCATCCGGGAGATAGTGGGTTCGAACTCCACTGTCGGCAGCCCTGAAGATGGTTTTCCGTAGTTTCCCATTTTCACACCAGGCAAATGCTGGGGCTGTACATTATATAAGGCCATGGTTACTTCCTTCTCACTCCTAGGCCTTTCCTACCCCATCGTCACCATAAAACTTCTCTGTGTCGGTGCGACGTAAAGCAAATAGAAAAGAAGCATTCAAGTACCAGCTTAAAATTGAACTGTTGGGGATTCTACAGCCTTAGGAGCCTCTCGACTGTCGAAGAGGTCGAATAATTCCTTTCTTGATGGTTCCTCCTGATAATCTCCCACGTACCTACTAGTACGGCAAAATCTTCTGCTCGAAATACTGTGACATAATGAGCAAGACTAAAGGATAGTCTTGTTACATATCCGTATACTCCAGCGAAACTCCATTACTGGTGTTTGATCTACCAGACTGGTCTTTTATTTAATATCACAAGACAAATTTCCTTCCCGACATTACAATCTGGACAGAATAATGCGAAGTTATTATCAAAGGAATACTCTGGAATCATTTTGTCAGTTCGAATGTTAGGCACATGATCTCTCTCTTCGTCCTGAGTAAATGTCGGATATTTTGAACTCCCCAAAACTGGATTATCAACCTGAGAAAGGAGTCTATCATGAGAAAATGTAGAAAGACGTTAAGAGGCGGAAGGCATAATATCTCAAAATTATCTGTGGGTGTCGTACGGAAGGTACAATCTGTATAGCTTGTTCAGGTTCTTCTTACTTTTGGCCACCAAACCAAGGCAGCATTAGAGTTATGGGTCTAACTATAGGGATTTAAATCCAATATATTACAATAGATTTTCCCCACGTCTTAGCAAGCATAGTAGCCTACAGTACAGCAGGTCTACAGGGCCCAGTAGACTTTATGCAATACTCTGCATGAATTTTACAAGTCAAGCCATTCTCTAAAATGATCCGAAATAATTATACTTTTTTTAAAATTTGGCACCCGTTCAGCAAACTGTGGTCCCTTACGAGCCCTTAATCTGCTTTGTACGGTGATTGCTACTAATTTTGCCTTGTGATGTCATTTACAAATCCTCTTGAGTAATATCAGTTCTCTTTCAATTCCAGTACCGGATCATCCACCACGAGCAGAAGGGATAAATACTGCTCCCCCTCGCCACGGACATTCCACATTGACGGTCACTTCAAGGAGTTCAGATAGAGTTGATCTAGTTGATAATAATATTTGGAACTCCTCTCTTACTGAGTGCTAAAGAATTTACTCCATACGAGGTTATAACGCCACCTCAATACTACAACCATATAACTCCATTTTCTTCATGTCTTGAGTTATGCACACTCCGCTTGGTTGCTTGAGGGATTTTGTCTCATGATACTTCTGTATATCTCACAGAAGGTATCGTTGCAGCCCAGTCTGAATTACAACAGGTAGTCATGTGTTTGTCTAGGGCAAATGTTCATGTTAAGATGGGTATGTTAAGATACATAGTTGTGCCAGTAACATCGACTGAGAACCATGAGATATCTACATTACCACTCACTGTTGATAATGAACATGTTTTTCAACTTTCGTCATACGTTGCTTGTGGGTGGCTGCGTTCAGTTCGTGTTGTAAACAGTGATTCCAGAGGTTTCGTGTTGTAATAAGAATTCCAGAGGGAATACGTTGGCTGAAGCTGGTTTTCGTGGCCAAGCAACAAATACTGGTGAGTAATAAATAAATTTCCCACAAGCCTTATGGAGTATTCTGAAGCATTGTTTCGCAAATTATTGCATTTAATCTTACATGTTTATCAAAAATATTTGAGTATATTTTATATTTTTTGAACTAATGAATTGTAGTTAGAAGGATTTTATTTCTTGCAGGGTCCATGAGTTCCTTGAGTGCTCTGAGGGGGAAACCACTCTTGACTGATGTTACCATCTACACGGCATACCACTTATCGTGGTCTAGACAGTAGCAAACAAACAAAAAACATTAGCAGGCCCTCGATGTCAAATATCAAATCTTTGTACACGTCTATCCAGCCTGTAGCAAAGTAAAAGCATGATGTTCTGGTTTCTCTGTTCAAGTCAGCTCCTCCAGCTGTAGCTCCAGAGTATCTCCGCTAAGGAATGGTCAAAGCGAACAGGTGCTAAGAGACCAAGCCTCGTCCGACAGCGAGTAATTAAAGTGACTTCTCCGCTAATGTTTAATGATATTAATTTTGTAAAATTTTAATAAAATGAACGCAAGGGTTCCGACCGACTTCGATGGCTGCAAAACTCCCAATGGAATTGATAATCCTGAATGCAGTCTTCCGTGAAACGTCGGGACCATCATACGCTCCTGGACCACGACCTACAAGCCCGGAAAATACAGACACGATCAGTTTCTTGTGTTTTAGATTTATTTTCATATTTTACTGTCCAAAACTATGTCCATACCATTCAGCAATTTCTCAAGATCTTCTGCAGACGCCGGGCTGAGTGGCTCAGGCGGTTGAGGCACTGGTCTGCTGACCCCAACTTCAGAGGTTAGATCTTGGTTCAGTCTTGTGGTATTTGAAGGTGCTCAAATACATCAGCCTCGTGTCGGTAGATCTAAAGGCACATAAAATAACTCTGGGAGACAAAATTACGGCACTCTCGGCGTCTCCGAATGTCATCAAAAATATTGAGTCGGACGTAAGACCAATAACATCACTGTTTATTACATTATCTTATTTGCAGACTCAAATAAAATAACCATATCGTTGACAAATCTCAAATTTGTTATTCCTTCTTATTGGATTGTGATTCCCTTTCCGCACTCCTCTTTCATTTCGTTTATCTCCTGCTCTATATAAACATTGCATAGGAAATGGGACAAACTGCAGCCTTCTCTCATTCTTGTCTAGGCTGTGGCTTCGTTTTCATAGCCTGTATCTGATCCCGATCGCCTTCAGCTTGGTCCAATCATTATCGAATGCCTTTTCTAGATCTATGAATGCCGTTCTTTGATTTAATGTTAAACATACATATCTATAATCTGTCCGACTGCTTGGCTGATTGGTCACCGTTGAGTCCTTCGGTTCAGAGTGTCCCAGGTTCGATTCCCGGCCGGCTGGAGAATTTTAATCGCGTCTCATTAATGCTTCTGGCTCGGCGACTTGGTGTTTGTGTTTGTCCCAACACTCTACTCTTCAAACTCAGACACCTCACCACACTATCAACCACCACAGAAACACGCAATAGTAATCACATCCCTCCATATAGGGTTGGCGTCAGAAAGTCCACGCGGCCGTAAAACAGGGGAAAATCCACATGTGCGATAAAGTTCGCACCCGCGACCCTACACGTGTGGGAAAAGCGGTGGGAAAAGAAGAAGAATCTGGTAGGTATTCATCGTTAGACACATGTCACTTTGATATTATGTTTAGAATTAGTTTGATCCTAGTGTTACATGAATAACTTGGCTTCTTTGAATACTAAGAAAAGTAGGCTCATTACATTCACTGAAAGTATTTAACGGTTTGCTTATCAAGGAAATCCAAAAGTTGTTCTCCTCGTCATTTGACATTATGTCATGAACATTTGCATCAGCACTCAGCTTTGAAACCTTCCCGTTTTCACTGCAGTGTTAAACTGAGTCCCTCACTTCGGAGAAGAGTGGATCATTCCCTAATTAATTAATTTTCTGCCTTCTTCTACTCCAATTGATGTTTTGACTATTGTAACATTCCACAGAATTATCTTACACTGAGAAATGAATTCATCCACTTTCTTGCTTATATACAAGACTTTGGATCTGGTTCATAAAAAAAAGAAAAATAAATTAAGAGGTCCACGGTTGTTACTCCGGCACAACTTACCTCTTATCCAACAACACATTATTTTACTGTACCTTTCAGACTAAATTTGAAAATAATCTTTTGCCGAGTGAAAAATGTTTACTCTGCGTAATTCTACTTTCTGTTTTACTTCTGAGCCCCGAATTTGTTACAAGTCGGATTTGTGAGGGTACTTTGGGAGGTTTGTACTTTTGTAAGGATTTTGGGGGTAAGAGGTTCTCAGATACCAAGTTTAAGGGGACCCGGTAGGGTCTATATCTATAATGTTAAATTTACTGCTTTATGTACATTTATCTCAGAAACGGTTACTAAAGTCCTTATTTTTTTCTCATGCTTTCTTTATACCTTCTTGCGTGCTTTAATACAGGGGTTTATTCATTAGAAATATTCGTCCATTTTTTAATTTTTTTTATTCAGTGCAACATCTTTTGGATCTGGTTCATAAAAAAAAGAAATTAAGAGGTCCACAGTTGTTACTCCAGCACAACTTACCTCTTATCCAACAACAAATTATTTTACTGTACCTTTCAGACCGAGCTCGATAGCTGCAGTCGCTTAAGTGCGGCCAGTATCCAGTATTCGGGAGATAGTAGGTTCGAACCCCACTGTCGGCAGCCCTGAAAATGGTTTTCCGTGGTTTCCCATTTTCACACCAGGCAAATGCTGGGGCTGTACCTTAATTAAGGCCACGGCCGCTTCATTCCCATTCCTAGCCCTTCCCTGTCCCATCGTCGCCATAAGACCTGTCTGTGTCGGTGCGACGTAAAGCAACTAGCAAAAAAAAAAAAAAAATGTACCTTTCAGACTGAATTTGAAAATAATTTTTTGCCGAGTGAAAAATGTTTACTCTGCACTTTTTAGCCTCTTGTTTCTGTACTAAACACTTCTCTCCAAAAACGTTGTGTCAAAGTGTGTATATTATGACTTTATGTAATATCTGGAAGTTGTATTGTATACTAAATAGTTTTTGAGAAAATGTTCCTTTTGTTCAGAAAAAGTGAACTTGCAGAAACAAGCCCTCAAAGTTTTTCAATGTAATCCTGCCCCATATGATGGATCATCTGGGTTGTCTTGCCTATGCAGTGTTGTCTTGGAAACGCACTACAAAGCACTTATAATTAAGATACGACCATGAATGATAGCTCTAATGAAAGAAGAAAATTTCTAGATTTTTATGGAATGCAAAAGTTCCCGCTCGTTCAAGCTCATGAGATCAGTTTCGCTGAATATTTCGAAGTCTAGACTCCTTCAAAGCTTCCTGCTTGAGCACTCCGATCAGTGACCATTTGCAAGAATCAAACTCAACGACGTCTATCAACTTCACTGAACGAAGGAGTCTATGGAACTGACTATGCTGCCTGATCACAGTGAACAGAACGACAGAGTCCAGCAGCTCGCAAACTCGGATGGTGAAGAGGCTCAACACTGTTGTCACGTGCATTCGTATTGTACAGCCATCACTGTACAGGATGTACTGTAACTATAGGCCTACTGACAAAAAATAAGGGATGCTCTTTGTGTTATGTTACGAACGATGGGGCAATCGAATTGGCGGGAATTTTTTTCTTGAAAATGACTTACAATGTTATTTCCGGGCGCGTGATTCAAATCGATGAATTCACCATATTTGGTATGCGGGAGCACAAGCCGCTGCCATGCTTCAGGGAAGAAAAGAGGGAGGGAGGGGAATTGGGGTGGATCATGGAGAGAGAGAGAGTGGGAAAATGTTCCGCGCGTACGAACAAGTTTCCTCGTTCGACACGGTCAGCACTGTCCGTGTCTCTTACAAGCAATATTCACAGTTCATATTAAACAGCCATATCTGCACACACAGTAAAGAACACACTGTAAGACACACTTGTCAGCCAAGGAATGCACCACCGAGCTCGATAGCTGCAGCCGCTTAAGTGCGGCCAGTGTCCAGTATTCGGGAGATAGTAGGTTCGAACCCCACTGTCAGCAGCCCTGAAAATGGTATTCCGTGGTTTCCCATTTTCACACCAGGCAAATGCTGGGGCTATACCTTAATTAAGGCCACGGCCGCTTCCTTCCCACTCCTAGCCCTTTCCTGTCCCATCGTCGCCATAAGACCTATCTGTGTCGGTGCGACGTAAAGTAGCAAAAAAAAAAAAAAAAAAAAACAACAGAGGAATACACCAGATCGTTTCTCCTCCCGTCTGTTGATCGAGGCAACGTTCTTTATTATTTAAGATGCTCGAAGATGCAACGCTGCCGTCCCGCGATTGCGTATTCCTTCACTCGCAACTTTGTAAATGGAATGAAATAGTGAACAAAGAAAACGATAAGCACAATGGTTTCATTAGAGTAAATGCTTCACATGGCACCCTCCTACTTTGATGCAGAGTTCACAACGGTGCAGTAGTGACCTTTGAACTCTGTTCAACATTACATCTGTCTCCCACTTCCCCTCCCGTCCCTTCCCTCCTCTAATGCACAGCAACCCTCCAGGGCAGTGTCCTGGAGCTTAGGACTATGGGTCGGGGATACAACTGAGGAGGATGATCAGTACAGTACATCGCCCAGGCGGCCTCACCTGCTATGCTGAACAGGGGCCTTGTGAGGGGATGGGAAGACTGGAAGAGATAGACAAGGAAGAGGGAAGGAAGCGGCCGTGGCCTTAAGTTAGGTACCATCCCGACATTTGCCTGGAGGAGAAGTGGGTAACCACGGAAAACCACTTCGAGGGGATCGAAAGCCCCTCTACTCTATTGACCTCCCGAGGCTGAGTGGAGCCAGTTCCAGCCCTCGTACTACTTTTCAAATTTCGTGGCAGAGCCGGGAATCGAACCCGGACCTCCGGGGGTGGCAGCTAATCACACTAACCACTACACCACAAGTAATCACTCATGTGGAGAAGAAACAAGCAGTTTGATCACCCATTGAGTAACTAAAGAATTCAACAGACTGGTGTACAGAGCCTATGATGGAGTTTCGAGTTTAAGTGGACATACCGAGCTCACTGTCCAAATATCGCCCACTGTGACTCAGCAGCAATGAATCTGTCCAGATTCCTTCATTTATGACTCGCTCTTTCGTTCTAGCAACAGGCTCGTTCTATGACTAAACTAGCTGAGTAGTAGAAACGGAGTCCGGCCCCGCGTTGTAGGGGGCAACGCGCCTGACAACCGGTGGCCCCGGGTTCGATTCCCGGCTGGGTCACGGGTTTTTAATTGTGAATGATTTATAACCCTGGCGTGGGGAATGGGTATTTGTGTCGTCCTTAACGTTCCATTCCTCACATTCAACACTCTATACTTCCTCCATTCCAATTACACGCAGGTTTATATCACATGGTGCAAGTAGAGGCAAAAGATCTCTATAGGTCGACGCCCCGAACAAATAGCATTAAGAGAAAAGTAGAAATGGAGAGGTATAATCTGATAAAATGAGTTCAGATACACACATTGCATTGATTTATCTAAATCGCTAGACTTTGACTTCCATATTTTAGTATATATTGACCTGTAATAGCTGATAAGATACTATGATAGTGAAGAACACCTTGACAGGTGCTTTATGCTTGATGACTACATTCAGTAATCTCTGTATGTACAAGCAAGATGGCTATGGATTGCTTGTTTATGGCGAAGCAGCTGAATAAGTGCTACTTGCGCTCTTGGATCACGTTCTTGCCAAGTGTCTTTCGTGGAACGAGTGGGGTTCTACGAAATGGTTCTTTATGAAGCTTCTTAATTTAACGCAATTCCAGGTGTATGGTAAGAAGTGCGATATCATTTTCTATTGAAACAATTACCAGTCATTACCTTTCTGGTCCACTGCTCATGATATCTACAGTAAAGTGTGTTGAAATTTCCGGATAGCTGGCAATCGAAAAATTCATTATTTCTAAGAATTTCAGTCATATCAATAAATATCTGAATAGACCACTTAATGACATCATTCTTAGTGATTATGTTTATTTACCATCACTCCAAGTAAATATCCAGCGTACCAGCCTTGGGCTACAATGACAAGGTCTTATAGAGAGTCTACGAGTCGCATTTTCTTATGTTCTACAGCCAACAGTCAATGCTGACGAAGGAAATAAATACTATACTGTGGCTTACTGCTTCATCATCATCATCATCATCATCATAGGTTGTGACCTCCATATCTCTCGAACATGTGCCCTTTTCTTCACTTCTGCATAATCTTCCTTTCTTTTTCTAATGCTGTCTAATAACTGATATCGTCTCCTTCCTCTTTCTCGTTTTCCTTTTATCATCCCTTCAATTGCTACTTGTAGTAAGGTGTTGTGTCTTAGATTATGCTCTATCCAGTTTTTCTTCCTATTTTGGATTACGGCCAGCATGCTCCTCACTTCCCCCACTCTCTTCAGAACTTCCTCATTTGATATTTTATCTTCCCATTTTACACCTTCAATTATTCTCCAAATCCACATCTCAAATGCCTCTATTCTTCTCTGTTCTTCCTTCCTTAATGTCCATGTTTCAGCGCCATATAGAGCTGTACTCCATATGTAACACCTTGCAAGCCTCTACATCAGATCTTTCTCTAGCGGGCCACAAGACAGTTTTTTCTTCTTGTTGAAGCTTTCCTTGGCTAAGGCAATTCGAGCTTTTATGTATGTTATAGAGTGAAGGTCTTCAGTCGCAATACTTCCAAGATACTTAAACTTATTCACCTGTTCAATAATTTCTCCACCTATCTTGATTGTCGCTTTTTCACCTTTATCTCCAAGTATCATGAATTTGGTTTTCTTTTTGTTTATGCTCATTCCACACTCTTCACACTTTTTGTTTAGTTCTCTCAGCATTTTGCAGAGGTCCTTAACATTTCCAGCTGTCACTGCCATATCATCAGCAAATCTTATACATTCAATTCTCTTACCCCCAACATTGACACCTCTTTTACCAACCAAGCATTCACAAATAATTTCCTCCAAGTAAATATTAAACAAAGTTGGTGATAAGCAGCAACCCTGTCTAACATCTCTCCCTAGTCTGATTTCTTCTGTTAATTCTCCTCTTATTCTCACTCTTGCTGTTTGGTTGTAATATAATTCCTTGATCAGTCTTCTCTCTCTCCATTCCACTCCATGGTTTTTAAGTATCTCCAAGAGCTTATCCCACCTCACTTTGTCAAATGCCTTCTCTAAGTCTACAAAGACTGTGTACACTTTTCTATTCTTCTCTATGTACCTTTCTCCTATGACTTTCAGTAAACCAATGGCATCCCTTGTGCCTACTCCATGCCTAAATCCATATTGTTTTTCATCAATATAATTCTCCATTCATCTGTAAATCCTTCTGTTTATTGCTCTTAATAGTATTTTAGCTGCATGAGAAATTAGACTTAGTGTCCTGTGTTATTCATATTTCTTACTATTTTTCCTTTTTTTGTATTGGTATTATTAAATTTTCCAGAAAATCTTTTGGCCATTTCCCTTTTAAGTATATTTCTTGACAAAGTTTTACAAATATATCCTTTCCTTTCCATTGCAGTACTTTGAGTATTTCAACTGGTATTTCATCTACACCAACTGCCTTGCCTTCTTCATTTCCCTAATAGTTGCCTCTAATATACTGAAGCCAATCTGATCTTCATTTAATTCATTTTCCTTCTCAAAATTTATACTACTCTCGTATGGTCTGCTGTTCCAATCATATAACCATTCTATGTACTCTTTCCATCGTTCCTTAACTCTTTCAGGCTCACTTACTAACTATCCATCCAATGTTTTAATCTCAGTCATTCCACTTCCATTCCTTTTATCCTTGAATGTTAATTCCATAGTTTCTTTGTACATCATGTCATATTTGCCTTCACTTTCCAACCGTTCTATTTTTCTGCAGGTTTCTCTGATCCATTTTTCTTTAGCATGTTCAGTTTCCCTTCTTAATTCATTATTTAATTTCCTACAAATCTTTCTTCCTTTCCTGAGTGCTTACGTTTTTCCATTTTCTCCTTTCTTCCATTTTGTCCAACATTTCTTCAGTTACCCATTCCTTTCTTATTTTTTTCCTCCGTTTTCTTCCCAGAACTTTTTTGCTGTCTCTTTAAGATTATTTCTAAATCTCTCTCATTTTTCATCAACACAGTTAGCCTCATTCTCAGTTTGTATTCTTTCAACAAGTCTCTCTTCCAACTCTACTACATTTTTGTTTTCTTTCAAATTTTCCAGGCATATCACTTCATTGCTCTTACTTATCCCAACTCTTTTTAATTTAATGCACAGTTCTTCAACAACTAGGTTGTGATCAGAACATATGTCTGCTCCTGGATAACATTTTGCATGTTTTAAGCCATTCCTATATCTTTGCTATATCATAATATAGTCTATTTGGTACCTTTCATTATTAATACTAGATGTTCAAGTATACCTCCGCCTTTTACTGTTTTCAAACAATGTATTGCCAATAACAATGTTATTTCTTTTACAGAAGTCAACTAACTGCAGTCACGCCCTAATTCGTGAACCATGGGCAACGACTGAGTGGCGTAGCAAGTGGTCCTGAGAGTCGGGATACCAGTTGCTATGGATTGGGAGTGGGTATCTCAGCAATATTCTGAGACATGGCCCTCCTTGTCCTCAGGCGGCTAGGAGTAAACAATCCTTAGGTGGTCTCTAACCCGTTAGAGGTGAGATCCTCACGGGGCTATGTGTATTCTTTTAGTAGCGTGAAGAAGAGCATTACACGGTCACGGCACCGTGCCATTGCAGTGCCGTGTAGCAGCCGTGCATTGTCACTGGAATGAACGGCTGCCGTTGATTCAGTGGCGCACGTGACTAACTTCATGCTTTCGCACTGTACGGTTTTTAACCGCACGGCAGCTGTAGAGGAGATAACGCGAGAGTTAACTTGTGTCTAGTTTAGTTTATATCCATTAGTATTCTAGTGTTTTACTTTCTTGATCAAGTGTTCGTCCGCCTCTGTGGTGTAGTGGTTAGCGTGATTCGCTGCCACCCCCGGAGACCCGGGTTCGATTCCCGGCTCTGCCACGAAATTTGAAAAGTGGTATGAGGGCTGGAACGGGGTCCACTCAGCCTCGGGAGGTCAACTGAGTAGAGGTGGGTTCGATTACCACCTCAGCCATCCTGGAAGTGGTTTTCCGTGGTTTCCCACTTCTCCTCCAGGCGAATGCCGGGATGGTACCTAACTTAAGGCCACGGCCGCTTTCTTCCCTCTTCCTTGCCTATCCCTTCCAATCTTCCCATCCCTCCACAAGGCCCCTGTTCAGCATAGCAGGTGAGGCCGCCTGGGCGAGGTACTGGTCATTCTCCCCAGTTTTATCCCCGACCAAGAGTCTGAAGCTCCAGGACACTGCCCTTGAGGCGGTAGAGGTGGGATCCCTCGCTGTGTCCGAGGGAAAAGCCGACCCTGGAGGGTAGACAGATGATGATGATGATGATGATGATGATGATGATGATCAAGTGTTCAGTGCATTACCTTGTAGAATTTATGGTTGGTTTTATGAAATGGCTAACGTATCTTCTGAAATTATGATTACTCTAGTCCAAGCCAGGCCTGTGCTGTGGGACAAAACTCTAGACCACAGGTATCCAAACTGTGGTTCGCCAAACCCTAACGGTACGCCTGAGACTTTTAGTGGGGTACGCGAGCAGCCTTGAGGAAAAAAGCAAATAAAGAAATAAATAGGAATAAAGTTCAATATACTATGGAGCCACGCTTCGCCAGAAAGTTTCATCTGGACAACTTTGTCACGCCAAGCATTTACACACAACCATTGAAATTTTGATGGTTCGAAAAGCCCGAATTCCAGAATTAAGATATAACATTTTTCATCCATATTTATTAATTTGATATTAAGGCGTTTTGTGAACTTTCTTACAAACAGGGTGTCCTGTGTTACTTCATCATTATATTATTTTACTTGATACAGACACAAACTCTTAAATTTCTTGTGATGTGTTCTAAAATATATTTAATTTCACAATCTCTTCGTATTTACGATATGTATTTAAAATAAGTTTATCATAAACTGAAAATGCATCAATAATCATCCATTACTCATACTTTTTAACCTGACATTTAGGAAATTTTTGCGGGGGTAGATTGAACTTTTAGCCATGAGTGATGGGTTATAATCTGATAATAGTTTGAGAACCTCTTCTCTTGACATTTAAAAGATCGGAATGCGATAAGAAATGCCTCGCGTGAAATTTGCTTAGAAATGAAACCAGATTTTTATGTAACTGAACTTCTTCTTCTTCTTCTTCTTTATCTGTTTACCCTCCAGGATAGATTTCTCACTCGGACTCAGGAGGCATCCCACCTCTACCGCCTCAAGGGCAGTGTCCTGGAGCTTCAGACTCTTGGTCTGGGGATACAACTGGGAGGATGACCAGTACCTTGCCCAGGCCGCCTCACCTGCTATGCTGAACAGAGGCCCTGCGGGGGATGAGAAGATTGGAAGGAATAGACAAGAAAGAGGGAAGGAAGCGGCCGTGGCCTTAAGTTAGATACCATGCCGGCATTTGCCTGGAGGAGAAGTTGGAAACCACGGAAAACCACTTCCAGGATGGCTGAGGTGGTAATCGAACCCACCTCTACTCAGTTGACCTCCTGAGGCTGAGTGGACCCAGTTGCAGACCTCGTACCACTTTTCAAATTTCGTGGCAGAGCCGGGAATCGAACCCGGGTCTCCGGGGGTGGCAGCTAATCACACTAACCACTACATCACAGAGGCGAACATGTAACTGAACACAAAGAAAAAATGCGTCTGGTAAGTATATTTTCAGTTATACGATATTATTACACAGTACACCTCCATTTGAGTAATATTTCTTTCCTTTTTAATCTGCTTACCTTCCAGGGTTGGTTTTTCCGTCAGACTCAGCGAAGGATCCCAACTCTACTGCCTCAAGGGCAGTGTCCTGAAGCGTGAGACATTGGGTCGGGGGATAGAACTGAGGAGAATGACCAGTACCTCGGCCAGGCGGCCTCACCTGCTATGTTGAACAGGAGCCTTGTCGGGGGATGGGAAGATTGGAAGGAATAGACAAGGAAGAGGGTAGGAAGTGGCCGTGGCCTTAAGTTAGATACAGCCAGGCATTTGCCTGAAGGAGAAGTGGGAAACCACGGAAAATCACTTCCAGGATGGCTGAGGTGGTAATCGAACCCACCTCTACTCAGTTGACCTCCCGAGGCTGAGTGGACCCAGTTCCAGACCTCGTACCACTTTTCAAATTTCGTGGCAGAGCCGGGAATCGAACCCGGGTCTCCGGGGGTGGCAGCTAATCACACTAACCATTACACCACAGAATCGGTCATGTAACTGAACAAAAAGAAAAAATGCGTCTGGTAAGTATATTTTCAGTTATACGATATTTTTACACAATACACCTACATTTGAGTAATATTTACAGTTGTATAGGCCTACTCGGAGTTTGTGGAGGGAAGCAAGGTAGTACTTGAATATTAACCACCAGGCAAACGTGTTTACATGTTATTTACTCTCCGAATCAGACCCTGCTATTCTGCTTATCTTTAAAGATGAACAAATTTGATTTTAATTAGTGTTATGCTCTGGCAAGGTCGGATTTCGTACTGTATGTAGCTACTAAATGCGATAAAGGATTTTTTAAATAGGCAGCCTTATGGTACGCCGGCCCCGTGGTGTAGGGGTAGCGTGCCTGCCTCTCACTCGGAGGCCCCGGGTTCGATTCCCGGCCAGGTCAGGGATTTTTACCTGGACCTGAGGGCTGGTTCGAGGTCCACTCAGCCTACGTGATTAGAATTGAGGAGCTATCTGACGGTGAGATAGCGGCCCCGGTCTCGAAAACCAAGAATAACGGCCGAGAGGATTCGTCGTGCTGACCACACGACACCTCGCAATCTGCAGGCCTTCGGGCTGAGCAGCGGTCGCTTGGTAGGCCAAGGCCCTTCAAGGGCTGTAGTGCCATGGGGTTTGGTTTGGTTTTTAGCCTTATGGTAATTGATTTTAAAATATGCATGACAAAATAGAGAAACGTAACTGCATGTTCCAGCACTTTGAGTAGCTGTTATATTACTAATAAACCAATGCACGCTGCACTCGCTTTATGTACGCCTGGGTAGCGTAACGGTTAGTGTTATTAGCTATCGTCCTAGAGGGCCGGGTTTGATTCCTGGTACTGCCAGGAATTTAAGAATGGCAGGAGGGTATGTATGTGGATGAAATGGGACATGCAGCTTACTGCCATTTGGGGTGTGCCTGAAAAGAACTGCACCACCTTGGGATGAGGAGTCGGGTTTACTTTAATCTGTTTATGATCTGTTCCTCGCCTACTTCATCTTCTATTCTACAACTAAATATAGTTAAAAGGTTGGGAGATACTTTGTAAGTATTTTTCAGCTTTTATCTTGGGTTTGAATATGTTCACTTCGTGAACGACCCCATAGCCGAAGGACTGAGCCACACCTTCCTTGCTGTCTTCCTTTGCCATACTGATAAACATGTTCTTTGATCCACATGACCTCTTCATCTAGGATCATCTGCGTGCTGGTGCATGGTGAATCTTACTGCAGAATCTCGATACTTTTCTCAAGAACTGCAAGAAGGATCGACAATTTCAGTGCAGTAGTTTGAACTCATGGAACAATGAAATTAGATGGTCACTCATACGAATTCTTTGATATCTCCTCTATAACTCTAGTAATTGCCAAACCGAGAGGAGTTATCGCGCGTATTAACGCGCTATGGCATTGGAGCCACGTTCTGCATTGGGAAGACGAGTGGGTTCGAACCCGACAGTCGGCTGTCCCGAGAATTGTTTTCTGTGGTTTCTCATTTTCGCTTCCACACAGATGCCGCGACAGCTCCTGTTCATAGGCCACGACCGATTCATTCCATCTCTGAAACCGTTGAATTAAGACGTTAAAATTTCACATGAGTTTTGAATAGGAAGTGGTCTTATAACACACTCCTGAGGGATTTTGAGGGAGGGGTAGGGCCTGATAACAAACACATTCATCTCTCTGAAAAAGTCTCAATTTCGAAGTTAAAATTTTAAATGATATCCTAGTGTTAAATAAAAGAAAACTTAAAAGAATTATCGTCAGGGAGTTAAAAGTTAAATAAGTTAGGTAGAAGATAACATTAAAAAAAAAAATGACAGAAGAAGAAGAAGAAGAAGTATACACAGTGTCAAGTGACACACGCTGCAAATAATGCGTAAGACAAGTCCAACACATTAATGGTTACACCACGATGACTTGTGTTTCCCTTTTACTTTGCAGTACAGACCGTTCACGTGGCAAATATAATCGGCCGCTAACGGGAGGCAGTATTGTCTTTAAACCTACACTTTTGACGGCATAATTAGGGAGGATAACATAATATCAGCGAAGTTTGGACCTGTTCACAGTATCGCACTTACTGGTGTTCCTTTGTTATTAATGGAGTGGTGTAGTATAGCATAACAACAAAAAATATTATGTGTAGGATAGCATCAATCTTAATGCTCCATTCCATTACTGGTAAATTTTGTCTTTTGAATGTTAAGTATTTCAAATGCTAACGAAGCGGCTTGCCAATCAACACACGTGTGGGTTGCCTCACATTCTTTGAAGCGCTGAAATCATTACTGCTCAGTTCTCACAATTTCAGATAACTACACTTTGGCGAGTGTTTCCAAGATCAGTGCCAAATTAGAACTATTTGTAGGTAACGATCTGGCACCAGATACTAACGCCTGCAACAACTCAGTAAAATGCAGCAATGGTCAATTACAATATCTGAAATGCACCAGCAAACATAATCGAGGTTCCAACAAAGCTACGTTAACCGTTATAATGAAATGTAAACACAAACTTTTACTCACGAGTTAAGAAACTGCTTGGGTATTAAGTTTCCGCAATCTTTGATATCATCATCATCATCATCATCATCATCATCTGTTTACCCTCCAGGTTCGGTTTTTTCCTCGGACTCAGCGAGGGATCCCACCTCTACCGCCTCAAGGGCAGTGTCGTGGAGCTTCAGACTCTTGGTCGTGGGATACAACTGGGGAGTATGACCAGTACCTCGCCCAGGCGGCCTCACCTCCTATGCTGAACAGGGGCCTTGTGGAGGGATGGGAAGATCGGATGGGATAGGCAAGGAAGAGAGAAGGAAGCGGCCGTGGCCTTAAGTTAGGTACCATCCCGGCATTCGCCTGGAGGAGAAGTGGGAAACCACGGAAAACCACTTCGAGGTTGGCTGAGTTGGGAATCGAACCCACCTCTACTCAGTTAACCTCCCGAGGCTGAGTGGACCCCGTTCCAGCCCTCGTACCACTTTTCAAATTTCGTGGCAGAGCCGGGAATCGAACCCGGACCTCCGGGGGTGGCAGCTAATCACGCTAACCACTACACCACAGAGGCGGACAATCTTTGATATACCTTAATATATACCACTTATAAGGAGTACATTCGTCACTTAGCATAATAATAAGCAATGGGATAACACGCGATTGGCCTCCGTTTATTTATCATATTAAGTACGAATAATTTAAGACCTCCTCCAAATAAGGTAGCAACACATATTTCAAAAGTGAGGTTTCAGTGGAAAATGGGGTGTATCATCACGCTTCTGTGCTGTGGTGTCATCTTATGTCTTACATTTGAACTTCAAGCTGGTTTACAGCCAGCAGGACTTTGCTCTCCCTGGTGTAAGGATGCAACATCAGTCGAGATGATTGACAGAGCCCGTGTTGGTTCATCACCAGGCGTAATAGGCCATTTATATACCGGCAGCTACACCCGCCCCGTAACTTCAATTGTCTAAAATGTAAAATTTCTAACTTCTAACGTAAATTTCAAAATCAGTCAAAGGAAATTAAATGTAATGAGGGAATAGAGAGTGTGTTACCCTCTCGGGTTACCTATCAACTTGATTTTGAGGTGACTATGACTTTGTAACCGTTTCTGTTTGTAACCTGGAAACCTAAATGTTTTCTCCATCTAGTCACCTCTGTAACTTAGGGCCATAAGCCCAAGTAGGGTTTTAAGCTTTTCATTGCAAATTTCAAGGAGCGCACGTGTTCGCTTCCTCACAATTTTGATTCTTATGACAGTACATTTAACCTATTGTTTTTCACAAAGGCCTGCTAGAATGGGTTTTCAATACCCCTGTAAAATTCGATTTAGTTCATTTTATGTGCATACAAGACAGTAAATGCTGCTAGAAAGTGCAAAATGTAGATTGCGCCTTTGATAGGCCTGGACGTTAAGTGTAAATTTTACAGAGCATAGATGCTCTTTCTATTGTGTTAATGTAAGGTTGAACGGTACTTTTGGAAGGCTGGTGTGGTATCATGTTTGGAGAGTACTCCCCTAGATAATTTTGTGGAGCAAAAGGTGCTCTTGGAAGATTGTATATTTTGAATACTCTGTCTGCTTGTGATGTAAAAGAAATTGGGAGATCCATCTCCTTAATTATGGAGTGAATGGAGCAGTAGTGCTCAAGTCATATTTGTAAATTGGGAGCCTTAATCTCAGATTTTTAATTGGAAAATTGTTGATTATTCTGCTTTTTTCTACTTTGCACATAAATTAACGAGCTAGTTCTGTAACTGGAATCTTGTTTTCGCTTAGCGAATTGGTTGTTAAAAGTTAACATCTGAAAAGGGACAAGAAAAGTAGCAGAGAAGGGAAATATGGCTCTAATTTTAACATTTTAAATTAACCTTCTGATTGTCTTATATCGACCCATTCATGCCCGCTCCTTCATTCACCTCTGTCCACCACAAAAACAAGGTAAGAATTTAAATAAAGACCATACCATACACGAAATCACATCCATACTTCGAAATAATTTCTTGACATTTTTATGGTTATAGTTGTTATATTTTATTATTATCCTAATGTTATTTGCTATCATTTTTTGCTCCAAGTGCATGTAGAGGATTTCTCTTCTGTTACATACAAATGTAAGGCATACCTCCAGATTATTTTCCACTGTATCGCTTCCAATTCATTATTTTTAAATCCTTAAGTTATAACAATAAAGTATTGTTTTTAATAGATGAAACCATTTTTTCACTTACATATGCAATTGGTGCAAGTAGTTTCTACCATGACATAAAACCCAAAAGTAATTTTCTTCTCTTCGAATAGTTACTGATTCGTTGGTTTCATCCGGAAAAGTCTGCAATTTAGCAATGATACGAAATTGACGTATATTGCTTGCTATAATAACAATTTTAGTGACTTTAGTGGGTTATTATTTACAGATTTATTTGAAACGTGAATATTATTGTGATGCCTGGGACATAAGAATTCAGCTAACAACTAAACTTTCCTATATCTCTCACTATATCACAAGTATCATATTGATAAACCGACATCGACAGCTGCAGTCGCGTAAGTGCGGTCGGTATCCAGTATCCGGGAGATAGTAGGTTCGAACCCCACTGTCGGCAGCCCTGAAGTGGTTTTCCGTGGTTTCCCATTTTCACTCCAGGCTGTACCTTAACTAAGGCCACGATAGCTTCCTTCACATTCGTAGCCCTTTCCTATCCCATCGTCTCCATAGGGCCCTTTTCTGTCGGTTCGACGTAAAGAAAGTTGTAAAACAGAAAACACAAAAAGAATACCCTCCCTTATATTATTATTATTATTATTATTATTATTATTATTATTATTATTATTATTATTATTATTATTATTATTATTATTATTATCCTTCTAATACGACCACATTGATGCGCTGGATTTGCCACTTAAGTGAGTTTCTGCATGTGAATTTGCTTTCGCATTTTATCAGTAAGTTCGATATTACCGAAGCGACAGTTGTTTGTGAGAACAAGTCTCAATTAGACTCCAAGGTCTGAAATGGCTACTGGTGCCAGTGCTTGATTCAGCTATTCTGCCACAGCTGTGCTGTAGTATGCGTGTTCTTCATCGTGTGCTTTATTTATTATGTTTTATGTTCATTTTTATCAACATGTTTTTTCTTATTTTTATTATTATAGCTCGTAAAAGCCTGTCTGGTGGCCATGATCGTTAAGGCGCTGAAGTCTAAACGGTCTGACACCGAGGTTAGCCGGTTCGGGTCCCGTTGGTCGAAAAAATTTCACCATCAGAATGTTGTCCGGCAGGGTAGGGAAGGTGGTGGTATACAATTTCTAATCACTAGATTGCGTACCAAAAAGCCTGGATTAAATTCCAAACATCTCCACAGTGCTCGTATGAAGTGAGGGCATATGACGCTGTTGGTGGTGATTCGTCCGTCGGATGGGGACGTTAAGCCTTGAGCAGACCCCTTGGTGCTATTCGACAGGAGTAGGCTATGTGCCGGCACCGTGTTTCTCTCTCTCTCTCTCTCTCTCTCTCTCTCTCTCTCTACTATCATATATCACGCCATTAATTTCATCTCATTAACTCCTCTGACGAGGTTGACGTCAGGAAGGGCATGCGGTCATAAAACCCGCCACTACAGATTCATCTCACCTCATACCCGATCCCGTAAGGAGTGGACAAACAAACATTATTATAGCTCGTAAAAACGTAAGGGAATAACCCTAAGATGTTATTGACTTCAGAAGACGGCGAGTTGTTTGCATTTCGTTCTACAGGAGTTCCTCAGTGTGCCAAAAGCCAACGATATGAAACGGTCTTATTCAAACATCCTCAAATGCCGGTATACCTCTCTGAGATCGAACTCACTACCTTGAGAACCGAACGACCAAGACTGACCTACAATATAGTAAATAAATGATGATCAAATATGTCTGTCTTTTTCTCTAGGATAACAATGTTACCAACTCCAAATAGCATTCGTTTGGCCTAGAACTGATGATATTACTGAGCAGGTCGGCTACGAAGCGCATGTTTGAAAGGTGGTGGGCTAGAAACGTTACATCGAAGTTCTGCATCAAAAATCATCGATGGCTTATCTGCTTAATTCAATGTAAAATGGATTGTAGATAGAATCTTAGTTTCTCCACTAACGTGATGTTAATACTACCTGTCACTTTGTTCTAATTCCTAATTAATGTCCAATTAATGCCACTGAAATCGGAGGTATAAGGAAGCTGGAGTTTGAAATGCAACCTGGAACAAAGCAGAACACTTTGATCAATTCATATCTTGTTGTCTGATAAAATAACTCGGATTTTAAACAACTTTAATTTTAACAACATTTTATAGTGTTCTGTGAAAATAATCAGTTTTACTGCAGTAAGTCAGCACGCTCATCAGTTGAAATGGTACTCCCCACCGAGACGATGTTAAGTTTCATATCAACGATTCCAGGCATAAAATGGCTACTGGTACAAGTGCTTGATTCAGCCACTCTACCATGGTTGTTCTATAGTATGCATGTTCTTCATCCTGTGTTTTATTTATTATTATTACTTTTTTTGCTATTTGCTTTACGTCGCACAGACACAGATAGGTCTTATGGCGACGATGGGATAAGAATGGCCTAGGAATGGGAAGGAAGCGGCCGTGCCCTTAATTAAGGTACAGCTCCAGCATTTGCCTGGTGTGAAAATGGGAAATACGGAAAACCATCAGGGCTACCGACAGTGAGGTTCGAACCCACTATCTCCCGGATGCGAGCTCACAGCGTCGCGTCCCCAACCGCACGGAGAAGTCGCCAGGTTATTATTATTATTATTATTATTATTATTATTATTATTATTATTATTATTATTATTAACATGTTTCTCCTTAGTTTTTAACTTGTTTTCCTTAATTTTATTTTAGTCTTAGGTGTTACATAAGTTGGATTTTGTAGAATGATAATTTATGGTTGTGGTAGGTTCTTGGATTACTTCTGAGAGTCACTTAGTGGTGATAGTCCGAGACCAGCCTAAGGCTGTTGTTTTCATTGAGCATACCTTTTTAAATTGATTGTGCACATATTGTTACTTTCAAAAAAACATTTTGCTATTTGAACTACTTGATGGGAAATTGTGCGATAATTATGAATCTGTTCTTAAGAAAGGTCCTTTATTTTTCGGTCAAGGAGGATTTTTGGGTCTGTGTACGTTATATGTGCACGACCGAAAGCCTCTTTTGAACAGTAACAGTGCACTAGGTTAGATATACATCTCCATTTGCTACAAACGCGTACCTGGGGTTCCTTAATCTGAAGTTAAGCTCCAAGTAGAGAAACATAATTTTATTCCATGGACTGAGAATATCATATGAACAAAATAGCATTCAGGCTTCTCAATCTCAAAGTCACTTACTTCATGCTGGAATTTAAAAGTTAAATGTTGACATTAGTTGAGAGATCAATGCGAGTCTGCCCCCTTCCTTTAATTCTTCAATATTTGAATCGAATTCCTCCCAATATGAAAACGTTATTTGAGTACTATAACAGCACTACGCCCCATTCCTATAGCCTACAAACTTCGATTACATTCGCGGTAAGTCTTATTCTTGAAGAATTTTACTAACGGATGAGAATTCTCTGACGAAATGAACGAAAGGACGGTGGTGTAGCACTTCCGTTCGTTTTATTTTTTTTTTTTTTGCTAGGGGCTTTACGTCGCACCGACACAGATAGGTCTCATGATGACGATGGGATGGGAAAGGCCTAGGAGTTGGAAGGAAGCGGCCGAGGCCTTAATTAAGGTACAGCCCCAGCATTTGCCTGGTGTGAAAATGGGAAACCACGGAAAACCATCTTCAGGGCTGCCGATAGTGGGATTCGAACCTACTATCTCCCGGATGCAAGCTCACAGCCGCGCGCCTCTCCGCGCACGACCAACTCGCCCGGTCCGTTCATTTTCATCAGCGTCCTAATTAGTTGATGGGTTCCACTCTAGAGTGGCGGTCCCTTCGACAATTTGGGCAGATAGAGGTTACTCAATTCTTTCGTTTGGACTTCTTGGCAGTCAGCTAAATGATCCTCTTTTTCTCTGTCACATGAATCCCACTGCGCACAACTTTCCACCAGGTATTTTAGTCAACAACATAAATCTCCCAGTGGACAGGTTCAATGTTAATCTGCAATAAGTTTTTCTTCCATATTTCTTTGAAGAGACTGTTTTGTCTTCCGATCGGTTTCATACCCTCGCGTACCTCATCATATAACACGGCTTTAGTATTCCTTCAGAGTCTATGCTCCTAACGTGACCCAGCCGTCTAAATCATCTATGACTGAGCAAGGCATATATACCGAAGACACCGGCTCACTGCAGGACTTCGGTGTTGGATGCCTCTCCATGAAATCTGGAGGATCCTACGAAGATAGAGGGGATAAAATCTTATGTGCCGTTTCTATAGCCTACTAAGGGTTGTCCAGATTTGTCTGCTATAAAAATGTGCGCTTATAACACAGGCGTTCTAAACTTGCGTTTTCGTGTTTATTGCCAGTAGTGTATTGTTCCATACTCTCTTACCATAATAGATGCTGTCTTTGTAATCCTATTGGTCATCTCGGTGTCCCGCTCCTACTGACTAGATCAAAGGCTTTCACCAAATCAAATAACGCGATGATGAGCAGTCTTTTGTGCTCACTACTGCTCTTGAAGCTGACGTAGTGAAAAGTTCATGTCTACTGTGGATCTGACAGCTCAAAAGCCACATTGCGACTCTGGGTGGACTTGACCGGTGCATTAAGACGATTCTCACTAAGGCTTCCCAACTATGCTTAAAAGTGAGATGATGTCATGGCAGTTGTTACAATAGCTCCTCCGAATCTTTTGCTTGTAAATAATAAGTCTTAGCGTCACGCATGTTCCGTGAAATACATCCTTCTCCTCAACACAAGGAAAGGACTGTGTGCAGATATGAAAGGAAAGTGGGCTTACCCCTCTTCATAACATCAGCAGGGGATTCAGTCACCTCCTGGGGCTTTCTCACTCACCAGAGATTCAATAGCTCTATTGAGCTAGTCCATGTCGGGTGGTGTGTCCAGATTCACCACGACTAGCATTTGTGGAATGGATTCTTTAGTAAATGCACTCTCCGTGGCATATAGTTCACGATAATGCTACCTCTAGTGGCCCATCTGCTTTTCTTGACTACCAATGACCTTCTTGATTCCTTCATACCGTGTTCTGGTATCTACACGATCTGCAGGTTTCTGTATCCTTTTCCAATGGTTTATCCACTAGTTGTTCGGGTATCAACAGGCAGTCACCTGTACTATATTCTTTACAACACTGAAGGTATTTGGGTATTTGGTGTTTAGATAGCGCTTGTATGCAAGTATGGATTTTCACTTGGTCCCACCTATTGGCTATACCTTTTCCAATTGGACATCGTACTAATCACGGTTTCTGAACTCCATCTTCCTAGAAACTGACGTTTCCGAGTTGCAGATGGAATCATGTAGTTAGGTAGACCTGCCATCTATATTTCTTTCAATTTGCATAGGAAATACTAGAAAACGTACAAGATTGTTAGCAAGCTTCTGCACTCGCTCTGATTTAGATAGAGAGGAAGTGTTGATCGGAGGGTTGCTGGGTTTTGGTATGGCTTTCTAGGGATAAGCTAATACTGGCAGCCAGAAAGTAGTCTGTGTTGCAGTTTGCACTGTGATAATTGCAAATCAGCTGGACGTCCTTCAAATCTCCACGCTTAGTTATGACTGGGTCCAGATTATGCCACTTATATATATATATATATATATATATATATATATATATATATATATATATATATATATATATATATATATATCGTATGGCTTTACAAGTACACAAAAAAAGATATATCAAATGGAAATGTCCAAATTTGACAACCAGTCCAAAGCACTCGGAGTCACTTGATGTAGAAGCCTCAGATCACCGTTAAATGCTCGAAGTGGGCACTCCTTAACGATGTGTTCCATTGTCTGCTCCTCCGCTCCACAATCGCAGTCAGCAGACGAACAGAAACCCCATTTCTTCAACATGTAGCCACACCTCCCTTGACCCGTCCTAATTCGGTTCAGCTTCGACCAGGGTTGACGTGGCAGTTGGAATCCTTCAACCTTCTTTGTTGGATCTTGAACCAAGTGAGCGTTGTTGGGTGGATGTTCATGCCAACGCTGTCGCCACTCAGAGGTCATGTCGAAAGAACTGATACTTTTAAAATCAGTCCAGGGTGGTTTGCGTGATTTCAGACGAGTTGTTGGTGGGTGTTGTAGGGTATCGTACAAGGGAGAGTTCTTATGAGAAGAGATCTTCTTGAGCAAGTTTACCCTAGCTGCTTTCCTCCTTAGATCTGGCGGGGCAATATTAGCTAAGACAGGTAACCACTGAATGGGAGTAGATCTGACAGTACCAGTGATCACTCTCATGGCTTCATTAAGCTGGACATCAATCTTTGTTGTGTGAATGCTGTTTTGCCATACAGGAGCACAGTATTCACCAGCAGAATACACAAGAGCGAGTGCAGCAGTGTGTAGGGTACTGGCGTCCGCACCCCAGCTACTTCCGGCAATCTTGCGGAGTAGATTCACTCTGGAGCCAAGTTTCTTAGATAACGTGATGCACTGTTGTTTGAATGTCAAGGACCGATCCAGAGTGATTCCTAGATATTTGGAATTGTAGTTATGCGGTACTTCGGTTCCGTCGAAAGTCACATGTAGCTTCCTATGGGCTTCCTTATTATTTAGATGGAATGCAGTAACCTCAGTTTTATTTGGGTTAGGTTGAAGTCTCCATTTATGGAAGTAGTCATTCAATTTCGTCAGATCACTTGTCAGTACATTCTCACAGTGCATAAGACCTTTACTCTGGAAGACTAACGCTAGGTCATCTGCATACTGGATTTTCAATGAGTCATTGTCTGGCATATCATGAATATACAAGTTAAACAGAATGGGGGCCAGAACTGATCCTCGCTTAAGTGCGGCCAGTATCCAGTATTCGGGAGATAGTGGGTTCGAACCCCACTGTCGGCAGCCCTGAAGATGGTTTTCCGTGGTTTCCCATTTTCACACCAGGCAAATGCTGGGGCTGTACCTTAATTAAGGCCACGGCCCCTTTCTTCCCACTCCTAGCCCTTCCCTATCCCATCGTCGCCATAAGACCTATCTGTGTCGATGCGACGTAAATCAAGTAGTAGCAGAACTGATCCCTGAGGTTCAGAGTCCTCCATCTGCTAGATTGTCCGTTCAGAAACACCTTAAAGCGTCTGTCAGAGATCATGTTGTTCACTAGAAACGCCAGCTTTTGACACTGGTGGGAACGGATATGTCTCCACGAGACTTTGTGAAGATCCTTCAACTGGAAATATGTGTTTGTGATAAACAAGCAATGATAGTAGCACAGTCATAAAAGTTAACATCCGTTATCTTTCAGTTTTCTTCTTCCACGATGATCTATGCTTGTCGGCAAGTTCAAGTCACCAAAGATGGGCAAAGTTTCAGAGACAGATATTTTGGAAACTTCATCACATAAAAAGGTATTTCTCTTCTGATCTGGATATGATAGTGGGGGCGCTGATGGTGAGGGTATTAACGGGATCAAACCAGTGAGACATCCGTAAGGAGATGATTTGCTCTCTCCTTCCGGATGTAGGGGTGACGGTAGCGACGAGACTGTTTTTCTCTGAAAATCTATTGCTTCTTTGGCTGGTCCAGAGGCTGCTCTTCACAAAAAGACGTGTAATTAACCTCTCTTCTCTCTTATGCAGCCAGTATCTCCATATGTAGTCTCTAGTAGACATTCTATATCCACATTCACTCAACAGAATTCCCTACCAAAGTTTCTGTAGTTAGTTGACTGTAATGTCTTGAACATTAATATCCATTAAGTAGTGTACTCATAACTACATCAATTTTGTTACTCATTTAATGGTAAACAAATTACATTCTACCGTGCTAGTAATACTGATTTACCATAATCATAAGAAGAATATTCTGGAATTAATGAAGAAATCTGAGCCAAACGGACAACTAAACATATAAGTAAGTATAAAAATTAATGTAAATAAAAACTTACGTTAACGTGTATATGTATATATAATTCCTTGGGACAGAATACAAATTAATGAAAATACAATAATGTGTTTACATACATCTATAATTCCTCGCTGCTCATTCTTTCTCTCAGTCAACCAGTTGACTAACCATGAATCAATAATTCTAACAATCCATTCATTTACTCATCCATTTGCTCAAATACATCCTCTCGCTAAAATTGCTCTAGCAGTCATCTTCATCAAGTGTACTAAGCATCTCAGAGTACAGTTAATGACAAGTGAGATTAAACTCCACTCTCAGTCATCCTAAGATTGGATTTCCCTGATTCTGTTATTGGAATTCAAACATTCATATATTACGGAATGGTATGTAACATGGAAACCAGACTCCTTCCTTCCAATTCATACCTACAATGAATTCCACACAGTATGACTGATATTCACGTTATTAGATACTTCTCATAATCACTAGGTACACGACACACTGTTGACCAGAAAGTCTGGACACCTTGCATTAAATAACAATAATTTAATCATTATAGGGGCCAAATTAATATACAAATAACTTCAAATTTTACGAATATACCAAAAAAATGTTTAAGCGGAAATACAGTGAGAATCTACTTAGCTTTCTATGTAGTGGTAAATTGTTCGGCTCCGTGGCTAATTGATTAGCGTGCTGGCTTTTGGTCACAGGGGCCCTGGGTTCGATTCCCGGCAGGGTCGGGTATTTTAACCATCATTGGTTAATTTCGCTGGAACGTCGGCTGGGTGTATATGTCGTCTTCATCATCATTTCATCCTCATAACGGCGCGCAGGTCGCCCACGGGAGTCAAATGAAAAGACCTGCACCTGGCGAGCTGAACTTCTCCTCGGACACTCCCGCCACTAAAAGCCATACGCCATTTCATTTTTCATTATTCTTTTCATTGTTCTGATTGCCCGAAAGGAATGTGGGAATGATGTGCTATGTTCCTCTTATGGAATTAAACCTGTTTTCTCAGACAGGTTGTCAAAATACATCTTCTTTAGCGCGCAAGTTCGTTTGCCGCTCAACTTGCAATTATCTGCAGAACTGGTTTACTTAATATCAGAGCATCACCCTCTCGGCCAGTCACCTGCTCCAGAACTTTATGATATGGCGTGTACAGTCTATACTTATTTGCATAAAAACCTGTAACTAAGATTGTTGGATAGGTACTGAAGTTCTCAGGGTATATATAAAGACAAACAGGACTCATTTAGTATGGTTGTCTACCTTGACAGTTCTGCTTATCGACATATGCTCCATTCTAGGACTAGGAGAATTGGTTCTAAACCCCTTACAACTGCGCTAACCTGAAAGTGGCCTGCCATTGTCCTTATCAAATTCACACCAATCGGATTAAAGTAATTTATTTGGAATGAAGCACTTACCATTGGAAGAAATTTACGTTTTCAGGGCTGTTTGGAAATAATGTCCAAATACACACCGTGAGAAATACTTGTTGAAGTTCACTACATTAGGCACTCTTCGCGGCATACGAATTGTTGATGTTAATGTCATCGAGGATTCTGAAGGGTTTTGAGCAACATTTCGGGACAGTGCGATTTACGGGTAATTTTGTGATATGATTTTAAACTTGGGCATACTCAGAGTTTCCATTTCCAACCATCCACAGTAAGCAGGGAAAGTAAAGAAGTAATAGAACATTAAATGGTGTGGCAAATACTGATGAAACATCACAAGAGGCATAGTGTGGACTTCTGAAATAGCCTGTTGAGTCCTCACCAGAATGAGCTTCTACTCGACAGTGTTCTGATTGTCCATTCAATTTATTTTGCTTCTCGTAAAACAGTTATCACAGATGCTTTCTGTGAGGAATTAAAAAACTCCGGATGTTCAGTGAATGGTAGCCATATTTGGTCGATAGATTCTGTTCTTTGTGAAGAACTCCACGAGGTAAGCTTCACGAGGCAAAATTTGAGTGACCTGAAGTATGAATTTCTTAGCACTCTTCATCTTATTCTGACTTAACATCAAAAGATTCCCGTATGTTTATGTATCCTCGGAAAGATGAGTCGAAAATAGCAATATTAGGCCTATTCGGAAGGTCCATCCGGGAGATCATTAGTTTTGCTCTATTTATTCATTTATCATATTAGAAATATCATTTATACAGTTCAATTATGCATACCAAACTACATAACAAACTATATCACAGATAAAAATCAAGCACTTTCACACCAATTTCGATCAAAACCTAACAACATCAAGTGCATTCCGTGTTGCATGAAAAAAATCATCTTCAGTGCAGGAAGATGGATACAATGAACACTGGAACATATGCTGCATAATTTGGTTTTCGCTACAATCACAGAAGTGTCCTCGGTCTGTTCAAGGACTTTCAGACAGACCAATCTTTATGAAATCCAGGTGGCAAACGTTCTGCAACAGTCATCTCTCCTGGGATGACGGGGACCTTTGTTTTCCAAAGCTGTACCCTTGCAGTGTCAGCTTATCCAGTTAATTGCTCAGACGTTCGGAGGAAACGTTTTCTTGACTTCAGCCTCTGGGCTGGAAGTGTTTTACTTTATTACAATCATAGGGACGTGGGAATTTAGTGAGAAGAATGCATGACAAACATTTATCCAAATTGACTTTTTGGTCATTTTGACATAAGTATGTCTTATGATTGGGGCTCATCTTAAATTAGCAATACGAAATGTGTAACGCGATGTTACCTAGCAACCGTGCATGCTGTGATGTGAAGTATTGATGGATGGCCATGACAGGCTCTTTTTTCTAAAATGCCTCATCTCATCTTACTGTAGAGAAATGATTATTTCATTCGTAGTAATTTCATAGGCCCCGAGTCAGTTTCCCTCTTTCGATGCACTGAATCATATACATGTCGATTCAAATTCCATTCAGATACCTCTGGAAACGGATTCGTTAGATGCTAATTATTCGTTATCAATATGAGTTTCATTTGCTGAAAGACATATTTAACATCATTTGATTTTCCCAAAAGAAAATTTGACACCATTTTTATACTACAATGCTGTCCGCTTACGTATCGATACGTGTTTTCGAGCACGGTTCTCTGCAGCCGATCACGTATGAATACGTGTTGGTGCAGCTCTGATGTCATTTGACGGTTAATGAGGAACCGCTTGTAGATTATCGTTGATGTACCTAAACGGTAGAAAATCTACGCTTCTTTTAGTACTGGTTTTCCCCGTTTTAGTGCGTCAGTGGTATTTTTTCTGCCTTCGAATATCTCCCGTGTATCCATCAATGTTAGTAAACAAAAATGGCAGCGCCGGTAAACACTGGACTGATTCCCGGTGATATTATACGTGAATTATACGCTGTTAATTTGTCAGATGTTCTCAGTGAGTGTGAGGAGAGTGAAGATTAATTGTCTAATGATAATTCTAGTGCTAGTGTCGTGCATTTATGTGGAAGTGATGCTGTGAATTACATATTTATTGCACCATGCGAGCAGTCACTCTCTTTGGTCAGAACAACAACCTGTTGCTTCAGATAGTGAAAATTATCTAGATATAAGTACTGTAATGTCATCCCAATTTCTGACACTGAGTGATCTGAACAGGGTATTATACCGGTTTTGGAGCCTTTCTCGGGGATGCCTGACGTTAAAATTTTGCAGAGTGAAACTGAAAATATCGGTTGTGTGGTCAAGTTGATCATTGGTGAAGATTTGTTGGAGTATACGGTAGGGGAATCAAACAGATATCATTACCAGAATGAACCGAAATATACAATTTCACCAAAAAATTTAAAGTGCACAGATTTAACTGTTAATGAACTCAAAATTATTAATTTATGATACCTTGCAACAACACCATGTCTCTGCCAAGATCTTCCGGCCACAGGGGCCAGTTACAGGTCAGATGGGCCGGACAGCAATGTGGGTAGTTCCAGCGAACAGTCAAGGAGAAGGAAGAGCTCACGGTTATAATCACAATTAGTGGCGCTCATCAGCCGGGTGTGAACGTGCTTCTTTACTTGCGAGTGAAGCAATATCACTTGGCCGGCATTGAGGAACGCACGCTGCCTGTAGACCAGACAGACAGGTGTGTGAGTGATCTTAATGAGCTAATCTTCATAATAAATTAAAACAATTGTTATTATTTTCTTTACCGGTTGACAGGTTAGATTTTATATTACATTCCGTTGATATAATTTTATGTCATAATTTTTTATATGCCTCTTCCACTGAATGTGCATTATTTTTATATCATACATACATACATACATACATCCATACATACATACATACATACATACATACATACATACATACATACATACATACATACATACATTCACACATACATACATACATACATACATACATACATACATACATACATACATACATACATACATACATACATACATACATACATACATACATACATACATACATACATACATACAGTACCTATTCACTATAGACTGTTCAGCCATTCAGTATGCAAGTCTCTGTGAATGAATTAAGTGCCTCCGCAATGATCTATTTAAGAAGGCTCTGTGGTCTCCCCTAGTGCTACATATGTTTGTTTTTTCCAACCCTTGTCCCGTTTCTCTACGGGGTCGGGTATGAGGTGAGATGAATCTGTCGTCGCGGTTTTTTATGATCGGATGCCCTTCCTGACGTCAACCTCATCAGAGGAGTTAATGAGATGAAATAGGATACTAGGAAGGGAGAGGGTGAAACCCGGTGCCGACACGTAGCCTACTCCTGTCGAATAGCACCAAGGCTTAACGTCTCCATCCGACGGAAGAATCACCATCAACAGCGTCATACGCCCTCACTCCATGTGAGCACTGCGGAGAGGTTTGGAATTTAATCCAGGCTTTTGGCACGCAATCTAGTGATTAGAAATTGTGTGCCACCACCTCCCCTACCCTTTTTTCGAATAACGGCACTTGAACCAGCTAACCACGGTGTCAGACCGTTTGGACTCCAATTCCTTAACGATCTCATCCCCTAGTGCTACATATATTTATTACCTTGAAATCATAAAAACTAAGTCTAACCACCGCCGCTGCACTGGTCATAAATGTTTACTGTATACGAAATGGTAACATAAATCTAATAAGTAACTATAAATATATTTGGTGAACATTGGTAAATACTGGTAATACTGTAAGAATTCTGATTACTGTCATGGAATCAAGTACTTTCCCCACACATTGACTGAATCAATACATACTATAACGTTGTTCGCATTATGCTACAGTGCCACTGAAACGAGGCAATATTTAGAGAATTTATCAGGATAGGATCCCATTTATTAATTATGCTTGTGAAGCTTACCATTAGTAAACGGGTGCGCCTACATTTTTGTATTTCACTCTTCATTCTTGAAATTGCAATAGCAGAGGCAAACGTTCTTGTGGCAACGTGAAAATGTATGTACGAGAGAAGCTGGACGCGATGTGCTGGCCTCCCTCATTTTCTGCCCCCGTGCTCGTCGGTTCTTGTGGCGACGTGGAAATTCAACGAAATTTACAAGCTGTCAGTTTAAAATGCGTTAAATGAGAATGCCTCCACACTGTAGTTGAGTCCATACTTCATTAATACCTTATCCTGCTTCTAACGGCTTTTTTTTCATCTGCTATCAGAAAGACTTAACCCAGTTGTGTTAAAGAATTGCGTTGTGTTGAGGAGTATATTTGAGTGTAGCCGTTCAGAAAATTATATATTTTAATTATAATACTTAAATATAATAGAAGTTAGAGGAGTATTAATAACGCGTTATCCGAGTTTACATATTTGAAACAAGTTGTTGAGATTCTGTCGTGTTTAGACTCAAGTCGCCTCTACCTGGAATCTTTCGCAGTAGTTTTTCTTGACACACGTGAAGTTATGGTCAAACAACGTTATGACTCTCGTTAATATATCCAGGGAATCTATGCACCCATAACCACATTAATAGTTTAGCCCATTTACGTTGTATCAAAATTTGCTAGCGAGATCGCACCCTGCTCTGTGAGTGACATACGTATGGGGGGAGGGGAGTTATAAACTTAGAACGTCTGCATGTAATTGATACAACATATGAAGAGGATTTACTTACGAAAGGACACGCTTCTGAATCCAGTACTGCTACTGCCTGTAGGAATCTAGGAAAATTTGACTAGACCACATAAACTATCATATTGAGCAATATTAATCTTAATATCAAATTATTTAATTCGAAGTGATTCCCTCTGATTGGACTGTTTCTACAAAATTTCAACATATTCCAGAACATATAACATACATGTATATATAATGTATTATTGAAGGAAATAGGCGAGATGGCCGTATGTAATTTTCAGCTGCGCAATCTTGTTCGACCAAGCAAGTGAAGGATCGATCAGCGTTTGGAAGCGATCACGTGCAAGTGAACAGTTGCTGAGTTTCAAGGTGGTGAATTACGTGGAGTAGGCAGTAAATGTACACCCCTTCGAGTTTAGGGCTAAGTCTGAACCGATCGTCATTTGTCTCTCCTGGACCTAACAACTTACTCCGCTCACGAATAACCTTTTCCAGAGAGTACTTTGTCTGACGCCGGATTTAAAAGAGTTCCGAGATCTCACCCATAAATATCACCTCTGACACTGTGTTCATGAGAGTCTGATCAGGTTTATGGGCATATCATTCACCGTACATTCCTCTTGAATATTCTTTAATAACTTCCGGTCTATGGAGTCGTATGATTTCTTAAAAGCAATAAACATGACCTCGTAAATACCTATCTTCTTCTACCGGATGATGTTCTTCAGGTTGAAAATCTGTTCTGGGCAAGAACGGCCTTTTCGGAAACCAGCCTGATACTCTTCGATCTGTTGGTCAAATGTTCTCTTCTGGAGCGTTTAGGAGAGTTTTTTGTACGGAACACATACTATAGAGATTCCCTTATAGTTGATGATATCCCTCTTGTCAACTTCTTTGTGTAGAAGATGGAGTAGTGTTTTTGCCATTCTATTGGTATCCTCCTTTTCTCCGGATCTCCTCGAAGAGCTCGACTAGTATATCCATAGTTTCATTTCACCTCCACAAGTAGTTCCGACACAATTGGATCCTCTCTGGCTGCATTATTATTATTAGAGTAGAACTTGGTTGATTTGAACATGAAGGGACAGAACAGATTTAACCACGAATTGGAATTCAATAATATCATGAACCGTACTTATCCGAATTTCGAATTTAGAACGATCCCTACATTAATTCATAGGTTCGTCGAGTTTCAGTTACAGGAAAATATGGCTAAAAAACTAACAGACCATGAAACTGTACATGGTATTTTTTCGTAAAATCTCTTCAAATTTTACACATAATTCATGAAATCATAAACATTATTAATCATTCACTTCCTATTTAAAAATCTGGTAACTTGGAATTTCTTCCTTTGAATTTATTTGCATGATGAGTGTAAAGTTCTCAAGTTAGTTTATTGACTGAAATACATAATCACTTCAAGTTTCTTGTCGCTCAGTAGGAAAGCCGTTTTTAATTGACGGATATTTTACCAAGTATCCCTATGCTCCACCTTCCAAGCCTTCAGTAGCCAGTGGAATAACTCATTTCATCTGCTGACAGGTGTCAGTCGACTCCACGTGGAGTTCTGTGTTTAGGCCTAATGGGCAGAATTCCCCGGTTACTGAAACCCAAAGTTTGCCTCCTAGAAGGCTGCAAGGAACATACCCTCTAGCGGCTAATATCATGAACCTCTTTTCAGCTCTGCCAACAACTATACTTCTGTCTCCAGCACCAGTGCGATTCTACACCACCTTTTCCTTCCACCCAGGCAGCGTTCCATCATTTTTATATTATACAATCACTATTTGAAAATATGAGAATTATAATATAGTATTTTACTTCGAAGTAAACACGAATATTTAACATTTTGTTTGATTAGGTATGTGAAAGGACCTCAAGATAAGTTGGAGTTATTCACGAATTCGAGTTAAAACTTTCAAATTAACTTTTTCTACAGATGTATTGTTTTTATTGTCATCGGTTGTGTATTTGACTTATTTCATACCAATTTATTGATAATTATTGACCGAGAGAGTTGACCATGCGGTTATGGGAGTGCGGCTGTTAGCTTTAACTCGGGATATAGTTGGTTCGAACCCCACTGTCGGCAGCCATGAAGATGGATTTCCGTGGTTTCCCATTTTCACACCAGACAAATGCTGGAGCTGTACCTTAATTAAGGCCACGGCTACTTCCTTCCTAACCTTTCCCTACCCCATCGTCTCCATAAGACCTTTCTCTGCCAGTACTACGTAAAGTAACTTGCAATAAATGAAGATAATTATTGAGTGTCTTCGTTAATGTTAGAGTGAGAGCATATACGATTCTTACTACGCGACAATACACTTGAAAGTGTAAGACACGATGTGCTCCCAACTTAAAGCCGCTTGATGGGGAGGGTGTTGCTCTCACTTCATCATCTCCGTATTCTCATCTGATATAGAAATTGTGCATCAGGATTCCAGCCTAAACTGTTATGACGGATAATGTTGCTATATGGCTCTCTAGATTGCTACAAAAAAGGAGACAAACACAGGGTTCCTCGAGCAATTAGGCAATCATTATTTATTTTAATGCGTAACTGAATGAAATATTACTACGCTAACTGTATAAATAGCTCTTTAACCCGGGAACGCCGGAGTTTTCAATTTTCGTTTTTTTAAATTTTTGTTTAATATTCCCAGCATTCACATATCAGAGAACATTTAAAAGTCATTTTTCTAAAAATTGAATCGTTGGTTTTTAAATGAGGGCCTGGTACCATACGGTACCGCACGGCGCTTGACATAGCTTTTGGTTGGAACATAAAAATTGTTACCTCTTTAGAATACCATGGAACTGAATGCTTAATATTGTTACAGAATATCACTTACAAATTACTGAGCAATAAACAAAAGAAGAAACGGTGTTTATAGGTTTATTTGTGATATCCCTTTGGAATTCCGAAATATAACATTAGCTCAGACGTGACATATCTTTAGGAAATACGAGTAATATTACTTCAGCTTTTCTTATTTAGTCACCTATTTCCACTCTTTACTAGTTTAGAATGGCAAAATGCTGTTTACACAAACGCCCACACTACACGTGACGCATTCTGTGCGGCCGCGGAATTCGCATTCGTTCGCCTCACAGCTCCTGCTTTGGTTTGTCGGAGCGATATAGTGATGTACGCCATTGAATCTCAAGGTGTCAGATACACTAAGAAGTGTAAACAACTGCATTTATTTACCTTAAAATACCACCCATATATATATGTCGTAATAAATATTTTGCACCTACCCTTTTCTGATTGTGGTACTTACACATAGCCACTTAGAAGGAAAATGCCGATGAAATTTTCATTTCTTCGGGGTTATTTTTCGTTTGTAAAAAACATATACCGGTAGTTGTTGACTTCAGAGCACAAGAAATTCATAATTTCATCGTAAAGAAAACCCTCATATTTCGGTCGGCATCATATATCGAAAAGTGGAAAATTTCGCACTAGGGAATTGGAGTGAAATTGGGCCATACGCCATCCAGGTACCTGGTGGATGAGGTGATGATTTCGCTCTCTTCCCGGGCCATGAATCATTGTCGGACATGGATTATCTACTCCTGTGCGGAATTTGTTGCTTTAGCACTATTTCTGCTGGTACCCGTGATTGACCTCCCGTAAGGTTATCTGCGAGACCCCCTTCATCTTCCTCGGATAATACCTTAGATTCCAGTGGTTCAGTATGTCATGCCGTTTAATTTTTAAAAGTAAAATATACAATTATAGAGTTTTATGACACACATAAATCATTATTTGCAACTACAGTATGAATTGTTACCCTTAGAAGTAAGGAGGAGAAAGTAAACAGAGAGGCATGGTAAGCGCCGTGCGGTACCATACGGTACCAACGGAATAATTTGTATCATAACAGCTGACACAGGAATGCTGACCAATTGCTTGTTATTTCAATTCATGGACTTATATTTCAAGACAATAAATCACATGATACAAAATCGTATTGTCAATATTTATAAACAAGGTAAAGCAACTTACTTTAGACAGGTAGTAATTTTTATTCCTCTCGACACGATCTCAAATTACAAGCAGTTGTTGCCGCAAACAAATACTCAAATAAAACCTTTTGTTGATTTTAGGCATTGTAGAGAGTATCTCCTTGACAATGTAAAGCGAAGTTGCCAGATTTATGGCGCGAGTAAGGATCAGTATGAGAAAATCAAAAGTAAGGCGCACTGGTACTATACGGTACCGCACGGCGTTGCCGGGTAATGGATAAAATATAATTCTACATCCTAATTTGGGACACAGAAATTGTGATGTGCCGATTGTGAAGAGAAGGTGGAAAAAAATCGCAAATGATAAATAATATCGTTAATAATTTTGTTCCTTTTACGTATAAAGGATGGCAAGTGACAGTTAGGTCAATTAACCATGGGAGGGCCCATAATAAGATGAAAGTTTTTATCTGTAGATGCGTGATGATGATCAAGAGTAAGATTATTGAGAATTAATAGATAATTTAAATGCCAAATGAGGTAATTGATCGCTAGGGCACGACGATGTAGCAATAAAGTATTTATTAAAGGAATTCGTATTTCCTCAAATGCGATATAAGAATGTTAAAATATGAAAATAACCTCTAAAACAAGAGCAAAACTTAAGACATTTCACCATTCCTGGAGTCAAACCCCACCTCTTAAGACTAAAATATAGGCTGTTGTATAGCTTGCTAAGGCTAGGAAAGTGTAGACTAAAGCAACTGAACCGAATTAAGGGAAATAATAAATTCAAATCAACGAAGAATACAATGTAAGGACGTTCAATATGCAGACATAATTTACTAGGATACAGGAAGATAACAATGTAATTAGCTAGTGTATACCTTGGAAGAGAACATCGTAAATTTATAGTGCATGGCACAACGGTGTAGTGACTGTAGCGAGGAAAAGTGGAAAGTAAAAGAATTCACAAAAACACAATGTTGAAAATGCAGCACATTCTAACTTCAATCCATCTTCAAATGTTATGGCGTGGTGTGAGAAACATCTTTTTGGAGCAATACAGGATCACTGGCCTAAATACGTAAATTGCAACATTACTATGGTCAACTCAAGAGCTTATGATTAAGCTATTGAAGCAATGGGACATATGGAAAAAATATGTGTAAATTGCTTAATTAGAGTGAAAACGTTTTCAAACGTTTCAGATTCAAAATTTAAAAAACTAAACCAAACCCAACCCCATGGCACTACAGCCATTGAAGGGCCTTGCCCTACCAAGTGACCGCTGCTCAGCCCGAATGCCTGCAGATTACGAGGTGTCGTGTAGTCAGCACGACGAATCCTCCCGGCCGTTATTCTTGGCTTTCTAGACCTTGGCTGCTATCTCACCGTCAGACAGCTCCTCAATTCTAATCACGTAGGCTGAGTGGACCCCGAACCAGCCCTCAGGTCCAGGTAAAAATCTCTGACCTGGCCGGGAATCGAACCCGGTGCCTCCAAGTAAAAGGCAGGAACGCTAGCCCTACACCACGGGGCCGACTTTAAAATTAGAGGTAAGAATAAATATTGCAAAGAGAATCACACTCTTTAGGAAGTAGATTGATGAATGATCTTGAGTGCGATAAGGCAGTACTGAAAATTGGTGTGGTGTTGGAGAAGGTTGTGTTTATAGACAAGGCTGGCACGCAGTGGCTGCACATATATTCATTTATTCATATATTCATGATGTAGTGTGGGTCAAGTACCCTTTACTGACTTTATTTGTAATCTCATGAATCTAAGAACAAGGAAACAGGAAACATTGCAACAACTAACAAGGTCTCTCTCTCTGGAACATGAACTTTGCAAAGTGTTTTGCGGACACTAAGAAATAAAGTGAAATTATTATTACAGAGGGTTTGTGATTTTAGACCACAAAACCTTCAAAAATGGCTTACCTGATCGTATACGAAAGATGAACGAAATGATTTGAAAATATCGCGAAAGGTTTTTATTGGATTCAATAAGCCCCCAGGATGGACTTTACAGATGGAGGGTGTCCAGCCAAGGCTTTGAGGCCATACTTCGTTCACCCCGACAGGTGTAGGTAGGATTTGGGAGGGATGCATAACACTGAGGATTATTCAGTCTATAAAAGGAATGTGTTTTAGATAAATTCCGAGAAGCGTAGAAGGCATGGCAGACAGGTAACTCTTATATCCTACATTGTCTTGAAGTTAAGACCCGTAACAACATTACAGAGAGGGATTTACAATTTTTATTATTGTAGAATGAGTCTCAAACAATCCCAATAAAGTAAAACAATTAAGCTAGGCTCTGATACCGCTGAGATTAAAACCTGGGGCAACCAAAGTACACAACCTCCAACTCTAGCCTGCTATTACGTGTTCAGAGACGAAGGTGAGCTCATTATCGCCTTTATAGATCCGAGGAAGATATGCGAGATGTTATCAAAGATCTAGCTGGGTTATAGTTTCTAAGGTTCTCATTGAAGGCTACGATATGCTCGCACACTGTAATTTTATAGTTCTACTACTTGCAGAAGGCGAATTTTATTTTTTCGGCAACTATAAGCAGTTCTTCGCTAAGGTTTTTTTCTATTGTGAATTTGTAGAGCAGCATTTTGGAACATGGAAAAGTTTGGATAATGTACAATGATCAAGATCAAAGGCATACCGATACTGAAGAAATCGAACAGGATTGCATATAGCCAGGGTACAATAAAATGCGTCATGTATTCCCCCAGAAATACAATATGGTAGAAATATGAGCATGAAGGCATGGTCAATCTAAAGCTCCGTGTTTTCGCTCATAACCTACTAGTTTATATAAAATGTCGGATATCACTAGTGCAAGAATTACCATTCACACAGACTAATACGGGGACAAAAAAGGACATAATTTTCATAAGAAGGAGTTGACTGATGTAAAAAGGAAATATTTGACGGTAACTAATTAGATTATTGGTATCATCCTACGTGTTCTATTACTTCATATTTCGTGCGGCCAGTATTCAGTATTCGGGAGGTAGTAGGTTCGGACCCCACTGTCGGCAACCGCGAAGATGGTTTTCCGTAGTTTCTAATTTTCACACCACGTAAATGCTGGAGCTGTACCTTACTTAAGAACACGGCCGATTCCTTGCGACTCATAGCCCTTTCCTGTCCCATCGTCGCCATAAGACCTATCTGTGTCCGTGCGGTGTAAAGCAACTTGAAAAAACCTTCATATTTCTTTACTTCGTACACAGATATCTTCTTAATGGTTTATTATTATGTTACAGAGAATTCATCAGGTAAGTTTATAACTGCGTGTGAAACTAATTCTCTGAAAACATTGCGTTTCGCGAATACCATTGTTCACTTCGTCAAGAGAAATCTATATATATAAAATATCTATATACTGTATATAAAATAAGAGTTTTGTCTGTACATTGCTCAGAATTTAAAAAGGATGCTAGTTAGCCTATGTATCAGCCGTGCCCACAGTAACAAGGAATGCACTTTTTAATTTTCCGTAATTTCCGTCTGTCTGTCTGTCTGTCTGTCTATCTGTCTGTATGTATGTACACGCATCACGAGAAAACGGATGAAGAGAATTTAGTGAAAATTGGTATGTGAAGTCGGAGAATAAGGAACTACAGTCTACGCTATAAATAATTTTATAAGACGCCCTAATATCACAGAGTGGAAAGAAAACTAAATGTGAAGGCCTACAATATAGAAAGCTCATAAAATGGATCAACAATAGCATTGCATTGACCATTGTTTGCAATGTGGTTTGTGTCTTCTGTTGCCACTCATTTACGTACCGAGTATTTTTTTTAATTTGCCTACCTCGCACCGATACAGACAGATCATATGGCGACGATGGGATATGAAAGAGCTAGGAGTGTGAAGAAAGTGGCCTTGGCCTTAATTAGGATACAGCCCCAGCATTTTCCTGATATGAAAATGGGAAACCACGGAATACCATCTTCAGTGCTGCCGACAGTGGGGTTCAAATTCATTGTCTCCAGAAATAATGTTTTCCAAAACTTACATACAATGCATGTCGATCTGACTGGCATGTAATTTTCAGCTTTATGTCTATCACCTTTTCCTGTGTACACAGGAGCTACTATAGCAACTCTCCATTCATTTGGTATAGTTCCTTCATGCAAACAATAATAAAATAAGTGCTTCAGATATGGTACTATATCCCAATCCATTGTCTATAGAATATCCTCAGAAATCTTCTCATTTCCAGCTACGTTTCTAGTTTTCATCTTTAGTATCTTATTGTAAATATCATTGTTATCATAGGCAAATTTTAATACTTCTTTATCATTAGTCAGAACCTCTATCTGGACATTATCCTTGTAAAAACAATATTTGCATACTGCTGAATGAATACTTTTGCCTTTTTGAAGATCCTCGCAAAGACACTCCCCTTGTTCATTAATGATTCCTGGAATATCCGTTTTGGAACCTGTTTGTGTCTTAAAGTACCTATACATACCTTCCATTTTTAACTAACATTTGTATGACTGCCAATTATGATTAGCTGACTTCTTTGATAGATTCAATTTCCTAGTAAGTTCCTTCAATTTCTCCTTACTTCTACAGGCATTCTAACTCTATTTCTTTGCAATCTGCATCTCCTTCTTAGACTCTTTATTTCTCTGTTATAATAAAGTTGTTCTTTACCATTCCTTACCACCTTTAATGGTACAAACCAGTTTTTACATTCCTCAACAATGTCTTTAATCCCATCCCAGAGTCTCTTTATATTTGTTTTTTTCGTTTTCCACCGATCACAGTTACTTTTAAGAATTTCCTGATGTCTGCATTATCAGCCATATGGTACTGCCTAATAGTAGTACTTTTAAAACCTTCCATTTTGTCACATTTACTTTTAACTACGACAAAACAGATTCATGATCACTAATACCATCTATTACTTTGGTTTCTCAATAGAGCTCATCTGGCTTCACCCGCACCACGTCCAGTATATTCTTCCCTCTAATTGGCTCCATCACTTTCTGAATCAGCTTCTCCTTCCCACATTAACTTATTTGCCATTTGTTGGTTATGTTTCCTGTCGTTCGCATTACCTTCCCAGTTGAAATTTGGTAAATTCAGATCTCCCGCTTCAATCACATTCCTTTCCATGTCATTTCCCACACAGGTGATTATCTTATGAAATAATTCTGAATCAGCGTCAGCGCTACTCTTTCCCGTACACTATAAGCACATCAAGTTGCCTATTATCTTTAAAAATGTGCCTTACACATAGAATTTCATATTTGTCATCTTTAACTTTTCCGTAGCTTAAAAATTCTTCTTTCACCAGAATTAATACTCCCCCTCCTACTATTCCTACCCTATCTCTACAATACGCTCACCAGTTCCGTGAAAAAATTTCTGCATTCATGATATCATTTCTCAGCCATGGTTCAACTCCTATTACCTGCTTGCCTTACGTCGTTGGTACCAACGTGAAACACTACCACCTTCTCGTTTCCTTCCTCCTTCTTTTCTACTTTCTCCAACCTCTGCCTGAACCTAATTCCTGGATAACACTCTACCCTCGTTCCCTTTCCTCCACAAACTTTCCTCACATGTCTAACAATGGAACCCCCATGACCAGAGCCTCAACCCTACCCACCTCATTTGATAACCTGCCCTCTTTGTTAGCCCTATCTTTCCTGACAGCTGCAGAAGCTACTTCCTCCTCCCTTTTCTCCTCCCCCATGACCCTATTCCACCTGTCTTTTCCTATCTTCTACACTACATTTCCCTTTCCTTCCTTTTCCCTTCCTCCTACTTCAACACTTGTTGCGATGAGTGTTCTGCGGGAGTGTGGCGTGTAATTTAGATTTGAATTAATAATTAATTGGTGGAATGAAAGGCTTTCCATGTTTATAAGTCCGAATACAAGTAGATACCCCCCTCTCTTGCTACAAACCTCAATCTTCACACTTCTCACATGCTTCAGACTCAACAATGAGAATTGGAAAATATATTCAAGATTGTCGAAGTCTCAGTACTTAGAATATCCTTAAGAAATTAAACTTACAAATCAACTTGTGATGTCGTAAAAGTCATTTACACTAATTCTGACCCTATCACTATTTTAAAAGAAATTTACCGAAATGTATGATCTAGAAGTTGAGACAATGATAGAAACTTCTACTGATGGTTATACCGTGCCGTTGGGGATATCGCGTGGTTATGATTATGTTTTATTTAAATGATCGACATCTTCTCATGTTCCAATTAAAACTGTCCTCTGTGTTACATAGCACCAAGGTAACAGCTACCTTAATATTATTCTGAAGCCAGTTTGTCTTAAAAACAAGTAATCCAATTCACGTTTCAAAACGTTATTATTATTATTATTATTATTATTATTATTATTATTATTATTATTATTATTATTATTATTATTATTATTATTATTATTATTATTAGCGTATTCTCCCAATAATGGACGACGTTAAGCAAACAACTCAATCAAGCTTTCTTTGGGTTCTTCTTGTTCTTCCAATAGGCTTTCATTCTCTCTGAGAAGGCTTGTTTACGTTCTTCCGACCATTTCGGTCTGCACTGCTTTTGCTTTGGTTGCTCTGATGTAACTTCCCACTTGTTGACTTTGTGTCTGAAGGTGTCTCTTTCTAAAATATCTGTTTCACACATGTTTGCGTTTTTAAGGTCCTTTCGAAGTTCGTCCAGCCAAGGTGTTGAATTCTTAAGTGAGCTAACATAATTTAATATTCTTTTTGACAGTCGATTTTCTGGTAATCTTGTGAGGTGTCCAAAGAATTTCATTCGTCTTTTCTTAATGTCAATTTCAATGTTTGAAACTTTTTCTGTTGTTTTGATTGATTGTAGCCTGTAGCCATCTTGGGTATATCTTGCTCCTAGGATTTTCCTGATGATCTTCCTCTCTTGCTTTTTTATTTCTTCTAATTCTTGTTTACTGTTAAGTGACAATGTTTCACTTGCGTAAAGGACTGTTGGTTTTATGACTGTGTTGTAATGCCGAATTTTTGTCTGTATTGACATGCATTTTTTGTTGTAGATGTCTTGAACTAACCCTAGTGCCTTCTTGACTTTTTGGAGACGGTTTTGCTGTGAGATCTTCTCAAGGCCTGTCGGTTCGATGAATTCTCCGAGGTATTTAAAGTACGAGACCCGGTCGATTTTACCGTATTTTGTTCTCAGGCTCGTGATATCTGTCTTTGAACAGAAGAATTTAGTTTTCTCAAATGAAATCTGTAGTCCCACTTTTTCTGCAGATTCCTTAAGTATCTCCAGCTGCTTGATGGCAGTCTCCTCATCCTCTGTTAAAATCGCCAGATCATCCGCAAATGCGAGGTATGGTACGTAGAGGTTGTTTTTGGGAAAGCCCAATCGGATCGGTTTCCAAGATCCACGTTTCTTGAGTTCCTTCTCCCATTCTTCCATAACCTTGTCTAGGACGACGTTGAACAGAATAGGAGAGAGTCCATCACCTTGTCTCACACCTGTTTGAATGTCGAAGGGTTCTGAAATTTCTCCCATAAATTTCACTTTAGATTTTGTGCCCGTTAGTGTTTGTTTTATGAGTTCTAGGGTTTTGGGATCTAGTCCTCTCTCTTCTAGAATTTGGAATAGTGAGTGTCTGTCTATCGAATCATATGCCTTTTTGAAATCTACAAATGTGCATACTGTAGGCTTTTGTCTGAGGGCTCGTAGTTTAAGTATGGTTTTCAGGTTGAAAATTTGTTCTGGGCATGACCTGTTTGGTCTGAATCCTGCTTGAAATTCTGATAATTTGGGTTCTAATTGTTGTTGTGTTCTATGCAAGAGACAGGCTGATAGTACACTGACTGACAGAGCAAATGCAACACCAAGAAGGAGTGGTTCGAAAGGGATGAAAGTTGGGGAAAAAACAGAGACGGCACGGACGAATAATTGATGTTTATTTCAAACCGATATGCAGGTTACACAATGCGCACGGCATCGACTCGGTAGGATGTAGGACCACCGCGAGCGGCGATGCACGCAGAAACACGTCGAGGTACAGAGTCAATAAGAGTGCGGATGGTGTCCTGAGGGATGGTTCTCCATTCTCTGTCAACCATTTGCCACAGTTGGTCGTCCGTACGAGGCTGGGGCAGAGTTTGCAAACGGCGTCCAATGACATCCCACACGTGTTCGATTGGTGAGAGATCCGGAGAGTACGCTGGCCACGGAAGCATCTGTATACCTCGTAGAGCCTGTTGGGAGATGCGAGCAGTGTGTGGGCGGGCATTATCCTGCTGAAACAGAGCATTGGGCAGCCCCTGAAGGTACGAGAGTGCCACCGGCCGCAGCACATGCTGCACGTAGCGGTGGGCATTTAACGTGCCTTGAATACGCACTAGAGGTGACGTGGAATCATACGCAATAGCGCCCCAAACCATGATGCCGCGTTGTCTAGCGGTAGGGCGCTCCACAGTTACTGCCGGATTTGACCTTTCTCCACGCCGACGCCACACTCGTCTGCGGTGACTATCACTGACAGAACAGAAGCGTGACTCATCGGAGAACACGACGTTCTGCCATTCCCTCATCCAAGTCTCTCTAGCCCGGCACCATGCCAGGCGTGCACGTCTATGCTGTGGAGTCAATGGTAGTCTTCTGAGCGGACGCCGGGAGTGCAGGCCTCCTTCAACCAATCGACGGGAAATTGTTCTGGTCGATATTGGAACAGCCAGGGTGTCTTGCACATGCTGAAGAATGGCGGTTGACGTGGCGTGCGGGGCTGCCACCGCTTGGCGGCGGATGCGCCGATCCTCGCGTGCTGACGTCACTTGGGCTGCGCCTGGACCCCTCGCACGTGCCACATGTCCCTGCGCCAACCATCTTCGCCACAGGCGCTGCACCGTGGACACATCCCTATGGGTATCGGCTGCGATTTGACGAAGCGACCAACCTGCCCTTCTCAGCCCGATCACCATACCCCTCGTAAAGTCATCTGTCTGTCTGCTGGAAATGCCTCCGTTGACGGCGGCCTGGCATTCTTAGCTATGCACGTGTCCTGTGGCACACGACAACACGTTCTACAATGACTGTCGGCTGAGAAATCACGGTACGAAGTGGGCCATTCGCCAACGCCGTGTCCCATTTATCGTTCGCTACGTGCGCAGCACAGCGGCGCATTTCACATCATGAGCATACCTCAGTGACGTCAGTCTACCCTGCAATTGGCATAAAGTTCTGACCACTCCTTCTTGGTGTTGCATTTGCTCTGTCAGTCAGTGTATTTTGTATGTGACTGATACAAGTAAGATTCCTCTGTAATTGTTTACGTCTAACTTGCTGCCTTTTTTATGTAGTGGATGGATTAGAGCAATCTTCCAGTCATCCGGGAGCTTTTCGGTTTGCCAAATGTTTTGGATTATTTGTGTAATTTCTCTGAGTGAATTTGGGCCTAAATGTTTTAGAAGTTCAGCTACAATTCCGTCTTCCCCTGATGCTTTGTTGTCTTTAAGTTTCTTGATATGTGAATAAATTTCTTCTTGAGTTGGTGGTGACGAATTTTCCGGAATGATTTCTGGCTGTACTTTCGGGAATCTCTTTTTGGGTTCTGGACAATTTAAAAGCTGTGAAAAATATGTAGCTAATTCTTGGCAGTTTTCCTTATTTGTCAAGGCTAGTTTACCATCTTGGTTCCGAAAGCAAAGGTTCTGTGGGGAATATCCTTTAATTTGGTTCGCAAAGGTCTTGTAGAAATCGTGTGTGTTGTAATTTTTGAAGTTGTCTTCAATTGCCTTCAGTTGGACATTGACGTATTTCCGTTTATTTTGTCTTAAAATCTTGGATACATGCTTGCGAACTTCGAAGAATTTCTTCTGTGTTTCTTCTGATTTGTTACAATTGTAGTTTTGAAATGCCTTTTTCCTTTCTTGTATTGCGGTCTCACATTCTTGATTCCACCAAGGATGTTTTGGTTTCTTGCGAAGAGGGATTAGGACCTTGGCCGTTTCGGTGATTTTAGTCTGGAAATTCTTCCAGCTCTCTGCAGGTAGTTTTTCCCATTCTTCTGAAATTTTGGAGTCCTTAATTTTGTGTAGATCAAATTTTGGAATCACCGATGTTTTCCTGTTGAATTTCCCTTTGGGTGTGAATTTAATTTTGATTCTGCTTAAATAATTATCCGAATCGATGTTAGCACCTCTGCGCACTTGCACATCATGAATTTCCTTTTGGTAATCATATGATATTGCCACATGATCAATCTGAAATTCTCCTAAATGATGGATAGGTGATCGCCAAGTTTTTTTCTTTTTGGGATTCTTCCGGAGTGATGTTGACATAATTTTGAGGTTATTTTGTTGGCATAACTCAATGAGGCGTGTGCCATTTTTATTGGTGAATCTGTGGGCTGGATAGTCTCCCATTGTCCTCCTGTATTTGTATTCCCTGCCAAGCTGTGCATTGAAATCACCGAGTAGAATTTTCACATCATTTTTAGGGATTTTGGCCATTTCTGTTTCAAGTTCTTCCCAGAATCTTTCTGTTTTTCAGGCTCCTTTTTATTGTCTCCATTTGTTGGTGCATGCACATTAATAAAGGTGTATTTTTTGTTTGTATGCCTGATTCTTAAGGTCATAAGCCTATTGTTGATGGGTTTCACCTCTATTACTGAATCCAAAACTTTTTTGTCTACACAGAAGGCCATTCCTAACAATGCTGCTCCTTTACCAATTTTCTTGTCTGTTCCACTTTTGAAGATCCTATAATTATTGTAATCCATCGTTTCTGAATCGGTGAAGCGTGTTTCTTGTAGGGCCAGAATTTGGATTTTCTGCTTTGTAAGTTCTGTTGTGAGATTGTGCAGTTTTCCTGTTTGAATCAGTGTCTGAATGTTGAATGTGCCAATGAAAGTGTGAGTCTTTCGTGGAAGTTTATCAGAGCTCCCCAGAATCCGAATGCTTGGTTGCCACTTTAGAGTGGGTGGATTGTCCACCTGGGGTAATTTTGTCTTTACTTGTACGAGTCATGTCTGCTTGTAAGCAATCTTTTAGCTTTCGCTAGTGGTGTAGAACCAGGGATTGTTAGTTCCTGGAGCATATTTACAGCCGCACCTCTGGTGATCAGACGCTGACCACTTGCCGCTTGCTACAAGTCAGACGCGAAGTGGATTTGATTCGGTTCTTCCGCCCTCTCTGCCATTGGGATATGTCCTCTTCTGCCGTCGAGGCCGTTGACCATTTCTCTGTTTACCTCAGTTGATCCGCGGGTGCTTATTATTATTATTATTATTATTATTATTATTATTATTATTATTATTATTATTATTATTATTAGTGGTAGTATTAGTAATATTATGAAGTACCTTGGCTGAATATCAGCGTAGTGGTCTCTGATTCCGGGGGCCATGGGTTCGATTTCCGGACGGGTCAGGGATTTTAACCGCATCTAGTTAATACCTCCTGCATGGAGGCTGAGTGATTTTCGTATTAACCCTTTAAGGACTAGTTGCCAAACGTATGGAATTGGTCCCCCTCTTGAGATATTTTTCTCCCTTTGTGAATCTCATTTGCGTATGCTCACACATCTTGCAGTACATTTGGTCACACTGAGTGTGTGGCTGCGTGATTTGGGTCACCTAACTATCAGCTTGTATTCAGGAAATAGTGGGTTTGGCCCCCGCTGTCGGCAGCTCTGAATATGGTTTTCTGTAATTTCTCGTTTTCACACCGGGCAAATACTGAGGCTATACCTTAATAAAGGTCATGATGGCATCCTTCCCGATTCTAGCCATTTCCTACCCCATCGTCGCTATAAGACCAATCTGTGTCAGTGCGGCGTAAAGCTAATTGTATTTCTTTTTAAATGGTCACAATATCATTCTATATTCTGCAAAAGATACAAAAGATTTCTGGTGTCACTGTTCGAAATTTCTTTACTGTTTGCTGACGAAGAGTCATCTACACTAATATTATAAAGAGGAAAAATGTGTTTGTTTGTAACGAATAGACTCAAAAACTACTCAACCGATTTTACAAATTACCTCATCTATAGAAGGCTACATTGCCCGTGAGTAACATGGGCCGTATTTTATTTTCAAAACAATTCGAGGGGGACGGTGGGGGGAGATATAAAAATATTAAAATAATAGGCTAATATAGGCGAAATCGAATTTGTTGTACAAGGACGAGACAAAGCTCATTTTATGCCCCTTGACGCAAAGAACAAAACTCGGTAAGCCCTTCGGGCTCGAAAACCATGTTTTAAGGCCCTAAAACCAACCGTTATGGAGATATTGGAACCACAGTACCCCTATTCTAGGAATCGGATAAAGAAACGAAAAGCTATAACCATGGCAACGTCAGCTCCAGGATTCTTCAGCAGCTAGATTATGCATGTACGTTTGGGCATAGCTGCCAACCGAAATTGACTTACTGTCTGAAAAAGATAAACTGTTGTGTAAGACGCTCATAGCACTCCTTTGGGCGAGGATGGAAAGGGAGTGAAGTTTAAAATAATAGCCCCGGAGATCTCCGTAGTACAGCTACCAGCGGTTCCCGACGGGCCTCCGTTTATACGTACTGGTTTAGGTTTCAGCATTTTGCGGAGTCTGTTACCAATAGTTTAAACTATTTTCTATCAAATCATGGACTAGTAGGATCACTGATGTTATTAGTGCCGATATTTTGGTCCACTTTTACGATCATTGTAACCATGAAAACAACCTATCAGCCCATGACTTGAAAACATTTCTCAACATTTATACTCAGATTAATTATATGATGTGCGACATGAGTGACAAGCCCTGAGAATTATAATTCTCGATAATTATAGTTGTTTCTTTTACGCGTCGCGTATTTTCTTGACCATTTGTAATAGTTACGAAATGTCGGATCAAACAAATACATTCAATATTATTTATATTTGTGGTACTATCTAGCGGAAGTATACTTACACTAAACCTGCAGCTTTGTGAGGGGAGGAGGTATATCTAGGCGGGAATGAAGGAAGAAACATGGTAGCAAAAGATCTTACAGGTTAACGCTGATTAGGAACTAATATTCAGAGGGCCCCATGAGGAAGAAGAGAAGAAGGTACACTATAATTCCAAACATGACAAATAATTTCTACGTACTTAAGTAAATACACCAGTGATATAAATATCTAATGAAGTCAGTCACACCGATAGTATGAGTAACTAAAGCCAGTTTCTGATAACCCGTACGAAGAACGGGTACTTCTGCTAGTTCTCTACTATAATGCTGTCAGTTTCTTCTTTATCTGACTCGGCACTAAAATAACTCTTAATACTTCGTATTTATACAGCGAACAACTTGGCCCCACCATTATCGTTTACAAAACACAATTCTGGAGATCAGTCACATCGCCACAGATACAGCGTATTATTCATTCTGTGAGACATATGGCAGCGAACATATCGGTACGTGTGTAGGAATTTAAAAGTTAATAAACATCTTCGTTTACACAAAACACATCACATGATAAACCACCAAACACACAATACTGATGACATCGCTCCGCATAGTTTTGACGTGAGGAAGGCATCCGGCCGTAAAACTGGTCTGATTCCATACGAAATGCTGACTCCAGGTAATTGAGAAAATGCCACGAAAATTGTTATTATTATTATTATTATTATTATTATTATTATTATTATTATTATTAGTGTCCTAATTAATTGTTTGCTGTAAGTTATGCTTTGTTCTAGATAACTTATATTTCAGTTGCTTTCTGGTTTTCAAATAGGGTGAGGTTAAGCTTAAACAACACAAGTTTGAAGTCACACAGAAAATCTAGGTATTCATATCTGGTGCATTCCATATTCTTCCTTATTTGAGCATTGCCTGTACAGTACGTAATTCCCGCTTTGTAGCAATCTTGCTTGTCTCTCTGAATGGGGGGTTTACGCAAACTCTTCATACGTGACACTCGTTGCTATCAGATATTCAGCCAGTTTTAGGTTCATGTATATACGATGGACGAGAAATAAAGTTCAGATATGCATGTGGATTGATCTCTTTCCTGTCCTTTACTTCTATAAGTCTAATGTCTTGTCTCTATGATGCCCACGTTCTCTGCTACAGCTGTCACGCACCGATTGATCTTTTAATATTTGATCACTTCTTTTTATACCTACTTGGTAAGTTTATTTTTCTTCTGTTAGAAGATATCTCTGATGGGTTCTAACTTGGGAAAGTTGAGAAATCTGAGTTTAGTATTAGTTATATTTTCTTTCCATTTCGGTCTCCCTGCGAATGGGTGTAAAGAATTCATTTACAGCTTCCCCGAACTTTGGTTAAGGCAAGAATAAAGGGATAAAACCCCTAGAGAAGCTCTGCTAACGACTGTAGGTTATTACCACTTTCTTGAGCCACACTTCTTGATTTCATCTTTCTCATCCGGACTCCCTTGTTTCATCCTTGTTCTCTTCCAACCCCAGCGATATTATTTTGGTTGGCCAATTGAGTATTTCGTCTTCACTTTTCTCGTGGCTCTTCCTCTTATTTGACGATGCCTCATCGAAGGGATGGACCTCTAGGCCTACCGTTTTCACTTCTGATTAGAGTTAAGCAGGGATAGTTTGCCTCTTGTACTTCCCCTTAAAACAATAATCACTACAATTAATTTCGTGTTCTATCTCCCAACTATTGTCGTCTCCATCCTTATGCGAGGGAAGGTAGTAACAGCTATTTTGGAAATGGGAGTGTGATCAATGGTGCAGAGGAAGTTGGATGAAACCAGTGTGATTTCAAATCACACAGAGACTTTCAGGACCAGATTTTCGGTATGCATAAAGAAAATGCAAAATGTAATGACAGGAATAGGCAGTTATATTTATGTTTCGAAGATTTAGAGAAGGCATATGACAGAGTATCGACTTAAATAATCTTGGCTGTACTGGTGATTATGGAGCCAGGTGTAGTTTCTTCTTCTTCTTCTTCTTCTTCTTCTTCTTCTTCTTCTTCTTATTTGTGCCCTAATTAATTGTTTACTGTAGGTTATGCTTTGTTCTCGATGACTATTATTTCATCAACAGTTTTTCTTGTTTTCAAACACTGTGTGATTAAGCTTAAACCACACAAGTTTGAGGTCACACAGAAAACCTAGGTATTCATGTCTGGTGTATTCCCAGTTCTTTCTTATTTGAGCTTTGTCTGTACAGATGCAGTACTCGAGTACGTAATTCCCGCTTCGTAGTCAAGAACGCTTATGCTGAGAGTAGTGCCGAAGCGAGAGTTGAAGGTGGAATGAGTTTTGGCTCAAGGTAATTAAAGGGTTTAGACAGGCCTGTAATCTTTTACCCTTATGTTGTTCATAGTTTACATGTTTCATGCATTGAAGGATATACAATGGCAGAGAGGAATTCAACTGTGTAGAAATTTAGTAAGCAGTTTCACATATGTCAACGACTTGGTCATAAAGGCAGATTGTGCTGAAAGTCTGCAATCTCGAAACGAGGTCCAGCGATTATTGTATCAAAATACTTATGTCCTAAAATTAGGACAGTTGGGAAGAAATATACGAAGATTGAATATCAGATGAAGAATACAAAGCTGTCAGGTGGATCATTTCAAGTATCTAGGATGTACATTCTACCAGGATGGTAGCATTCCAAGTGAAAGTGAATGAAAGTACAGCATAGCTAATGCAGTGAGTTCACAGTTGTGATCAGTGATATTCTGTAAGAAAGAAGTCAGTTTTCGGACGAAACTACATTTACATCGGTCAGTCATACTAACTTTGCTCTACGTTGGTGAAAGCTGGAAAGACTCAGGATATCTTATTCATAAATTAGAAGTAACATGTAATAATTAACATGTAACAAGTAATATGAAAGTAGCGAGAATGATTGCAGGTACAAATATGAGACAACAATGACAGGAGGGTACTCGGAATGAAGAGATAAATGCTCAGTTCGGAATAAACTCAATGGATGATGCTGTACGCATAATTTGGCATCAGTGGTGGGCTCAATATGAGGCAAATGGAGAATGAATTGCCACGTAGGAGAATAATGGACTCGGCCATAGAAGTAGAAGGAAACCAAGGCGACTATGGTTAGACACAGTTTTTAACGATTTATAGTAAGAGCCGTGTAAACGAGGCCTCATAGTTAGTTGCAAATAGTGGGGATGCTTAGTTAATTCTGACAGGCTCACAGACTTAGCTCTGTTTGGCATAACAGTCTGTAATGAAGATGTATGTATAAAAAGCAGTAAGAAAGCATATTTATGCATCTGCTAAGACAGAAGAAATAAAGAATACTGGGTTCATTTTTTGCATCTTCTGTGTTTCTACTTCTTCTGCTAAAAAAACCCGGTGCTTCATTAATGCGAACTTGCACTTTTTGCTTAAAACTCTATGGGAACTCTTCCGGTCTACTAAGATGGCACTATTCATAAGAATAAATAAAGGACTTTTTCCTCTGCGTTTGATGTTCCCTTGACTGCTATCGGCTATAAGTGATGTGAATGCCGGAAATAGAGCACGAAAATGGATTCCTTTACCTGATAGCAAAAATTTTAGACCTGAGTTTTTCGTACTTCTCCACCTTAAAATGCCAATGCGTTGCAACTGAATTCGATTCCCGAACCTTGATCTTGCAAAGTGTGTGTGAAAGTAATTAAATAGTTGTTCAATTAAAATACAAGAACAAGTTCAAAAAGTTAGTAGATAATAGGAATTTCCAAGTTCATCATTATAACCTTATTTAATTTGCAATATTAATGTGTCAGCTATTAGTAAGCTGGACCTCGGACCAGGATAATAATATTACTCAGTTGATCTCCCTGTGCCTGCCTTGACCGGTTCATGAATGCGGAGGAGGAGGCGATTTGCTCATGTTTACTAGCAAAGTGTGGTTTCTTCGGGGCCTAGTAATAAAGAATAACTCGCTCATTCCACACATGAGTTATTAAAAGTATCGACTTTCACAACCAGTTGAGCATCGTAAACACAACATAACGGAAGTGCTGTTGCCAATCAGATGAATTAGTTTCACACTCTTCAGTCCTCTAGATTTCTCCTCAACAGAGAGGCGAATTCATGAGTATTCCAGCGTTAATCGAGAGGCTTTCTTGGGGTAATAGTAAGTATCTGAGGATCGCGGATGACAGTAATACAGATATAATTTGCATGAGAATGTGATTTGGGTCAAAAATAGGTGTAGGTGTCGTTGAAGAAATTATAAATGAGCACCTCTGAGTAACTGATACTACAAAATACAGGTTATATTTTAGGGAGGACGGAGTTTCAAAAAGATGCCAGAAAGATTGCGAGACAGTTTTAACGAAACGTCACCAAATAACAGTGTATGGAAACTGCCGAGAGCCACTCGTCCTTAAGAACACGGCAGTGAAGAGAAATGTGTCAAATCCCACTCTTAACTATCTGAGAAGATGTTTCTCGTGGTTCCTGCATTAACACTGCTAGAAAAAGCCAGTAAATTGCTCTCCCTTCCAATTACCATTATTTCGCAGATTATGTAGTTGACATTAATCATGATGTGCCTACACCACAAATGAGTACCAGGTTAATTCCTGGGGGCAAAGGCGGCCGGGAGTAGAGCTAACCACTCTACCTCCATCAAGTGCCGAGGTTACGGATAGTGGAGGCCTTTACCTTCCACCGCTCCAAGGGCCTTCTTGGCCTGTACGGGGAAGACTTTGCTATTAATCATGATGTAATAAATACATTATACAACACAATAAATATACACTATTTCACTGTTTCTCTTTATAGTATTGCACTTAAGCCTCCTCGCTCAATTATACATCCATCTCCGAGTTTAGAAATAATTACTACAAACATAATTAAGCGTTGAATGCAACTTGAAAGTTGTCAAGTATAGATGTATAGCGTTCCGAACGCTTACGTCATCGCTTTAATTTATATCTCCACTTCCTTTACAAGATGCCCTCAGGCCTTCAAAGAACTAAATTATCTGAGAACTCGATGGCACTATTTAATCAATTTATGGCCTGATTCTAGCCTTAGTCCCTCCTGACAAGTTTATATACCTCCTGCCCAGGGCTACAGTTTGCATCCACAGTGCGATATACCGATACTGATTGTTACTGAAGTCGAAAATACTGTTTCCGTGCACTCTGCTGTATCTTCGAAAGGGAATATAACTCATCTACGTACGCACAGAACTCCACACCGTATCTCTCTATTTAAGGACAAACATGTGATCAGCAGATAAAAGGCAAAATATGAAAATTTGTATTTTTAAACATCGGTGCTAGTACAAAACGAGGAATTTTACGGTTAGTAGTGTGCGGAATACAATTCGTGGAAAAACATATTCTATAATTTTTGGCGTTTTTGTTTGCGTCATCAGTCCAGAGACTAGTTTGATACCGATCCCCATGTCACTGTATTCTAGTCCTTTCATTGCTACGTAACTACAACATTCTACATCTACTCAAATATCTTTGTCATATTCATGGCTTGGTCTACCCCTACAACTCTTACCCCACAGAAACTAACTGATCAAGTCCTTTGTGTCTTAAAATATGTTCTATCATTCTACCTCGACCTCTGGTCAAATTTATGCAAATCGTTCTCTTCCCACTAATTCGATTCAGCATCTCACCATTCATTATTTGATTTATCGATCTTACCTTCAGCATTATTCTGAACACCGCATTTCAAAAGCTTCAGTTCTCTTCCTGAGTTATTTATTGTCTGTGCTTCACTTTCGTGCAATGTCAGGCTCCGAACGATAATCTTCAAGAACATCTTTCTGATTGCCCTATGTGTTCGAAGTGAGAACATTTCTTTTCTTAACAAAGGCCCTCCTTGTTTGTGTTGGTCTGAATTGTACGCCTTCCTTACTTCTGCAATCGTTAGTTATTCTACTGATGATGATTATGGTGATGATGATGATCAGGTGCCATCAAGTCGACGTCGACTCCAGGCATGTAGATGTTTCGGTCTTCAACCATGTACTTCAGATACTTCAGTGACATGTTCGTGTTGGATTTGATGGAGTCCATCCATTTTAATGCTGGCCGGCCTGTCTCCAAGACTTTTCCCAATGAATCAGCGTATCGCATAATGTGTCCAAAATATGACAGCTGTAATTTTGTAATGAATGCCTCAAGAGACTGATCTGCGTTGATCTATTGAATGGCCCATGCATTTGTCCTCTTGGCTGTCCAAGGGATAATATTCTTCTCCAACACCAGATCTCAAATACTCCAATTTGCTTCCTATCTCACTTCATTATGGTTCAGCTTTCACAACCATATGTAATCATTGGAAAGACTTATGCCTGAACCATTCTGCCTTGTACTTCTCCTTGTTTCATACATCTTACACAATAAATAAAACAACTTTGCCATGCCGGCTTCACCTCTGGCTGTCAGTAATTCTCAGGATGTCATAAATTCCAAGTGCTTTGTTCCTATTTAAGTCTCTCAAAGATCTGTCGAAAGTTCTGTCCTGAAATATGACTCTCCCATTTCCTCAGCCCCTTATTGTTCCAAAAACTAATAATTTATTTCTTTTCTTTGATACAATTGTTGAATATTTTCTTGCCATCTTTCTGCCTTGTATTTCCCTAAAAGTGTTTTTATCTCTATGAGCCTTTAATATTCATACACCTAGTTCTACTTTCTACAAAGGATTCCTTGATTTTCATGAGTGCAGCATCTCCCTTTCCTACAAACAAATAGTTTTCATTCTGAGCTTGAAGTTAACCAACATCCTTGGTCTTCTCTTTCAGACATTCTTCCTTAGCTCTCCTCCACTTTTTATCTATTACATTCCTGAATCTCCTGTATTCTTTTATACCCTCCTCAATTATTTTCATTCTTGTACTTTTGCAGTTCGTCAAGCATGTCTAGTGTCCCCTCCGTTATTCACTGATTCTTACCTGATTCCGGATTTTTCCTAACATTTCTTCAGCAGCCCTACTGATCTCATTTGAACACTTGATGATCTTATCCAGGTCGTTGAATGCTAAGTGGAAGTCTTCGGCGAATTTCTGGACTGCTCGAGCTACTTCTACTGATGGTTTATTCCAACAAACCGAAACTATTCATCTCTTTGATTAACTCATTAGTTATCATAATGTTTGATGTTAAACCTGTTGCCATAATTTTGGTCTTGTTGGTATTCAGGTACAGGCCCATGTTCTCACTCTGCTCTCTTTCAATATGATGTCCTAAAGCTCTTCGCTATTGTCAGCAACCAAAGTGGTGTTATCTGCATACCTCAATTTGCTTATCTCCAATCCACCAATCTTAAAACCAAGCAATAATATTCATCTACTTTATCTAAACATTCCCTAATCTAATATTTCATGAATTACCCGACTTCGATCGACTGCAATCCATTACTTAGGTTCGTTATTTCCATTTTATACCTCTCCAAGACTGTGTTCATACGATTCAGCAATTCCCTAATCTAATATTTCATGAATTACCCGACTTCGATCGACTGCAATCCATTACTTCGGTTCGTTATTTCCATTTTATACCTCTCCAAGACTGTGTTCATACGATTCAGCAATTTCTCCAGATCTCCTGCAGGCTCTGATAAAATATCATCGGCAGATCCCAGAGTGTTGATTTCCTATCCTTTGTTTGTGCCTCACTTCCAAATTCCTCTTTGATTTCCTTTACCCGCTGTTCTATATAAACAGTCAAACTAACAGGGGAATACAGCCTTACCTCACTCCTTTATCCATTACTGCTCCTTTTCCGTAGCCCTCGACTCATCACGGATTTTGTTCAGACTCCAGATAATTTTTCTTTCTCGATATATGATCCCCATCACCTTCATAATCTCAAATAGCTTAGTCCAATCAACATTATCGAATGCCGTTTCTAGATCTACGAATTCGATACTCTAAGATCAGTAAAAATCAGAATTGCTTCACGTGTTCCTACAATTCAACTGAAACACACTGATCTTCTCCCAACTCAGTTTCAACTTGTATTTCCATTCTTCTATAAATAAACATTTTGCAAGTGTGAGATACTAAATTAATTGTACATTAGTTTTCACACTTGTCAGCACCTACTTTCTTGGCAATACGTATAACAACATTCTGCATAAAATCGGATTGTACTTCCCCTCCTTGTTTCATACACCTTACGCAATAAATAAAACACTTTTGTCATGCCGGCTTCTCCTGTGGCTGTCAGTAATTCTCAGGATGTCATCAATTCCAGGTGCCTTGTTCCTATTTAGGTCTCTCAAAGCTCGTTCTAAAATTCTGTTCTCAAATATGGCTCTTCCATATCATCAGTCTCTAATTGTTCCAAAAACTAATAATTTATTTCTTTTCCTTGGTACAATTGTTCAATATTTTCTTGCCATTTTTTGTGCCTTGTCTTTCCATAAAGGTGTTTTTTCTTATGAGCCTTTAATATTAATACACTTAGTTCTACTTTCTGCAAAGGTTTCCCTGATTTTCATAAGTGCAGTATCTTCCTTTCCTACAAACATGCAGCTTTCATTCTGAGCTTGAAGTTAACTAACATCCTTGGTCTTCTCTTTCAGCCATTCTTCCTTAGCTCTCCTCCACTTTTAATCTACTACATTCCTGAATCGACTGTATTCTTTTATACCCTCCTAATTTTTTTTCATTCTTGCACTGTCTCTGGTAAGACCCCAACTAGAGTATGGTTCCAGTGTATGGGACCCTCACCAGGATTGCTTGATTCAAGAACTGGAAAAAAACCAAAGAAGCTGCTCGACTAAGTGGTATGTTCCGAGCTGTCAGTGGAGAGATGGCGTGGGAGGACATCAGTAGACGAATAAGTTTGAGTGGTGTCTTGAAAAGTAGGAAAGATCACAATATGAAGATAAAGTTGGAATTCAAGAGGACAAATTGGGGGAAATATTCGTTTATAGGAACGGGAGTTAGGGATTGGAATAACTTACCAAGGGAAATGTTCAACAATTTTCCAATTCCTTTGCGATCATTTAAGAAAAGGCTAGGAAAACAACAGGTAGGGAATCTGCCACCTGGGCGACTGCCCTAAATGCAGATCAGTAGTGATTGATTGAACACTTTCGCCGTTCATCAAGCATGTCTAGTGTCCCGTCTGTTATTCACTGATTCTTACCTGATCCCGGTATTTTTTCCTAACATTTCTTCAGCAGCCCTACTGATCTCATTTTTCACGACTGCCCACTCTTCATCAATTCGGCTTCCTTCAGCATTTTCATCTCATCCTTCAACTAAATTTCGTGAAACAATCCCATACTCTAGTTTCCTTCAAATTTTCTAGATCCCATCTCCCTGTATTTCTCCCATTTTTAATTTCGTTTTCAACTACAGACGGTATTTCATGACAAACAGTTTGTGATCAGAGTCTACGTTTGCTCCTGGAAAAGTATTGCAATCTAACACATGGTTTCTGGTTAGCGACAATGACATTCGTTAGTTGTTTCATGATCTGTGCAGATCTGGTGAAGCAGTAACTAGGATTAAGTACAGATAAACTAAACAGTGATTCACTTCGTTCTCTCAGTTTCCCAGGTTTCTTAGTTTTATGATGCTGAAAGGCAATACAATTATCGTGATTTAACTTAACTGTATATTATTTGGTATCGTATTATCGTATTATTGGCCAAACTTGATGTATGAAGATTCTTTTTATTACAAGTTGCCTTACATCGCACCGACACAGATAGGTCTAATTTCGACGATGGGATAGGAAAGGACTAGGAGTCAGAAGGAAGTGCCGTGGCCTTAATTAAGGTATAGGCCCAGCATTTGTCTGGTGTAAAAATGGGAAACCACGAGAAACCTTCTTCAGGGCTGTCGACAGTGGGGTTCAAACCCTCTATCTCTCGAATGCAAGCACACAGACGTGCAGTCACAACCGCACGGCCAACTCGCTCGGTGGTTCACTTTGTAAATAATGATATAAATCTGGCCTGGCTGAGCGGCCCAGACGGTTAAGGCGCTGTCTTTCTTGAGCCCAAGTTGGACAGGTTCGATCCTGCCTCAGTTCAATGGCATTTTAAGGGGCTCAAATTCGTCAGCCCCGTGTCGATAGATTTACCGGCACGTAAAACGTCTTCCTACGAGACAAAGTCCTGGCACCTCGGCATGTCCGAAAACCGTAAAAGCAATTAGTGGAACTTAAAACCAATAACATTATAAATGAAAATGAAGGTGATTCGCTGTCTACAAATTCGTTTATTTTGCAGCTTTTTGAGATATTTACATGTTTTTTATCAATTCAAGATCGTATAAGTGGTTTTTGGCTTTCGTATTTGCTTATCTGTTCCACCATCACGGGGAAACGACAGAATACATTTCTGCCGAACTTCACATTTAGCGTATACTCATCCAGGGTCAGGTTCCGTGACGTATAAAGTTACAAACTGCGAATTTAAAGGAAGAACAAAAGAGTTACGTGATGTTTCCTCATATACCATCGATTTTCTCTAAAATCTGTAGTCTGTGTGAAACGTTCCTTTCTTTGAAATCCTTTTTGTTTTATACATATTTTGGTTCACTCTTCACATCACGGAGAAAATTACTGTTTTCTACGGGTATTACGTTCTGTTGCAAGTGATGGACATCCTCGCAGCAAGGCAGTTGGTCTACCCGTTGCCATGACAACATCTCAGTGTGTTTGCCTGAGAGCGCTATGTATTTTAACTCCTGAATCAATTATTTTAAGTCAGCACTGGCTTATTTCTAATCTAAGTTTGCATATCACAAAATTCTGGGTTGCGTATTCCTGAAATGAATTCACATTTTGTTTCATCTTCCTATCAAAAGTTAAGTCTGGTCGTTTATGTACAAAATATATCATAATCTTCTGACCACAGTCAAAGTTCAGTATTTCAATAAATAATTCTATCACTTGCGGTGTTAACTATTCACCATCATCAAAAATTACATTATTCATATTATCGTGGGAATGATCTGAATTTCAATAAAAGTGTCCTGAATTCTAATATCAGTGATCTGAATTATATTAAAAATTATCTGAGTTCATTGGTGCTGAATAAAGTGAAGAAAATTAGAAATCGAATGACGTACTTTCTTGGTCCGATTGCCATTTAAAATACGGCTCCTAGCTTAATATTCGCTCTTATAGTATTTAAAATTAAAAACATCGATGATATCCTACGTAAATCTCATATTATTTCCCTATTCTAGCTAGATAATTTCTTATGTAACGTATTCCAGCTCAATATGCACACAGCCAATAAGCATTTATCATATATATATATATATATATATGCAAGTGCCTTCATTACGATATCTCAATATTATATTATCATACTGGTTACATACTAGTTTCATCTTCCATGCAAACAACATTCACTCAGAAAACGACATAATCATACATAAATCTACCCATCACCAGTTGTTACTACTGTCAAACCACTCTCAAACTTCATCTAAATATATATAATTTTACTATTCACACCTTGCTATAGTTCTTCCCTGGGGCATATTTCCTTTCCGTAGTTGCTTTACTTGTGCCCTTATATCGCATATTATTTATATCATATACGTCGCATTTCTTATTAATCTGCGCAATATACACCATATACACTTCCATTATTTCATCTATAACCTTCATTTCAACCTATACTTAACTTATTCAACATCTACAATTAACGCGTTTAACCTCCAATATTCATTAAATATAACGAGACGTGACATTCTTTTAGCGCAGAATTCATTTCTTACAACACGACTTATCGTACAATTCAACACACAACCCCAAATACGGTATCTACTCTTCCAATATAATCAATCAGGAAAGAGTATGGTAACTTAAACAATTCAAAACATGCGTCCCTCTATGACGTAATCTGGGTTCGGATGATACTATATCATTCATAGATCTTTTTAGCTAACCGGGATTCTTTGTAAACATCTGTTACACTATGTCACTTTTAAAATCGTATTCTCACTCATCTGGTTAAGATAATATAGTAAATACGTAACCATTATATCACGAGATATCGTCTTAAGTTCACACTGACTTAATATATGTTAATATCATCTTAAATATTTCACACTGCATTTCCTTATATTAATTGCACACTTAATTATTTCACGCGTAGGCTATTCAGTTCTATTGCTTATATTGGTAATACTTTACATAAGAAATTATACTACTTATTACTATTACTTAGCTCGCCATTTAATATCTCGGGCCTTAGTTGCTCTTCTTCAACTGCTCCACGGTCTGGTCACAGGCCTTGGATCGAGAATTGGACGGGTCCTTCATCTCTGGTAGCTCGGGTTGAGTGACCTCCTCCTCTCGGGTCAGGTGGTTTTAATTGCCAGGACGACATCTCTCCCCAGGTCGGTCTATGCCAATTTAGCAAGCCATCATTTCCTCAGGAATACTGTAGATAATATACATCAATTCTGAAACATATGTATTCATCATGGTTCTGTGAAGTCTTAGTATTTATCGTTGATAACTGTATATATATTTGCTAGCCTTCCTCTGCAGAAATATTTTCTTATTCCTTGAGGCCAGTAGAAGATTATTTGCTTCGTCTAATCGTATATTCGAAGTTAGCTTATTTTCCTTTGTGAAGTATAATTTTTCAATAATAATAATAATGTCTTGTGGCTATTTCTAGCCGAGTGCAGCCCTTGTAAGGCAGACCCTCCGATGAGGGTGGGCGGCATCTGCTATTTGTAGGTAACTGCGTGTTATTGTGGTGGAGGATAGTGTTATGTGTGGTGTGTGAGTTGCAGGGATGTTGGGGACAGCACAAACACCCAGCCCCCGAGCCATTGGAATTAACCAATGAAGGTTAAAATCCCCGACCCGGCCGGGAATCGAACCCGGAACCCTCTGAACCGAAGGCCAGTACGCTGACCATTCGGCCAACGAGTCGGACAATTTTTCAATGATCGCCTCTTTATTTACGATATCGTTGCTAATATTTTCTCCTGTTGTAGTTCAATCTCCAGCTCTCGCGTCTCGGTCAACCTTTTGTTTCAAGACGATTAGCATATAAGTATCCGGACGAACTTTTCAGAATTTCCGGGGTTTATATCCTCCTTACTGTATTTCAGGGTTTAGCACTTCGTTTCCTTCAATATTGCCGTCGTCTCAACTTAAAATTCTCGTTAGAAACTATCAATCTTGCTTAATTCTTGAGAGCTATGTTCAGCACGTCTTGTCGTTACGAAGTCAATTTTTGAAGTAAGTTTTTATAATAATCCGTTCGATCCTTCTTATTTTTTTTAAAACAATTCAGTCGATTCTACTCTGTTGTACCTTGCCTTCATAGTGGTAGGTTTAAATCAGTCATGGCCTTCTAACATACATAAATATCGATACTCTGCTACATATTCCTTTGCCTTGGCTGGTATCTACCTTCCGTAGGCGCCATTTTGGAATACGTCCAGTAAATGCATCGGGTAAACTATATTTCTCCTCTATTTACAATTTCTGGATCAATTTATTAGTTGCCTCTCTTTACTCCGACTTGCCGATTTAGGCCTAAGTAATAACACCATCACTCATATTCTATCTGAATAATTTACGAGTTCTGCGCCTAAATTTCTCCTCTGTTATCGATTTCAAAAGTCCGTTACTTATGTGATCAGACATGAATGAGGAATATTTCATTTTTTTCAAATACATACACATAGTTACATATATTTCCTATTCATCAGGATCCTCAAAAATTATTCTCTCATCAATTGATTTCTACTTTCTAGTTAGCTGCCTTAATTCCTCAAATATGTGGGAGTGCTAATCCCAAGACCTGAAATCTCATTTCTGTCAGCTGTATTTTGCACTATTTCTTTCCCACGTTGTGTCCTTCACAATGCATGATTTCACCGATTAAGTCAAATAACGTATCGTTAGCAGAAGTTATTTAGAGCCAGGTGGGGTACACATCGATACTTTCGGGAGTTGATGCCTTTTACATAAACAGGAAGTATAAATATTACTGCCGGTACAGGATTTTTTTTAAACGCTTTCATTAATTTAAAGAAATGCTTCAGTTTGAGTGATTACATATTTTCATATCGTCAGTATTTTACGCATTACTGGACAATTTTCAAGTATCTGTAGGGTCAATCATCATCATCATCATCATCATATGTTTACCCTCCAGGTTCGGCTTTTCCCTCGGACTCAGCGAGGGATCCCACCTCTACCGCCTCAAGGGCAGTGTCCTGGAGCTTCAGACTCTTGGTCTGGAGATACAACTGGTGAGAATGACCAGTACCTCGCCCAGGCGGCCTCACCTGCTATGCTGAACAGGGGCCTTGTGGAGGGATGGGAAGATTGGAAGGGATAGACAGGGAAGAGGGAAGGAAGCGGCCGTGGCCTTAAGTTAGGTACCATCCCGGCATTCGACTGGAGGAGAAGTGGGAAACCACGGAAAACCACTTCACCAGGATGGCTGAGGTGGGAATCGAACCCACCTCTACTCAGTTGACCTCCCTAGGCTGAATGGACCCCGTTCCAGCCCTCGTACCACTTTTCAAATTTGCGTGGCAGAGCCGGGAATCGAACCCAGACCTCCGGGGGTGGCAGCTAATCACGCTAACCACTACACCACAGAGGCGGACTTGTAGGGTCAATACAGTTTGAAAACTGATATAGCCTATTTATTTTACGCTACGAAATATTGGAAGTTGTCGTGAACATTTTGAGCCAGAGACAAATCGAACTTACAAGAGTATTACTTCAACTTAATTTTATTATATCCACTAGACAACGGAAGTAACTTGGACATATTTCATGACGTCTTCATTTATTTAATAATAAAGTGTACAGTAAACAGCAGTCCACCTAATGAATCTACCTTACTGCTGGTCCCAGCTTCGCTTATACACACAAGAACCGGTCTAGCAAGACTTTTGTCTGGTATGTCGCTGCACCTGTGAATACATAAATATGTTGTTGAATGCACCTGAATGATGTGCAAAATTATTGTTCCTTGAGTGATTACATATTTTTCATATCGTCAGTATCATTGGACAACGTTCAAGTATCTGTCACACACATCAGAACTTTTATTCAAGATACTGGGACTAAAATAGTAAGCACATCATATTGGCTGAGCATTTTTTTTTAATTGGTACTTTGTCTCAAACTGTTATTAACTTTAGTTTTTTTTCTACAAATTTCTACAAATGCTTGAATATGATTCAGGAGTGCTTCATATACAGCACATTGTAAGTAAAATTATGGTGTATTAACATTAATCTGGAATTTTGGTGTATATTTTATTAGTTATACAATTTCTACCCTCTGACAGTCTCACATCTGCAGCTCGTTCTGTGTGGCTAACACATAAAACCAACCATTAAATATAAAAATTGATTTGACATGAAAAATCACAACTTCTTTCAGCTCTCCTAATTTTTTGACAATTGCAGATTCATTAGTTTGCTAGAGCGGGGACGATATAAAAAACGTCCTTGAGAAAGAACAGAGAGCGACAAAAATGTCATAAATCGGAGAGCGTGGACAAAACATTATTTATCTCAAATGGTGATAGTTGCATGTTAGGTATTAAATGGCCACCTGGAGTTACAAGATTTTTTTAACAAGTTAGTTGCTTTACGTCGCGCCGACACAGATAGGTCTTATGGCGACGATGGGACAGGAATGGGCTCGGAATGGGAAGGAAGCAGCCGTGGCCTTAATTAAGGTACAGCCCCAGCACTTGCGAGGTGTGAAAATGGGAAAAGACGGAAAACCATCTTCAGAGCTGCCGACAATGGGGTTCGAACCCACTATCTCCCGAATACTGGATACTGGCCGCACTTAAGCGACTGCAGCTATCGAACTCGGTAGTTATAAGATTAGAATGGAATTAGTGGTGCTAGGAAGAAAGCGGTAATTTTACCATTCTACAAGCAAAGAAACGAAGAGGATTGAAAAAAATTACCGAGTTATTACTTTGACAGTTACATCAGGCAAAGTGCTTACAGCGTTTAAGTAAAAAGAATTCGATCAAAGGTGGACTATAATATGGTTGGAAACCAGTGCGTTTTAGACCACATAGAGACTGTTAGAACCAAATTTCAAATATTCTCCAAACACAAATAAAAGAACATACATTAATTAAACTTTTCTCTCGTAGATGGAGAGGTATACTTACCAAGGGAAAGGATTTAGGATGAACCGATGGATTAGATGATGAATATTCTTTTATTACAGGCAACCAAAGGCATTATGCTGAAGGTCAGACTGAAGCGAGGATTTATGACAGAATGCGTTCTCGGTTCAAAGTATTTACAGGGGTTTGACATGGCCGTATTTGTGCACCTTTACTGTTCAGAGTTTACCTGTTCCACATTCTAAGAAGACGTATAAAATGGCGCCGTCGAATCTCCTCTCTAAATTCTTCGAATATCATAATCTCCTCCCAGTGAACTCTGTTGCGTGAGATACCATCAGAATAATTTTCTTTTAGACAGAGTGTGTGTCTGTTAGGTCATCAGCCCAGAGGCTGGTTGGATCCTCAAATAACACCACCAAAGGTTATGCGGTTATGAGGAAACCCCAAAAACCAATGGCAGCACTAAAATGAGGTGTACTAGGCAAGATGAGGAGTGAGGTAGTTTGCCATTGCTTTCCTCACTGGGCCAGAAAGTACTATTGCAGCATAACTGACCCTATGAGTGGCACCTTTCATAACACTCAGATGCACTAGTCATGCTGTGAATGTCATTACTCAGCACTACCCATACCCCAGCAACTTCCATATTGTCACAGCCATGGATGTTGACTGGAACTTCGGTGGAAGCTACACTTTACTCTAGCCTGTGCCAAGAGATGCATGCAAAAGTACTGTATCCATCAAGAAATGACAGGAGGCAGTTAGACAGAGTATATCTTAAAAATTTTCCTTCCGTCTTTCCAGTGATCCTTTAGGATTCACGAGTTCATCTCATTTACTCAAAACACTCTTCACTTCCTCCCAGCTATCTCCTGCCTATTTTAAGATTCTTAATAACAGTCCATAAAGGTTTCCCAGCTTGATCAGGCTTTTCCAGAATATTTCCAAATTCTTCCCATGATTTTCTCTTGGGCTTTTCCCTCTTTCTTTTTTCTCTGTACAGTTACTTATCTACATCAGTTCTAGCTAGGAGATATATCTGATACGTGTTCTATCTACGTTTACAAGCTATCTCGACTGTATAATTCCACCAAGAGTGTGCTGAGTATGAGAATGACGTTAAACCACTGGCAAAAAGAACCTCACATTTCTTGCCGTTCCTACCACTGCTTCCCTGTACACCATCCATTATATTACCATATTCTAAGTCTGTTTGCAGTATATTATTTCGAACTTTTGATTGATCATGTCGATGAACTTCTAATATCTTTATCCTGAAAATGTTTTTCATCCTTATCAGTCTGCAGACGGTTTTTCTATCTCAGACCTGCTAATACTTGCTTCACTGCAGATCAGACAGTGGTCTCTATAATCGAAAAATCTCAAGAATACTGGTACATTTTGACACACCACTTTTCCTGATATCTATATATGTAAAATAATTGGTCCTGACTGACTGACTGACTGACTGACTGACTGACTGACTGACTGAATGACTGACTGACTGACTGACTGACTGACTGACTGACTGACTGATTCATCATCGCCGAGCCAAAACTACTGGACATAAAGGAATGAAATTTTGGGGATACATTCGTATTATAATGTAGGTGCTCACCAAGGGAGGATTTTTGGATATACCGTCGCAAAGGGGTTAAAAGATGGGTGCATTTTCAAAATGAGTGTATCTACATCTCGAAAACGGAACAGTTTAAAGACGTTAAAATTGGTATTTGGAATCTCCCTTAAAAATAAAGAAAAATGTATTTTTTCAAAATATCATTTAAAAGGTGGGAGGGGGTGAAAAACAGTGAAAAACGGGTTGAATATCGTTTATGTGGACAGTTATATCTCAAAAACTAAAGATGTTACAGTAATGAAAATTGGCATTTGGAATCTCCTTTAAAAATAAAGAAATATGTATTTTATTGTTTTCAGAAAATCTATTTAAGGGGTAGTGAACAGGAGTGAAAAAGAGGGTGAATTTTTAAAATGAGAATATCTACAGTAAATCTCAATGGCGGAACATGTTAAAGACGTGTAGACTGGTATTTGGGATCTTCTGTACAAGTAAAGGAACACGTATAATTTGTTTTCTGAAAATCCACTTACGGGGAAGTGTTAAAGGGGGTACATTTTTAAAACGAGCATATATACTTAACATGTTACAGACGTAAAAACTGGCATTTTTAAACTCTTCTAAAAATAAAAGTAACAGGTATTTGTTTGCTTTCGGACAAAACACTTCAGTGGAAGGGGGGTTGTAGAAAGGACTAAAAAACGGGTTGAATTCCCTTTTTGTGAATACTTATATCTCAGAAACTGAATATTTTACAGACATGCATACTTTTATTTGGTATCTTCATTAAAAATAAAGAAACACGTATTTTTTTGTTTTCGAAAAATCCACTTAACGGGGTGGGGTAGGTGAAGAGATGTGAAGAAAGAGGTGAATTATTTTTATGGGGATACTTATACATCAATTACTGAGGATGATACAGACGTAAAAATTGGTATTTGAAATATTATTTAAAAATAAGGGAACATGTATTTTTGTTTTAGAAAAAGTCCTCTTAAGGGGGTGAAAAATGTGACATAAGGGTTGAATACCTTTTTTGAGGATACGTATATCTCAAAAATTGAAGATTTTACAGTCATAGAAATTGGTATTAGGAATCTCCAATCAAAAACAAAGAAACACGTATTTTGTTTTTGTTTTTGGTAAACCTACTTAGGGGGGGGGGGGGGGGGATGAACAGGCCTGACCAAGGGGATAAAATGTTAAAATGAGTATACCTAGAGTGCATCTTAATAACGTAACATGTTACAGACGTGAAAATTGGTATTTTTCATCTCTTTTAAAAGTAAAAGAACATACTTTTCTGTCTTCGGAAATTTCACTTGTGGGGGGTAAAAAGGACGGATTACCGGCTGAGTTGGCCGTGCGGTTAGGGGCGCGCGGCTGTGAGCTTGCATCCGGTAGATAGTGGGTTCGAATCCCACTGTCGGCAACCCTGAATATGGTTTTCCGTGCTTTTCCATTTTCACACCAGGCAAATGCTGGGGCTGTACCTTAATTAATGCCACGGCCGCTTCCTTCCAACTCCTAGGCCTTTCCTATCACATTGTCGCCATAAGACCTATCTGTGTCGGTGTGACGTAAAGCCAATAGCAAAATATAAAAAATAAAAATAAGGACGGAAAGGGGGGTTGAATTATTTTTATTAGGATACGGGTATCTCAAACTTTGAGGATATTACAGACGTGAAAATTGGTATAAGGAATCTCCTTTAAAAAATATAAACATATATAGTTTTGTTTTCGGAAAATCAACTTAAGGGGGCTGTAAAAATGACTGAAAAGGGGTTGAAATATTTTTACGAGAATACTTACATCTCAAAAGTGAAGATGTTACAGACATGAACATTTGTATTTGGAACCTTCTTTAAAAATGAAGAAACACGTATTCTTTTGTTTTCGGAAAATTCTATTAAGGGTGGGTAAATGAATTGACTAATGAGTTGAATTCTTTGTATGACGATATTTATATCTCAAAAACGAAGGATGTTACGGACGTTAAAATTGGTATTTCGAATCTCCTTCAAAAATAAAGAAACACGCATTTTTGTTGTGGGGGGGGGGGGGTTAAAAGGAGTTGAATTATTTTTGAGGGTACTAATAAGAAGTAGACTTAAAACAATGCACCGCTAAGGCGTTTTGACTGGGGAATGAAGAATGATGACACAAATATACGTTTATACGAAACCGTTTGAATTACGAAGTTCAAATGTCAAATGATAGCGTAGGTGTTAAATAACAGAAGTTTTGAAACAAATTTAACAACTTAGAGTGTTAAATTGGGTTTAAATTGGGTTTAAGATCCGG